>NW_012153541.1:35677-36221 GCF_000956105.1 Propithecus coquereli | reverse complement strand
CCGAGGTCCCCCAGCCCAGGACGTGGTGGCCTCTCCACGCTGATGTGGTATCAGACTCTCACCCTGGCGCTTGGTTGCAGCGCTGTGCTGAGCTGGACGTGGGTCTCGCTCAGCCTCTGTGAGGGAGTTTGGCCTCCTCTCTGCCTTACTGACACGGTGTTGATGTGGTTGTTTATGAATGTAGTTTCCTTCCAATAATTTCTTACTTCCAGGGAACCTGCAGTCATAGCATGAAGTACTCGTCCTGCCTTCAGAGTCCCCAGCGTCATTGCTGTGAGAGATTTTCTACTTCATAGTAAGTACTCCGTGTATTTCACCGTGTGTTTTACAGCAGCAACACTCTCCCAGATGACCACCATTAACCCCCAAATCAGGAAATACACGTTCCTCCTGACAGTCCAATCTGCTAGGCCCACTTCACTGCCTTCCCCAACTGGGAGAAAAATGTGTCCTTCCCTTTGGTTCCAGTTTTCTTTTTCTGGAATAGTTTCTGAGACTGTCCCTCAGTTTCCCAGTCTTGGCAGATCTAAAGAGCAGAGATGAC
>NW_012153541.1:33645-35051 GCF_000956105.1 Propithecus coquereli | reverse complement strand
CAGTGGACACGCTTAGCAAATTTTCTAAGGGTTTGTCCAGCTAAATCCTTAAAGTCACAGCAGTTTGTAGTATTTAACAGTAGAATAGTTCATAGTATGATTTTTCAAAAGATAAAAAAATTCATTATTTGGTATATCATCTGTAAGAATCACCTTCAATTAATATATAAACCAAGGAAATAGTAGCTATAAACAGTTCATATTTGGGATAATTAATAAAGAAAAATTAAATCTCACTGCAAAATGAAAGGAGAATGGCCCAGTTGATTATGGAAATTTCATAAGAATTTACTGAACCACATGTTACCTTGCTGTGTTCTCTAGCTGTGTGTGTGCGCACATGTATGTGTCCATCAGTTGCAAGGTATTTCAGGTTTAAACACTTATGTTTACATCACCAATTGATGTAGTTAAGTGATAAAGTCCTAGTCCATATTATGACAATGTGTATAAATATTTGAAAGCATCTTTTAAAATTTCACCAGTTTTAAGTGTATAATTCAATGGAATGTAGTACATTGGCAGTGTCATGCAACCATCTATTTATTAATAGTTTGAGGGTTTTTTATTTTTTTTTTTTTTTTTTTTTTTTTTACCTCTGAAGGAAAGTCAGAACCCATTACAAAGTCACTTTCTTTTGCCTCTTCCCCAAGCCCCTAGCAACAACTAGTCTACTTTTCATCTCTGTGGATTTGCCTGCCCCAGACATATATAAATGGACTCATATGTGGTGTTTTGTGCCTTGTTTCTTTCACTTAGGACGTTTTCATAGTTCATCCATGTTGCAACATACATCAGTACATCATTCCTTTTTTCTGTATAATTAAATACGTACAGCATTCACAATTTTAACCATTTTTAAGCACACAGTTCTGTGGCATTAACCACATACACATTATTGTGTAACCATCACCACCATCCATCTCCAGAGTTTCTTTCTTCTGCCCTAAGTGGAACTCTGTACTCATTAAACACCCACTTCCTATTTCCTCTTCCCTCAGCCCCTGGAAACGACTCCAGGTGCCTCATAAGTAGGGCATACTGTATTTGTCTTTGTGTGCCTGGGTTGTTTCAGTTAGCATAATGACTCAAGGTTCATCCATGTTGTTATATATGTCAGAATTTCCTCATTTTTTAAGGCTGAATAATATTTCATTGTGTGGATGGACCACATTTTATTTATCTACTCGTCTGTCACTAGACATTTGTGTTACTTCCACCTTTAGTCATAGTGAATAATGCTGTCATGAACATGGGTGTTCAAGTCCCTGCTTTTAGTTCTTTTTGTGTCTATACCCAGAAGTGGAATCTCTGTGTTGTAAGTTAATTCCATGCTTAATTTTTGAGGTACTGCCATATTGTGTTCCATAGCAGCTGCTCCATTTTACTTTTTTCTTTCCTTTTTA
>NW_012153541.1:32675-33057 GCF_000956105.1 Propithecus coquereli | reverse complement strand
ACCACCATTAACCCCCAAATCAGGAAATACACGTTCCTCCCTGACAGTCCAATCCGCTAGGCCCACTTCACTGCCTTCCCCAACTGGGGGAAAAATGTGTCTTTCCCTTTGGTTGCAGTTTTCTTTTTCTGGAACTGTTTCTGAGACTGTCCCTCAGTTTCCCAGCCTGGGCAGATCTAAAGAGCAGAGATGACTCCAAGGCGGGTCTGGCCAGTGTTTCCTCCTGAGCAGACGCAGACCCTGCGTGCCCAGCAGGAACGCCCTCATTTAAGCTGTGCTCTCTCAGCGTAGCCCACCAGGAGCAGCACAGATCCCCCACCCCACTGGCGATCTCAACCTGACGATGGAAAACACCACTTTACAGACTCAGATCTCATCACGT
>NW_012153541.1:27517-30841 GCF_000956105.1 Propithecus coquereli | reverse complement strand
TTTGGGTTGTTTCCACCATTTGGCTATTGTGAACAGAGCTGCTATAAATATTCATGTAGAAGTTCTTATTTGAACACTTGTTTTCTAATCTTTGGGGTATATACCTCAGAATGGAATTTTTCAGGCATGGTCATTCTACTTGTACATTTTTGAGGGAACATTCAACTACTTTACACACAGCCTGTCCCATTTTATATTTCTACAAGCAGTGTTTAAGGGTATGCAGTTTTTCTGCATGCTTCCGAACACATATCTTTAATGTTTTGTAACAATAGCCTTTCTAGTGTGTGTGAGTGGGTATGTCATTGTGGTTGGAATTTGAATTTCCATAATAACTTTTTAATGTGTAGTGTCTTCTTATGTGCTTCTTGGCTATATGTTTGTGTGTTTTTGTGTAGTGTGTATTTTAAGCTCTGTGTCTGTTTGTAATTGGGTTGTTAGTCTTTTTGCTGTTGAGTCTTAAAAGTTACTATTATATTCAGGATAACGCACCCTCATCAGATATATAACATGACTGTGGGTTGTCATCTTACCTTCTTGGTGGTGTGTTTGGATTTCCAAATGTTTTTAATTTTGAGGAAATTTTTCTTGCCGTGCTTATGGTGTCAGATCTAAGAAACTATTGTTAAACCCAATGTTACGAAGGTTTATCTCCATGTTTTCTTCTAGAATTTATGTTTTTACCTCTTACATTTAGGCCTGTGGACTATTTTGAGTTAAATTTTTCTCTGTGGTGTCATGTAAGGGTGTGGTTTCATTCCTGTGCATGTGGATAGTTCTCTAACATCACTTTTGGAATTTAATGACCTCAGGGCTTGTCCACAATCAATTGACCATAGAGGTATGGATTTATTTCTAGACACTCAGTTCAATGTCATTGGTCTATATGTGTTCCCTCATGCTGGTATCATCCGGTTTTGATTGTTGTTGTTTTGTAGTAAAATTTAAGATTTAAAGTTGGGAAGTGTGAACCTCCAAGTTCATCTTTCTGTTTCAAGAAGGTTTTGGTTATTTGATTCTCTTGAAATTTCATTTGAATGTTAGGATCAGTTCATCCATTTCTGCCAAAAAACCTTTTTGGATTTCTGTAGGGATTGCATTGAGTTTGAGATCACTTTGTGTAGTATGGCCATCTTAAAACATATTAAGTCTCCAGTCCATGACCATGGAGTGTCTTGACATTTATTTAGATTTTCTTTAATTTTTTTCAGTAATATTTTGTAATTTTTCACATACAGGTTTACACCTTGGTTAATTTTTTTCCTAAGTGGATTGTTTTTGTTGATGTTATTCAAATGGAATTTTTGTCTTAATTTTATTTCTAGGTTGTTGATTACTAGTGTATAGAAATAAATAGATTTCTGTGTATTGATATGTAGTTCTGTGACTTAGCTGTATTTGTTTGCTAGCTCAAATAATTTTTTTGAATTCTTTAGGATTTTCTATATTTAAGATCATGTGATGGCCCGGTGCGGTGGCTCACGCCTGTAATCCTAGCTCTCTGGGAGGCCGAGGCGGGCGGATTGTTTGAGCTCAGGAGTTCGAAACCAGCCTGAGCAAGAGCGAGACCCCGTCTCTACTAAAAATAGAAAGAAATTAATCGGACAACTAAAAATACATAGAAAAAATTAGCCGGGCATGGTGGTGCATGCCTGTAGTCCCAGCTACTGGGGAGGCTGAGGCAGAAGGATCGCTTGAGCCCAGGAGTTTGAGGTTGCTGTGAGCTAGGATGACGCCATGGCACTCTAGCCCGGGCAACACAGTGAGACTCTGTCTCAAAAAAAAAAAAAAAAAAAGATCATGTGATTTGGAATCTGTGAATAGGTTTACATTGCTTTCACATATGGATGCCTTTTATTTCCTGCTCTTATCTAATTATTCTGGATAGAACTTTCAGTACAATCTTATCTTTTTATTTCAAAATATTAAGGTGGTACAAGTGTTTTTGTTACAGGGATATCTTGTATAATGCTGAAGTCAGGGGTTTTTGTGTGTCCGTCACCAGAATAGTGTTCATTGTGGGCAAGTTTTTATCATACCTACCCACACTGCATTCCTCCCTCTTTCTAGTTTTCTCATGTACTTTATATTGCTTTGTTCCTGTGTGTATCCATGTGGTAGCTCCCACTTATTTGTGAGAACATACGGTGTTCAGTTTTCCATTTCTGAGATAGTTCACTTAGGGTAATGGTCTCCAGTTCCCTCCACATTGATGCAAATGACTTTATTTCATTCCCTTTTGTTTTTAGAGACAGAGTCTCACTCTGTTGCCTGGGATAGAGTGCAGTGGCATGATCATAGCTCTCTGAAACCTCACACTCCTGGGCTCAAGTGATCCTCCTGTCTCAGCCTCCTGAGTAGCTAGGACTAGAGGTATGTGCCACCATGCCAGGCTAATTTTTCTATTTTTTTGGAGACTGGGTGTCGCTCTTGCTCAGGCTGGTATTTCATTGCTTTTTATGGCTGAGTAGTACTCCATGATATTTATACACACACACACACACACACACACACACACACATTTTTGTCTCCTTATGAATCGAAGGGCACTTAGGTTGATTCCACATCTTTGCAATTGTGAATTGTGCTGCCATAAACATTTGAGTGCAGGTGTCTTTTGGATAAAATGACTTCATTTCCTTTGGGTAGATAACCAGGAATGGGATCGCTGGATAGAATGGTAGGTCTACATTTGTTTCTTTGAGGATTGTCCATAATGTTTTCCATAGAGGTTCTACTATTTTGCAGTCCTACCAGTCTATCAGTGTTCCTTTCTCTATGCATCTGTGGCAGCATCTATTGTTTTTTGTCTTTTTAATAATGGCTATTCTGATTGTGGTAAGAAGGTATCTTATTGTAGTTTTAATTTGAATTTCTCTGATGATTAGTGATGTTGAGCAGTTTTTCATATGTTTTTTGGCAATTTGTCTATCTTCTTTTCAAAAACTTCTGTTCTGGTCTTTTGCCCACTTTTTGATGAGGGTGGGGTTTTTTGTTTTTTTTCCCTTGCTGATTTGTTTGAGTTCTTTGTATATTCTGGATATCAGTGTTTTGTCAGATGCGTAGTTTCAAATATTTTCTCCTATTATGTAGGTTGTATATTTACTGTGTTGATGATTTCCTTTCCAGTGCAAAAGTTTTCTAATTTAATTAAATCCAGTTTATTTATTTTTATTGTTGCTATATTTGTCTTTGGGGTCTTAGTCATAAATTCTTTGCCTAGCCTGGTGTCTAAAAAGTTTTTCCTACTTTTTTCTAGAATTTTTATGGTTTCATGCTTTTCATTTAAGTCTTTGATCCATCTTGAATCGATTTTTGTATATG
>NW_012153541.1:13624-15025 GCF_000956105.1 Propithecus coquereli | reverse complement strand
GTGAGCCACCTCGCCTGGCCTAAAAATTTGAAATTTTGAGGAAATTTTTACTTTACTTTCTGTGCTTTTGGTGTCAGATCTAAGAAACCGTTGTTAAATCCAAGGCCATGAAGATTTATCTCCATTTTTCTTGTAGACTTTATCATTTTACCGCTTACATTTATGACTTTGGACCATTCTGAATTAAATTTGGGTGGGATTTGGGTCAGGGAGGGATAAGGGATCGAGGGTTAGGGGGTTAAGGTTAGGAAGCTAGGGTTAGAATATTATGGTTAGTGATAAAATATTAGAATTAAGGTCAGGGTTAGGGATTAGGGTTAGGGGTTAGGATTTACGGTTAGGGTTTAGGGTTTGGGTTGGGTTAGTGTCAGACATGGCATTGGGGTCAGGGGTAGAGGTAGGGGTTTGGTCAGGGTGAGCATGAGGGCTTAGGGTTTAGGGTTTATGGTGAGGGTACATGGTAGGGAGTTGGGTTGGGGTTTGGGTGTTGGGTGTTAATGTTTGGGGTTTGGGATTAGGGCTTACGATTTAAGGTTTAGGGGTTGGTGTTTGGGTTAGGGTTTAGGGGTTGGGTCGGAGTGAGGGTGAGGGTAGCGGGTGGGGTTGGGGCTTGGTGGTTGGTGCTTAGAGGTTAGGGTCAGGGCTTGCGTGTTTGGGTTTGGGATTTGCGGTATGGGGTTTAGGGTTAGGGTTTTTAGGGCTGTTAGGATTAGGGTCAGGGTGTTAGGGTCAGGGTCAGGGGTAAGGGATAGGATTAGGGGTTAAGGTTAGGGATTAGGGGTTAGGGTTGGTGTTAGGGGTTTGTGTTAGGGTTTGGCGTTAGGGGTTAGGGTTTAGGGATTTGGGTTGGGGTTAGGAGTTAGGGTGGTTAGGGTTAGTGTTAGAGTTGGGGTTGTGTCCTGTTAATTACGTAGTATCTTACTGTCACAAAGAATCTGTTTAGTTAGTCTTATGATCTCTGTTTTTGTTTTGTTTTGTTTTGTTTTTAACATAAATGCTGGTCAATTGTCTGTAAACTCCTGAAACTTAGTTTTAAGGTTTCTCTGAGGTTTGCTTGGCTAAGAGGGGTCCATTCAGTTGGCATGGGGCTTAGGGTTTTATTTTAAATTACATTGCCATGCTTTAACTAGTATTACTGAATAATACTTTCTTTATGTATGCATGGGAAATACCCAGGAAAAATGAGCAAATCTCCAAGAGGTGGCTTTGAGTTCAGGCTTATGTACTATCTTCAACTGAAACAAAGGAAGAATGGGTGTTGTGGGGGTCAGTAGTGGGGAGGTAACCAGGAAAAGCAAGGTAAACAGGAGCAAGGTTTGTTGTTCAGACTTAAGTGGTGCCTTCTGTATTGATAAGAATCTCTCATGATGTAGTCATCCTTTTCTTCTTGGTATGAGGGGG
>NW_012153541.1:11337-13548 GCF_000956105.1 Propithecus coquereli | reverse complement strand
TTAAGGTTTCTCTGAGGTTTTTTTGGCTAAGAGGGGTCCACTCAGTTGGCATGGGGCTTAGGGTTTTATTTTAATTTACATTACCATGCTTTAACTACTATAATTGAGTGATGCTTTCTTTATGTATGCATGGGAAATATCCGGGAAAAATGAGCAAATCTCCAAGAGGTGGCTTTGAATTCAGGCTTATGTACTATCTTCAACTGAAACAAAGAAAGAATGGGTGTTGTGGGGGTCAGTAGTGGGGAGGTAACCAGGAAAAGCAAGGTAAACAAGAGCAAGGTTTGTTGTTCAGACTTAAGTGGTGCCTTCTGCATTGATAAGAATCTCTCATGATGTAGTCACCCTTCTCTTCTTGGTATGAGGGGGAGGCACCTTTACACATGGAGCCAGGTTTCCTTTATAGATGTAAATTTCCTTTACAAGAAGATAACTTCTAGCCTGTTTTCAGACCTTCTCCTGTGTCTGTAGTGTCTCAAAGTGATGAGCTGAAAATAATCTTTATGCTGGGCTGGGCATGGTGGCTCATGCCTATAATCTCAGCACTTTGGGAGGCCAAGGCTCACTGGAGCCCAGGAGTTCAAGACTAGCCTTGGCAATATAGCAAGGACCCATCTGTACACACACAAAAAATTATTTGGCGGTGGTGGCTTATGCCTGTAATCCCAGCTACTTGGGAGGCTGAGGATCTCTCCAGCCGGGAAGATCAAGGTGGCAATGAGTTGTGATCATGTCACTGCACTCCAGCCTGGGTGACAGAGATCCTGTCCAAAACAATAACAACAACAACAAAAAGGTATATCTTGGGGTAGCATATTCTAGTCTTATACACTGTCTTCCAAAGTGACTGTAGTATTATGCATCCTACCAGCAATGAATGAGAGTTCCTGTCTTTCCTCCAGCAATGGTTTGTCATTTTTATTAGAGTTTAGTAATTCTAGCATGGGGGGGTTTGGTATCTCATTGTTGTTATAATCTGCTGTTCCCTAAGGATATATGATGTTGAGCATCTTTTTGTATGATTATCTGCCAGCTATGTATCTTCTTTGGTGACGTGTGTGTTGAGATCTTTACCCATTTTTAATTGGGGTGTTTCTCTTCTTATGGTTGAGTTTTAAGAGCTCTTTTTATATTTTGAATGTAAATTGTTCCTCCAATATGTATTTTGCAAATATTTCTTTCATTCTGTGGCTTGTCTTTTTATTCTATGAGCTTAATCTTCCACAGAATATAAATTTTGAATGTTATAACAGCCATGTTATTATTTGTTCTGTTGTGGATCAGATTTTGCTGTCCTGTGTTAAACTCATCACCAAACTCAAGGCCACGTAAATTTTCTTCTATATTTTCTTCCAGAATCATTACAGTTTGACAGTGTAATTTATGTCTGGGGATGATTATGAATGAATTTTACTGTAAGTTGTAAAGTGTATATCTACACTTATTTCATTCCCTGTGTTTCCCCTTAATTGTTACCTGCCTCACCATTTTTCTGAAAGACACAGGAGAGTGAGCCCATCTGAGTTTGAATTTCCAAATCCTGGCTGTGAATACACTGAACTCTGAATTTGACTGGTTCCACAGCAGGGCCAGGAGGGAGCGCTCGCCACCATCTCCCCCACCCCATGAGCGCTGAGGGCCGCAGAGCCTGCATGGGCTGGCAGGGGGCGGAGCCCCCCTCATGTCCCGCTGCGTGCAATGCGGCGTGAGAGGACGTAATGCTGCCATGTTTGTGTAGCCCTGCAGGCGCCGCCTCCCTGTAGCACGCTGGCCTAGCCTAGGACCCGAAGTGAGTGGGACCTCCGTGTCCTCAGATGTGAGGTCCCAAGGGTTAGTGAGACCGTCCTGTCTGCAGACCTTCTGTCCCAGCTCTGGGGACACCCCCTTCCTGTCCTGACACCCGACAGAGAGTGAGACCTTCCCGTCCCCAGACCCGAGGCACAGAGAGCCAGTGAGGCCTTCCTGTTCCCAGACCTGAGGCACTGAGGGCCAGTGAGGCCTTCCTGCCTTGAGACCTCAGGCCCTGAGGGCGAGTAAGGCATTCTCTTCCCCAGACCTGAGGCACCTAGGCACAGTGAGGCCTTCCTGTCTGCAGATCTGAAGCCAGGAAGGTGTGTGGGACCTTGCTTCTTAATAGTTACTTATATATTCTGGTAATGGACTCTTAGCAGATATGTACCATGCCTCTGTGGGTTGTCATCTTACTTTCTT
>NW_012153541.1:9583-11287 GCF_000956105.1 Propithecus coquereli | reverse complement strand
TCTTCTATTCCTAACTTGTTGGGTTTTTAGATAATAAAATGGTGTTGGATTTTGTTTGAAGCTCTTTCTGTAAGAATTGATATGATGATGTGATATTTTTCCTTCATTCTGTTAATATGGTGTATTACATAGATGACTTTGGCATGTTGAACCATTCTTGATTTTCTTGGATAAAGGCTTCTAGATCTTGGTGTATAATCCTTTCCGTGTGTTGTACAGTTGACCTTTAAACTTCATGGATTTGAACAGTGTAGCTCCACTTATATGCAAATTTAAAAAAATAGATACATTTGAATCTGTCTATATTGGAGGGTGCTCAATCCACAATCTATAAAGGTTCAAAAATGTAGTATTTGGGAGATGTGGAAATCTCAGTATACGAAGGACCAACTTCTCAAATCCACAGGTTGCACAGGACTGTCAGCAGGACGTGAGGATGCCGGGATGTTGGTAATGGAAATAGTGCAAGAATCAATCCTCTTCCATTATTGAAGGACGATTGTGAGTAATTGTACTATTACTTTGTTAAAAGTACACATCTATGTTGAGAAAAGATATTCGTGTGTAGTTCTATGTCCTTATGATGTCATGCTTTTGTTTTCTTTGGTATGGGTCGCCATTATGTTTAAGGTGAGGGGTAGGATACAGGTTGGCATTGGGATAGGGTTAGCATTAAGAGGTTATGGTTGGGGTTATAAGATTAGGGGGTTAGAGTTAGCAGTATAGGGGTTGTGTTGGGGTTGAGGATGGGGTAGTGGTAGAATACAGTTAGGAGGTTAAGGGTAGGGTTAGGGGTACAGTTATGTTTAGCGTTACAGTTATGTTTAGTTAGAGTTAGTGTTGGAGGCTTAGGGTTAGGATGAGGGGTGGAGATAGGCCTACAGTTAGGGTTAGGGGCACTGGGTTAGAGTTAGGATTTGGGTGAGGGAGGGGTAAAGCACAGAGAGGGGATTAAGGTTAGGAAGCTAGGGTTAGAATATTAGGGTTAGTGATAGAATATTAGAGTTAAGGTTAGGGTTAGGAATTAGGGTTAAGTTTAGAGTTAGAATATTAGGGTTAGGGTTTAGGGTTGGGCTCGGGTTAGTGTCAGACATGACATAAGGGTCAGTGGTATAGGAAGGGGTTGTGTCAGAGTTGGGATGAGAGTGAGGGGTTAGGGTTTAGGGTTTATGGTGAGGGTACAGAGTAGGGGGTAGGGTTGGGTATGGGGGTTAGGGTTAGGGGTTGGGGATTGGGGCTTAAGATTTATGGTTTAGGGGTTGGTGTTTCAGTTAGGGTTTAGGATTGGGGTCAGGGTCTGTATGAAGGTGAGCGTAGGGGCTAGGGTTGGGGTTGGGGCTTGGTTGGTTGTTACTGGTTAGAGGTTAGGGTTAAGGCTTGTGGCTTTGGGATTGGGGCTTAGTGTATGGGGTTTATGGTTTAGGGTTGTTAGGATTAGGGTCAGGGTGTTAGGGTCAGGGGTAGAGAGTAGGGTTAGGGGTTAAGGTTAGAGGTTGGGGTTAGGGATTAGGGGTTAGGGTTGGTGTTAGGGGTTTCTGTTAGGGGTTAGGGTTAGCGTTTAGAATTTAGGGTTGGGGTTAGGGGTTAGGGTTGTGAGGATTAGCGTTAGGGTTGGGGTTGGGTCCTGTTAATTATGTAGTATCTTATTATCACAAGGAATCTGTTCCATTAGTCTTATGATTTCTTCTTTTCTTTTCTTTCTTT
>NW_012153541.1:4255-5495 GCF_000956105.1 Propithecus coquereli | reverse complement strand
ATTTGTTGATAAAATTGCATTGTATTCCTAGCTTGTTAGCTTTTTAGATAATAAAATGGTGTTGGATTTTGTTTAAAGATCCTTCTGTAAGAATTGATATGATGACGTGATATTTTACCTTCATTCTGTTAATATGGTGTATTACATAGGTGACTTTAGCATGCTGAACCATTCTTGATTTTCTTGGATAAAGACCTCTGGATCTTGGTGTGTAATCCTTTCCTTCGGTTGTACAGTTGACCTTTAAACTACATGGATTTGAACAGTGTGGCTCCTTTTATATATGCAAATTTTTTAAAAAAGATACATTTGGATCACTCTATGTTAGAGGGTTCTGACTTCACAACCTAAAAAGGATCAAAAATGTAGCATTTGGGGAGTGTGAAATCTCAGTATATTAAGGACAGACTTTTCAAATCCACAGGTTGCACAGGACTGTCAGCAGGACGTGAGGATGCTGGGATGTTGGTGATGGAAGTAGTGTAAGAACAAATCATCTTCCATTACTGAAGGATGACTGTGAGTAATTGTACTATTACTTTGTTAAAAGTACACATCTATGGTAGGAAAAGATATTGGTGTGAAGTTCTATGGCCTTATGATGTCATGCTTTTCTTTTCTTTGTTATGGGTTACCATTATAGTTAGGGTGAGTGGTAGGGTAGAGATTGGGGTTGGGGTAGGGTTAGCATTAAGAGGTTAGGCGTAGGGTTACAAGATATGGGGGTTAGAGTTAGTGGTATAGGAGTTGTGTTGGGGTTGAGGATGGGGTAGTGGTAGAATAGGGTTAGGAGGTTAAGAGTAGGGTGAGTGCTATGGTCATGTTTAGGGTTAGGTAGTTAGGCTTGGAGGCTTAGGGTTAGGATGAGGGCTAGAGATAGGCCTACAGTTAGGGTTAGGGGCACTGAGTTAGAGTTAGGGTTTGGGCGAGGGAGGGGTAAGGGATAGAGGGTTAGGGGGTTAAGGTTGGAAAACTAGGGATGGAATGTTAGGGTTATCGATAGAATATTAGAGTTAGGGTTAGGTGTTAGGGTTTAGGGTTAGGGCTAGGGCTTGGGGCTGGGGCTAGGGGTTAGGGTTTAGGGGTTGGGGTTGAGGTTAGGGGTTAGGGGTTAGGGTTCAGGTAGGGTCAGGGTTTTAGGGTTAGGGTTTAGGGATGGGTTAGGGTTTAGGGTTTAGGGTTAGGGTCAGGGTTAGGGGTTAGGGTTAAGGTTAGGGTTAGTGTTAGGGTTGTTAGGGTT
>NW_012153541.1:2864-4205 GCF_000956105.1 Propithecus coquereli | reverse complement strand
GTGTTCAAGTCCCCGCTTTCAGTTCTTTTGAGTATATACCCAGAAGTGGAATCTCTGTGTTGTAAGTTAATTCCATGCTTAATTTTTGAGGTACTGCCATACCTGTGGTATGCCATACCATACTGTGTTCCATAGCAGCTGCTCCATTTTAGTTTCTCTTTCCTTTTTATGGCTGAATAATAAATATATTAGGTTATGATATACCTAATTTTGCTTATCCATCCATATGTTGATGGACGTTTGGGTTGTTTGCACCTTCTGGCTATTGCAAAGAGAGCTGCTATAAATATTCATGTACAAGTTCTTGTTTGAACACTTGTTTTCTAATCTTTGGGGTATATACCTTGGGTTGGAATTGTTGAGCCATGGTCATTCTACTTGTAAATTTTCGAGGGAACATTCAACTATTTTACACACAGTCTGTACCATTTTATATTTCTATAAGCAGTGTGTAAGGGTATCCAGTTTTTCTCCATCCTTGCCAACACATATCTAACAATAGCCTTCTTAGTGTGTGAGAGTGGGTATGTCATTGCGTTTGGAATTTGAATTTTCATAGCAACTAATAATGTGTACTATCTTCTCATGTGCTTGTTGGCCATTTGCTTGTCTCTTTCTGTGCAGTGTTTATTTTAAGCTCTTTATCTGTTTTGTAATTGGGTTGTTAGTGTTTTTGCTGTTGAGTCTTAAAAGTTATTTATATATTCAAGATAAAGCGTCCTCATCAGATATATAATGTGCCTCTGTGTGTTGTCACCTTCTTGGTTGTGTGTTTGGATTCCCAGAAGTTTTAAATTTTGAGTAAATATTTTCTTTGCTTGCTGTGCTTATGGTGTCAGATCGAAGAAACCATTGTTAAACCCAATGTTATGAGGGTTTATCTCCATGTTTTCTTCTAGAGTTTATGTTTTTATCTCTCACAGTTAGGCCTTTGGACCATTTTGAGTTAAATTTTTCTGTGTGGTCTGATGTAAGGGTATAGTTTCATTCCTGTGCATGTGGATAGTTCTCTAACATCACTTGTTGAATTTAATGACCTCAGTCCTTGTTTACAATCAATGGACCATAAAGGTATGGAATTATTTCTGGAATCTTAGTTGGATTCCATTGGTCTATATGTGTACCCTCATGCCAGTATCATCATGTTCTGATTGCTGTTGCTTTGTAGTAAGGTTTAAGATTTGAAATTGAGAAGTGTGAACGTCCAAGTGTGTCTTTCTGTTTCAAGAAGATTTTGTTTATTTGTGTTCCCTTAAAATTCCATTTGAATATTAGGATCAGTTCGCCCATTTCTGCCTAAAGACCTCTTTGGATTTTCGTGGGAATTGCATTGAGTTTGAG
>NW_012153541.1:1315-2687 GCF_000956105.1 Propithecus coquereli | reverse complement strand
TTAGGATTTTCTATATTTAAGATGATGTGATTTCAAATCTCTGAATAGTTTTACTTTCATTTCACATATGAATGCCTTTTATTTCCTGTTCTTATCTAAATGTTCTGGATAGAACTTTCAGTACAATGTTATTGGTTTTATTTCAAAATACTAATTAAGGTGGTACAAGTGTTTTTGTTAAGTGGATGTTTTGTATAGTGCTGAAGTCAGGGGTTTTGGTGTGTCCATCACCAGAATAGTGTTCATTGTGGGCACGTTTTTATCCTACACCCCCTCTCCCTCCCTCCCTCTTTCTTGGTTTGTCATGTCCTTTATATCACTTTTTGCACATCTATATCCATCTAGTAGCTCCCACTTATTAGTGAGAACACATACATAGTTTTTGGTTTTCCATTCCTGAGCTAGTTCACTTAGGATAATGGTGTCCTGTTCCCTCCACATTGCTGCAAATGACATTAGTTCAATCCTTTTTTTTTTTAGAGATAGGGTCTTTCTCTGTTTTCTGGGATAGAGTGCAGTGGCATGATAATAGCTCACTGCAAACTCACACTCCGGGGCTCAAGTGGTCCTCCCGTCTCAGCCTCCTGAGTAGCTGGGACTGCAGGGACATGCCACCGTGCCCGGCTTATTTTTCTATCTCTTTTTTAGAGACTGGGTCTCACTGTTGCTCAGGCTGGTATTTCATTCCTTTTTATGGCTGAATAGTACTTCATGATTTATATACATACATACACACACACACACACACACACACACATACACACACACATTTTTGTCCCCTCATGAATTGAAGGGCACTTATGTTGATTCCACATCTTTGCAATTGTGAATTGTTCTGTGATAAACATTCGAGTGCAGGATAAAATGACTTCATTGCCGTCGGGTAGATACCCAGGAGTGGGATTGCTGGATCGAATGGTAGGTCTACATTTGTTTGAGGACCCTCCATACTGTTTTCCATAGAAGTTCTACTAATTTGCAGTCCCACCAGTGTATCAGTGTTTCTCTGTGCCTCTGTGACAGCACCTATTGTTTTTTGACTTTTTAATAATGGCTATTCTGATTGGGGTAAGGTGGTATGTTATAGTAGTTTTCATTTGTATTTCTCTGATGATTAGTGATGTTGAGCAGTTTTTCATATGTTTTTTGGCGATTTGTCTATCTTCTTTCCAAGAACTTCTGTTCTGGTCATTTGCCCACTTTTTGATGAGGGTGTTTATTTTTTTCTTCATGATTTGAGTTCTTTGTAGGTTCTGGATATCAGTCCTTTGAAAGATAAATGGTTTTGAATATTTTCTCCCATTCTGTAGGTTGTCTATTCACTGTGTTGATTATTTCCTTTGCTGTGCAGAACTTTTATAATTAAGTCCCA
>NW_012153541.1:0-611 GCF_000956105.1 Propithecus coquereli | reverse complement strand
CATGTTGCCTGCTCTTTCCATTAAAGCCGCTAGCATATTAATCACAATTTTTTTTTTTAAATTCCTGGTCTGATAACTCCAATGTTCCCGCCATTTCTGACTTTGTTTCTGATGCTTGTTCAGTCTCTTCAAACTGTTTTTTGCCTTTTAGCGTGCCTTGTAATTTTTTGTTGGCAGTCAGGTATGATGTACTAGGTAAGAGGAAGTGCAGTAAATAGGCCTTTAGTAATGTAGTGGTCAGGTGTGGCGGGGGGAACATTCCATCATCCTGTGACTAGCTCTCAGTCTTTTGGTGAGTCTGTGCCTTGGGGATGTAAACTTCAGCTTTTCAGTGCCCCTCCTTAGGTGGAACAAGATGGCTGGACGGGGCTGAAGTTGTGTCTTTCCCTCTCCCCATGTGGAAGGCTAGTGATGCCTGGAATTGAGAACTTTTTCCTTTGCTCCTGTGGAAGGTTATAGGGAGCTACAGTTGGGTATTTCCCTCTTCCCACATGGAAGGCAAGAGCCACCTAGAAATGGGTATTCCCCCATCCCCCAGATATATTAGGCCCTGGTCAAAGCTGAGCATGTTAGGGTCTGGTCAGTAGTTTCTCCTGAGAGCAGGCCTTGTT
>NW_012153540.1:13678-13938 GCF_000956105.1 Propithecus coquereli | reverse complement strand
TTCTAATTTGTCCCCAGGTAAAGAGGAAGGTGACTCCCTGATTAATCTTTTAAAATATATTTTTCTTAGTTTCTCTATAAATTAGTTTGGGCTTGTATTATGGGCTACTTTCTAAATCTCTATTGCCAGTATATGATTAACTTTTAAGATGAGTTTTGTGTAATTAATGTTATCTTTGTCAAAGCTTAATACTGTTACATTTTTATATGTTTCATATTGTTTCTGAGCTATTATGTGCTTTTAGAAGTAAATAGTAAATA
>NW_012153540.1:11669-11998 GCF_000956105.1 Propithecus coquereli | reverse complement strand
TGTGCATAGTTCCAAATTAAACACAGATATTTATGAGAAAATATGACTGTTCTTAATATTATACTTCAAGATAGCTTCCGAGCTGTCAACTGCTGTACATTTTAGGATAATTTAGATTTACATATAATCCTTAATGAATGTGCAAGGACTGAAAGAAGAACTCAGTAATTACTTTTTCTAATTATCTATTTAAATTATATTCTAGCTATGTGCAAAAAGGAAGCAATCTAAACGATCTTCATTTAAGAAAACTAAAATCAAAGGCTTCCTCTATATGGATGCTTTTCTTAAAGGTGCGTAGGTAGTTATTGTCACAAGCTCATTATTCA
>NW_012153540.1:0-371 GCF_000956105.1 Propithecus coquereli | reverse complement strand
TTACAGTGTGTAAAATATTTTATTATTGACTCAATTTAGAGAACTCAAAACATTGTTCCATAAATTACAGGCTATTTTGCTTTGGTTTTGTTTTTTCTCTGACATAATGTTGACTCTTTAGATCTCCCAACTTCCAATAATATATTTAAATTTACAGAGTTGATTTTTGTGGTTATAGTCAAGAAACTTGAGGATAAAATGACTTGTTAAAATGGAAAGGCTCAGGGAGTTGAATGAGTGTTATTCTAATACTATGTAATGCATGCGACCAGCATGATCTCCTGATTATTAAATGGAAACAAACTATCAAAGAAAGTCAAACCATGCCTCTCCCTCTCCATTTTCTTTGCTGAATTTCTATTTTGGATAAG
>NW_012153539.1:6135-7044 GCF_000956105.1 Propithecus coquereli | reverse complement strand
ACATTTTATTAATCCACTCATGTATTGATGGGCACTTGGATTGTTTCCACATCTTCGCAATTGTGAATTGTGCTGCTATAAACATTTGGGTGCAGATGTCTTTTTTACAGAATGTCTTTTGTTCCTTTGGGTAGATGCTCAGTAATGGGATTGCTGGATCAAATGGCATATCTGATAAAGGGCTAATAACAAAAATCTACAAAGAACTCAAGAAAATAAGCAAGAATAAAGCAAACAACCTCATGAAAAATTGGATAAAAGACACGAAGCTTTTCAAAAGAAGATAGACAAATGGACAATAAGCATATGAAATAATCCTCAGTATCTCTAATCATCAGGGAAATGTAAATCAAAACCACAGTGAGATATGACCTGATCCCAGTGAGAATGACTTTTATCAAAAGTCCCAAAACAATAGATGCTGGTGTGGATGCAGAGAAAAAGGAACACTCATATGCTGTTGGTGGGACTGCAAACAAGTATAATTTTTATGGAAAATAGTATGGAGATTACTCAAAGAACTAAAAGTAGACTTATCATTTGATCCATCAATCCCACCACTGGGTATTTACCCAAAGGAAAAAAAGTCATTTTATCAAAAAGACATCTGTACTTGAATGTTTACTGCAGCACAATTCACAATTGCAAAGATGTGGGATCAACCCAAGCATCCATCAATTCCTGAGTGGATTAATAAAATGTGGTATATGTATACCATCGTCTACTACTCAGTCAAGAAAAAAAAAATGTATTAATACCTTTTGGAGCAATCTGGATGGAACTGGAGATCATTCTCCTAGATGAAGTATCACAAGAGTGGAAAAACAGATACCACATGTACTCACTATTAAATAGGAACTAAGCAAACAGCACTCAAGTACACCATAGGAAGTAAAACTAATCAGAATC
>NW_012153539.1:2599-2910 GCF_000956105.1 Propithecus coquereli | reverse complement strand
AAAATTAAAAGTTTTTTTTTTTTCAATTTCACCAAATCAGACTTTCATGACTGGCCTACATGTATCCAAGTGCAAGTTAAACAAATCCCAACTTAAACCATTGTAAGTTGGGTCAGTCTGCTGTGTTGCTAGAATTAAATGCATTTTTGACTTACAATATTTTCAACTTATGATGGACTTATTGAGATACAACCCCATTGTAAGTTGAGCAACAATGGTGGATTGATAAACATTGCCTTATTAGCAATACATATTTGATAGTGATGCTAAATCTGTCTTGAAATATTCTCTTCGCTTAACTTCAGTGACAG
>NW_012153539.1:0-429 GCF_000956105.1 Propithecus coquereli | reverse complement strand
AAAGTGTAATTTTCAGAGAATTCAACCCTTCTTAGAGCCTATGCATGGTTACATACTTGGTCAGCATAATTTCCTTTGAGGTTTAAATATTAATAATTTATTTTAAAATTTAGGATCCTGCTTTCTACTCCTTATTCTTGAGAAACTCATAAAGAGAACATTGTGTATGCCCCTTGTAGACATTACACTGCAGTGAAATGTAGACATTACACAAAGAATATGATTTAAAAAGAGCATGTGATAGCCATATTTGTGAAATCAAATTAACCAATAAATTTGCATTGGTAAATGTTTGTCTTCCAAAAGAATGCTGAAAATAAACTATATGTGTATGCTTATTTATATCTTTTTAATTACCGGTCTTTAAAGTCCAACTGTAACTGCTATGATATATCCTATTAATTACAAAGACTCTGCATATATATTTTC
>NW_012153538.1:8883-9200 GCF_000956105.1 Propithecus coquereli | reverse complement strand
GATTTTATAGTGTAAATATTTTCCAACTTTGCAGTAGGAAATTTCTACCAGTTGAAGTTGATGTTTACAGAAATATGAACATCTGGAAAAATTTATTGTGGAATCTAAGAAGAAAAAGGGGACTCTAGGAAGACCTGTGAACTGGGATGGTGGAGGGTTGTTCTTTACTAATTGCTAAATATTTTCAGAAAATATAAGCATTTTAAATACTGTCTTGGAAAAGATTTTATAGTGTAAATATTTTCCAACTTTGCAGTAGGAAATTTCTACCAGTTGAAGTTGATGTTTACAGAAATATGAACATCTGGAAAAATTTA
>NW_012153538.1:6131-7003 GCF_000956105.1 Propithecus coquereli | reverse complement strand
ATGGCATAAAATGTGCTCATTAAGGACAGGGATTTTGTGTGTTACTTATTTCCAACAGCTAGTATGGTCAATGATTACTACATTTTGATAAAAAAAATAGGTGAAAAATTGCATAACTAAAATCTATATAAAAAGGATTATACTAAGGAAAAGAGAAGGGGAAAGAAAGTATAGAGGAGAAGATATTTCATATTAAATATAAAATTATATACATGTATAATATTTTTGAAAACAAAAGTACAAGTTTTTTGAAAATTTTATATAGATGGTCCATGGATATGACTCATTCTATGAGAGAAAAAATATTTAAACTTTCTGGCCCTATGTTTCCACATCAGTACAATGAAGAAGTTAAACTGTATAAACTTTAAATTTTCTTCAGCTCCAAGCCCCCCTCTTTTCATAATTATTTTCAACATATCACTATAATGAGTTAGAAATATAAAATTATTAAATGAGGTCTTCCCCCACAAGAGAAAATTTCTGTGTTTTTATGCCTAATCTTCAAAAGTCATGTGAGCAAATGAAAATCCAAAAAGGAAATTAAAAAGACAATTCCATTTTCATTAGCGTCAAAATGAATAAAGTAGTTAGGAATAAATTTAACCAAGGAGATGAAATACTTCTACAGTAAAAACTGCAAGACATTGCTGAAGAAATTAAAGAAGACAGAAACAAAGGGAAAGACATCCCGTATTTATGAACTGGAAATCTGAATATTGCTAAGACGGCAAGACTACCAAAGCAATTTGAGATTTAGCGCAATTCCTGTCAAAATCCCAATGGCATTTTTTTGGTAGAAATAGAAAAAATTCATTTTGAAATTGTTGTAAAATCTCAAGAAACTCTGAGACAATCTCAAAATCTCAAAA
>NW_012153538.1:0-557 GCF_000956105.1 Propithecus coquereli | reverse complement strand
TTTTATTAACTAGATTTTTTTCTTCTTTTTTTAACTTTTAAATTTACTCCACTCATTTCCAAACTTAATTAGGGCAGCACATTTTTCTCCCACTACTTTCACTGAGTTTGTTTTGTACATGCACCTGTAAAGAAATTAGATTCTTTCTTCACATTCTGCATTCCATTTGGGATCCCCTGACCTCCTAAGTGATTTTTTAAATAATTTTTTACATAATTAGGGTTACTCTTCATTTAGTAATATTCTGTAGATTTTCACGAATGCATGATGTCATGTATCTACCATCACGATATGAAAAGAGTAGTTTCCTCACCCTAAAATATTGCTTGTGCTTCATTTATTTAACTTTTTCTCCTCCTTGTGAAGCTTTTTTCAAACTCTAATCCTTTATATCTCTACTTTTGTCTTTTGCACAATGTCCTATAGTTGGAATTACACAGTATGTAGCCTTCCTCACCACACTGGCTTCTTTCACTTTAAAATATGCATTTGTTCTATCCATATGTTTTTGTGACTTGATGGCTTATTTCCTTTTTTGCTGAATAGTATTCTATTGT
>NW_012153537.1:5296-5620 GCF_000956105.1 Propithecus coquereli | reverse complement strand
TTTAGTAGAGATGGGATCTCGTTCTTGCTCACGCTGGTCTCAAACTTCTGACCTCAAGCAGTCCTCCTGCCTCAGCCTCCCAGAGTGCTAGGATTTCAGGCGTGAGCCACCATATCCAGCCAGAACTAACTTTTTGTTTCATTGATCTTTTGTTTTCCATTTGATTTAGTTCTGCTCTGACCTTTGTTATTTCTTTCTTTTTGCTGGCTTTGCTTGGTTTACTCTTCCGTTTCTAGTTCCTTGAGATGTGATATTAGGTTGTTAATTTGTGATCTTTCTTTTTTGTTCTTAAAACAGTCTTGCTCTGTTGCCCTGGGTAGAGTG
>NW_012153537.1:3568-4917 GCF_000956105.1 Propithecus coquereli | reverse complement strand
GACTCCGTGCCCTCTCCTAGGCCTCTGCCAGCAAGCAGGACCTCAGGCCTATGGATCTCCCCTGGCTGTGACTTGGGCCGGGAGGTTCCCTACTCAGGATCGTAGCCTGAGCTGGGTGCACAGCCCTCTTTTAGGAGGAGGGCTGCCGGTCAGGCACGCTGATCTGCCCCTTAAGGCACACACTCCTCAGTAGGCTCTTTCACAGATCTCTCCTCCGTGCCCCAGGGCAGTGCGATCATGACCTGGGTTTATGGGGTCTGGTCTGCAGGCCTGACCCCTGGACCCTGGAGATCAATCCCTGACCCTGCCAGGGGGAGAGGTGCTGGTCTTGAATCACTTACAGGGTGCCCAAGCTGGATCGATTTCACTCCACCTCGGGATGTGCCCCACTCTCCTGGAGTCCCCAGGTAAGTAGCACCTGGGAGGGCTGGCGGGTAGGGAACTCACAGTCTGAGTACCCCTTAGTCTGCTGTAGGGCCCCAAAAGGAAAGGTCCTGTTCCTTGGAGATGCCTTTGTGTGATGGCTAAATTGTCTCTCTGGGCACCCACGGGTAGGGAGGGGGAAGGAGAGACTGGAGCACTATGGCATCTGCTGCTAGGCTCGGGTCTGTGCCCGGGGAGGTGCCCCGAGGGGGCTGGGAGCCCGGCGTTGAGTCCGCAAGAGGCCACTGCTCACTGGCGGCAGCCGTCTCTGGGCTGGTGTGGGCAGGTCTCTCCAGCCGCTCAGGAGCCACCAGCAGTCCGAGATGCACAGGAGGGGGAAGTTAACCGCTCCACCTACCCTTGTCGCTGATCTGCAAACCTCTCGGGACCTTTCTCCTTCCAGTTCTCCTCTGCAATGTCTTCCCGTGGAGTCTCCTGTAGTTTCAGGCACCCTTCCTTCTGACCCTCACCCGATCTATGTTTCTCTGCTCGCTTATATTTTTTCTTTCTTCTAAAATTCATCTTTTTTGCAGAGACCTTCTGACTGGCGGCTTTTCTCGTCCGCCATCTTGGCCCCTCCCCCCTCCTTTTTCATTTTTGATTGAGCATATTTGGGTCCTTTCTCTTCTATTCCTGGTTAATACAGCATGAGGTCTATCAATTTTGTTTATCTTTTCAAAGAACTAACTTTTCTCTTTTTTTTCGAGACAGGGTCTCTGTTGCCTGGGCTAGAGTGCCATGGCTCCTGCACTCAAGTGACCTCCTGCCTCAGCCTCCTGAGTGGCTGGGACTACAGATGCTCACCACCATGCCTGGCTAATTTTTTCTATTTTTAGTAGAGATGGGATCTCGTTCTTGCTCACGCTGGTCTCAAACTTCTGACCTCAAGCAGTCCTCCTGCCTCAGCCTCCCAGAGTGCTAGGATT
>NW_012153537.1:0-1178 GCF_000956105.1 Propithecus coquereli | reverse complement strand
AAAAAAAAAAAAAAAAGTTACATGAGGATTTTTGACTGCATGGGGGGCTGGTGCCTCAACCCCTGCATTGTTCATGGTTCATCTGTAGTTTATTCTTTTTCTAGTTCATTGAGGTCCAATGTTTGTTGACTTGAGATCTTTCTTTTATTTTATTGTTTAATGCTATATACTTCCCTTTTAGTACTGCTTTTATTGCATCCCATAAGGTTTGGTTTATTGTGTTTTCATTTTCATTTGTTTCAAGGTTTTTTCTGATTTCCCTAGTGACTGCCTCTTTGACCCTATGGTTGTCCAAGATTGTGTTGTATAATTTTCACATATTTGTGAGTTTTTCAATTTTCCTCTTGCTATGGATTTCTAGTTTCACTTCATTGTTCTCAAAAGAGATACTTAGTATGATTTTAATCTTTTTAAATTTGTTAAGATTTGTGGGCATTTTTGTTGTTTTGCCTACCGTGTGATCTATCCTGAAGAATGCTCCGTGTTTGCTTGAGAAGGTTATGTATTCTGCTGTTGTTGGGTAGAACATTCTGTATGTGTCTGTTAGGTCCATTTGGCCTATAGTGTTGTTAAACTCTTCTGTTTCCTTATTAATTTTCTGTCTGGTTGTTGAATGTAGAGTATTGAAATCTCCTGCTATTATTATGTTGCTATCTATTTCTCCCTTTAACTCTCCCAATATTTACTTCATATATTGTTCCTCTGCTGATAGATGCATATATATTTATAGTTGTCACATCTTCCTGGTAAATTGACACTTTTATTATTATATAATAACCTTCTTTGTCTTGTGACAATTTTCGACTTAAAGTCTCTTTGATAAAAGTATGGCCATCCCTGCTCTCTTTTGGTTACCATTTCCATGGAATATCTTTTTTCACCTTTTTTCACTTTCAGTCTGTGTATGTCCTTATATTTAAAGTGAGCAGTGAGTCTCTTCTGCAATTATACAGGGAGTAGGGAAAAAAAATAAAGTGAGTCTCTTATAGATAGCATATAGTTGGATATTGTTTCTTTTTAATCCATTTAAGCAGTTTATGTTTTGACTAGGGAGTTTAATCCATTTATATTTAAAGTAATTACTGATAGAGAAGGACTTACTATTGCAATTTTGTTAATTCTTCTCTGTATGTCTTATAATTTTGTTTCTCTTTTTCTCTTTTGCTGTCTTCCTTTGC
>NW_012153536.1:13651-14575 GCF_000956105.1 Propithecus coquereli | reverse complement strand
CTTGCCCATTTGTTGATGGGGTTGTTTGATTTTTTCTTGTTGATTTTAATGACTTCTTAAGATGTCTCACTATATAAGAACTACGGAATAAGAGTCTGGTTAACATGGAATAGATTTGCAACTAAGGGTGTAGCCAACTATATGAATTACCTTACATTTTAGGCCATAATGCACTGAAGCAGATCTGTATCCTACTTTCCTTCTGAATTCTGCACAAGTCCATCCTCCCTATCATCTTGAACATTCTTATGCAGACACTACAATATAAGTAAGCCATAATGTAACCATGGCTTTGCTTGACTAAGTAAAACATTCAAGCAGTTTGTGTAACCAAAATGTTTGTACCCCCGTAATGTCCTGAAATTTAAAACAAAATACTTAAAATAACAAACTTTATTAACACTTTGAAAGGAAGTCCCAAGGAAAGCTCTTAAATAGAGTGAAGAGGATATCCCAGCTCCATTGAGGCCTTGGACATTTGGCCTTGATATCTTAAGCCCATATGCATTTGCCTCGTTTGAGACAAGAAATGGGAACAGATAAATGACTGACTGTGACATTTTCTGTATTTTTCATCTACCATATTTTACACTTTGCCTCCAGTTAAATCTCTTCAGATCCTGTTCTTGTAAGGGGTCAATAAAATCATCTATGCAAGGATTAAAATGCATCAAAATTTTTTTCTTCTTGCTTTCAATCTACTTGAGTTTGTTAAGACATTTTTTGTGGCCTAACATATGACTACCCTGAAGAACATTCTGTGTGTGCTTGAGAAGAATGTATATTCTGTTGTTACTGGAAGGCACGTTCTGTATATGTCTATTATGTCCATTTATTCTGTAGTGTTGCCCAAATCTGCTGTTTCCTTTTTAATTTTCTGCCTGGATGATCTCTCCATTGTTGAGTGTGGAGTATTAAATTCTC
>NW_012153536.1:11721-13601 GCF_000956105.1 Propithecus coquereli | reverse complement strand
CAACTAGATTAGCCATCCTCCCATTTATATGTTTTCATGGCATCCTATACTGTCCCTTCCTGATTTGTATGGTAGATTGCATTATTGTCCCTGACGTTTCACTCTTCCATATATTTAAATACTTTGCTCTATAACTTTTTAGCTCCTGCTACAGAAGTGATGTATACTTCTCCACTCCTTCCCTTTGGGCTTGACTATGTGGCTTGCTTTGGCTAATGGGATATTAAACCAGACACCAAGTAAACTGGAAGTGGAGAACTTATTCTGTGGTTAGATATCGCCTCCTGTGAGAAGAACATATCAAGGTTAGCCCACTGTCTAAGAAGGATGAAACACATGGAGCAGACCCAACCTGTAGCTGAACACTTACCAGCTAAGTCTGGGGAGATCAGCAGAGCTACCCAACCTGGCCAAAGCCATGTGGAAAATAATCATTTTTTATTGTATACATGTCACGAGATTCTTTAATTATCTGTTACACAGCAAAAACTGATATAACTTGTAACAGATGTGAACTGTTTTAAAATGGAAAATACAAGGTATGTCACATTATTTGTCTAAACCAGTGCAATTATGATAATCACTGAGAAAGTTTTACGTATGATGATTTTAGCTACCTAGAAGAAGTCAGCGATAAACAGAAAAACAGCTTACTGTCACTATCTGGGTGATCATGAACAAGTCACTTAACCTCCCGGTGCTGTGTTTTCCTATATTTAAAATGAGTGGAATGGACTCAGCAGGGTAGTAAATAGGTTTGTCTTGAGAACTGACTCCAATTGATTATTGTGACTTTCTGGGATGCTCTGCTGACAATGTCACTAAGGACAAATTTAGGTTCAGCTGGATGGGGTGTCCTGATCAATCAGCAGTCTACCCTGGACAATAGAGGGGGTAGCACCAGTGCCGCACATTTCACATTCTTGGATCAGAGGATTTCTAATAGTCATTCCTCACTTGACACCCTATAACTTTAGGAGTCATTAAATTGACAGCGATAATAGAAATGAGATCCAACTAGTCCTGGACAGGCAAGAATTACCTATTTTCTTTGGTTTTTCTCTATGTTTCTCAGAAAAGTACTAGATTGACGGAATAGTTTAATAAAGAAATATAATTGTTTTATTGCTTGTAGTAGCTCCATAGTTCAGGGGTGTACTGAATGGACATATGAACCAGAAGGCTCTTGGATTCATGTGACAAACACTTATCTCAAACTTGGGGAAAAAAAGATGAAGCTTATTGATTTCCATGACTGAAAAGTATGGGAGTTGGCATATCACGTGGCCAGATTTGGGAGTGCAGGAGGACTGTGGTATTGCACTGGCCATGCCAAGGGCAGTGTTGTGCCTGCTTGAGGGGTCGCAGCTGATTTTTATTTCTTTCTCTATATTTTTTCTGTATATTCTGAATTCTCTACAATGACTACATGATACTTTTATAATGAGAAAGATGTAAACATAATTCATAAAAAGAAAAAAAGGAGGGAGCAAAAGGTCTGATGCACTCTTCTTTTCGACATTATATGACATTACTGTCTTTGAGCCTATCCGTTACACTCAGTTCTGGCAAAATGAGATCACAGATCTACCTCAGTTTCCCAAGCATGATGCTACAAATTAAAGCTTCTTTTGATCTAGGATATTCTTCATTCTGCTAAAAATAATTTTTTTTCATGAAAGCTACTAGACAGCCTGCCATGAGAGAATTTGCTTTAAACTGTGCTTGATGTGGTAACAAAATATCCTAGACATATTGATCTATTTCTTTGTTCTATGGATAAGACTCAGTTATTTTTGGTGTTTTACACACGCCTATTGTTTGCAGGATTAAAATATGCTTCTAAGTATAGAACTTTCACATAAGCTTTGAGACAAACA
>NW_012153536.1:0-1387 GCF_000956105.1 Propithecus coquereli | reverse complement strand
ATAATTCACAACATTTCTTCTACTTATCCCTTTGTTTTCATTTACTCTGCCAAAACCTTATTTCATTCTTTCTTCTTTTTGTTCATGGATGGATATAACAGCTATGTCATTAGTTTCCTTAATTTACATCATTCAGCCCACTTTAAACTACCCTGCCAATTAGTCTTCCAAACATATTTCTTTCAATAGTTACTTCCTTGTTTAAATTGCATTGATAACTCCCATTACTTACTCTATACAATCCAAATTCCTTAGCCTCACATTCAGGAGTCCCATGAACTAACTCCCTCAATTATGCTATCCACCCCCCGTCCCTACACCTGCCCCTTCCATCCTAGCTGGACATATTTATTTTATCACATA
The DNA here is from genome assembly GCF_000956105.1 of Propithecus coquereli. Lineage (NCBI taxonomy): Eukaryota > Metazoa > Chordata > Mammalia > Primates > Indriidae > Propithecus > Propithecus coquereli. The sequence continues at coordinate 1,024 of NW_012153536.1, read as the reverse complement.
ATCCTCTTCCTTATCTCTGATACTTACGTACTTCTGTGGGAAGCAGAGCACCTTGTGTCTGTTCTTTTTCTTACTCATCCAAACGCTACTGTCCTTCACGGCCCAAATCTAGTCTCAGGTTCAGTATTACTTCATATTTGATTTGTAACTCTTGCTGGGTTTTCCTTTTCAATGTTTTGTTTTTTTTTTTCCACTTTTTTTTTTCTTTCAGAGTGTTACAGGGGTACAAATGCTTTGGTTACATAAATTGCGTTTGCACTGCCTCAGAGCTACAGGCATGCTCATCCACTAGACATGCCCACCACATCTGTTATGTTTAACTCATAATATTCAGTGATCTCAAAAGAAAACTGCTCTCTTAATTATCCCTGTCTCTAACTTTCCTTAAAGATGATTGGGGATCAAGAGCCACATAATTCATCTTTTCGGCTTCCTCTTCCACCCATGAAGTTATGAGCTAAAGAGGCCCAGATCTGGCTCCAAACAAAGTCTAATCATTTCTCTGAGCTGTAGTTTCTACACTTATAAAATGCAGATAATAATTAATGCCTACTTCATATAATAATTATGAGGATCAAATGAGAAATCTATAGAAGGTGTTTAAACCACCTTTTGCTGCACTCAATAACTCACATTATTTTTTATATTTTATCGTTACTACTCTTTCTTCTTCTTTTTATTCTATGCGACATTTTAAGGCCTAGAGACAGTTTCCAAGAAGATGTAAAAGTGGCTGAAGTTTGGCTGTGGGTAATGAGTCTAATTCACTTTTCCTTGTTCTCCATGTTTCTCTGTCTATTTCTTTGAGCCTTGAGAAGTGAGGTCATTCATAACATGACAGTGAAAAAATATGACACTTGGAGTTGGACTTTTTGATGGAAATAGAAAATACAGGACTTTACCCTGCTTTAATCTGTGGTTATAGAACCAAATACGTACTGCCACAAAAGTCAGTGGATGGGGTATTTGCAATAATTAGATCCTAGTTATTCATGCATGATGAGTACTGTTTGGATCTCATTAA
>NW_012153535.1:6950-7310 GCF_000956105.1 Propithecus coquereli | reverse complement strand
AGAGAGAGAGAGAGAGACCAGGGACTCATGTGGAGAGAAAAGACCATGTAAGGGCACAGCAAGGAGACAGCCATCTGCAAGCCAGGGAGAGAGGCTTCAGAAGAAACCAAACCTGCCAACACCTTGATGTCAGATGTCTAGACTCTAGAACTACGAAAATTTAAGTTTCTGTTATATAAGCCACCCAATCTAGGGTATTTTATTACAGGAGCCCTAACAAACTAATACATTATGGAATTTGAAGAGAATTATAATAAATTCTGAAACCAACTACAAATATCTGAGTGAAGGATTCAACTTCATCCTACTTATGCCAACTGGCCCAAAGTCAGAAGTGATCTTATAAAATATTTAGAAAAA
>NW_012153535.1:3559-3984 GCF_000956105.1 Propithecus coquereli | reverse complement strand
AGGAGAGGAAAATTAGTGGGATGAGCTACCACCCCTACCACCAAAACTGGCTTCTGGGCTGAAACCTACAGTCATCTGCTCTCTCTTTTACTATTCATTCTAGATTTCCCTTGCTCTCAGCCTCCATCTCTGTTGTTTCAGTATCCTAACAGATGGCATGCTCAGTTTCTCATCCCTAAGCCATACAGGCACTTGCCCTATGCTCTTCTCAGGCCAGGATTGCTTCACTATTATCCTGACTGGTGAATAGGCACCCGAGTGCATTACTGAGTTTCAAAACATGTTCCAAGTTAGTGATTCTTGTAGTCCATAAAAGCTCTTACATATTGATAAACTCTACTTTGTCCAAATGTATATTTGCACTTGCTTCGTCCAGCATCCTCAAAATCTAGTTTCATGTGTATTACTCTAGTTCTTGCCAGTAT
>NW_012153535.1:0-639 GCF_000956105.1 Propithecus coquereli | reverse complement strand
ATTTCAAATATAATTTGTATGTATGAACATATTTGTGTAGTATTTTATAGAACATTTTCTCTGTATCAAAACTATTTGAAGCAGCTTTAAGACAATCATAATGCAAAATAAGATAATTAGGAATATAAGCTAAGCGTAAACCATGGGAAGTGAGCTGAAGCTGCCCGTGCCCTTCCATGGGACAGGTTATGCTTACAAAGTTTGGCACTGGGGAACTACTTTACAGTTTCCTAGCAAATGAATTAAACAGGACATAGCTGAAGAAAGATGAAGTATATTGGTTTTGTTGTCTAATAAATATGGCCTAACTAGGAACGTTTTGGACATAAAAAATCTGAGGTTCGATTTAGTTCAAAGTGGGGAGTGGGAAGTATGGAGTGAGTGCTGATGGTTTGCAGACTTCCATGTACTGAAATTGTAGTGCCACAATTTCCTGCCATCTTTCTACAACTTTAGTGATTGAAAATTGTTAACAACAATACGTTTGCACTTATTTTATGCCAGATATTTAAGGCTGCTATATACAATTTTGCAGGATATGTTCCCCACAACACTAATGATGTCATTCATTCTTCTTGAGGTCACTGTAAATTTGTATACGCAGTTAACATTTTCCTGGAAGATAGCAGAAAAGTGTCT
>NW_012153534.1:12993-13314 GCF_000956105.1 Propithecus coquereli | reverse complement strand
GGGAGGTGAAGAACTCAGAGGGCTACACATGAGTGGAATACTTCCCCCCAAGAATAGCATTGTGAAACTGCAGAGAAACAGTGTGGGACAAGCAGTACAAGAAAAAAAAAAAAAAAAAAGGAGAATGGGAGATACAATCTCAAAGTCTGGAGAGTGAAAGATAAAGAATAGAGAGTAGAGTGTAGGATGGCCATGCCTGCCTGGCCAGTGAATGTAGTGGGATCTCACCCACAGAAGGATGCCCGGCTCCTCCACTGACTTCCACACCCACTCAGACAGAGACACGCCTGAAGTCAGTGCAAAGTCATGGCATGGGTCGGA
>NW_012153534.1:2044-2398 GCF_000956105.1 Propithecus coquereli | reverse complement strand
GTTTCCTCTTTTGCTGTCTTCCTTTCTGTTTCATTGAATTTTTCATGGTGATATTCTTTTTCATTTGTGCATATTCTATAGGTACCTTCTCTGTCGTTGCCACAAAGCTTATATAAAACATCTTTTAATCATCAGTCAATTTTAAGCTTACAGCAATTTAACTTCAATTACATATAAAAACTCTACAATTTTTCTTCTCTCCCATCACAAATTAGGTTGTTGGTGTCACAATTCACATATTTATATCACATATCTATCAACATATTTTGTAGTTATAGTTATTTTTATGCATTTGTCTTTTAACTTTTATACTAAAATTAAAAGTGATTTATACACCATCATTATAGTATTACA
>NW_012153534.1:0-374 GCF_000956105.1 Propithecus coquereli | reverse complement strand
AAAAGAAAGGACACTAATAAACTCAATCAAACATGAAAAAGGAAGTATTACAACTGATACCACAGAAATACAAAATATCATGTCTGAATACTATAAAAAATCTCAATACATATAACCTGAAAATGTTCAGGAAATGGACAAATTCCTGAAAACATATAACCTCCTCAGGCTCACTCAGGAAGACATAGAACTCCTGAACAGACCAATATCAAGTAACAAAATCAAACTATCAATTAAAAAAATTCCTGGACCACATGGTTTCACAGCCAAATTTTACCAGACCTACAAAGAAGAACTGGTACTTACACTGCAGAAATTATTTTATAACATTGAGAAGTAAGGAATCCTCCCCAGCTCATCCTACGAAGACAATA
>NW_012153533.1:14301-15712 GCF_000956105.1 Propithecus coquereli | reverse complement strand
AGTATCTTGTCCTTAAGGAGCTTATGGTCTAGAATAAACAATCAAATAAAAAGCAAGGAAGCTTGGGATCATGGGGGCTTTGTGGTACCAGAGTCCATCAGAATCCAATAACAAGTAAGAGCTCTTCCTCGAAAAGACAATACTGAACTCCATGAAAGGGATGAGGCATTACTGGTAAACTCTGGAAATGCTATTTGATTTTCCTATTGGGACTTTCCCCAAGCTCCAAACTGTTTCAGATTCTGATACAGATACCTTGAGCACCATGTATCTACTCAAGGTTATGAGAACCAAGTATTACAATTGTTTACACTGCAACCTGGACAAACCGGACAATCTTTTCTTGCATTGAATCCCAATCAAAACTTATAGCCTATGTGTTCTATTTGTTAAATGGGTTGGAACAGAGCATCAACTATTAAAAACTGCCTGTACCACTAAGACAGACCCATCATATATGTCACTTTCTTGATTGGGGCTAGAAGCTCTAGTAACCTGATCTTCACTTTGGAAAAGATATAAGTCATATTCTTCCAGAAATTTTACTGAGTTCATAGTTCCTTTCAATTTTGCAGAAATTATCTCCTACCTCTATCATGTATATGCATTTTCAAGGGATTTAGTTTAATAGGTAACACTGCTCTCAAAAACACTTGTATTAATATCTTTAGACTGTACTTATCTCTCAAGTTCCAATTTTACATTTCAATCTCTTGTTAGACATCTACTTCTAGATGTTCTATAAGTCTCTACAATTTAGTGCATCTAAAATGGAACTCATTATATTTTGTTCCAAGCATGTCTTCTCTGTTTTTGTTAACGATACTGTCTGCGTACATATTTAGGTTTAAAGCCTGAGTCGTCTTTGACTACACTCCCTACCTTCACCTTCATTAGTGGTCAAATATTCATTCCATTTCCACCATGAATCTGTCCCTTCCCTTTCTCTTCATTTCCTACCATTCACTCTTCCTATCTTAATTTTATTACATGTATAGGCTCCCATCTGATTTTCTGCTCTTCTTTCCACTCAACTTTACTTTTCCTGCAGCAAAGAGCTGTATTCATCACTTTCCTACTTAAAATCTTTCACTAACTACTTGTGTTGGATCAAACTATCTTTCTAGTTTTCTATCTCCTGTTGCTCCTGCTCCATAAATTTCTCCCTTTAAGCTAACAGTACTTTCCATTTTTTCAATATTCCTCTTGCTTCACACCTTAATGCCTTAGGTATTTTCATTCAAGTAATCTTTCTACTGTTCCATTTCACCATTAAACACTCCTCACCAACAGATGCATGTCTAAATTCTCCCATTATTCTATAAACTCTTTGACGGCAGGAACTGTGCTTTGCTGAGCCCTTAAGTGCTCAGTTCATAGCATTCTGCTGGATTAATCACTGAGTAAATAT
>NW_012153533.1:1489-2951 GCF_000956105.1 Propithecus coquereli | reverse complement strand
CATCATCTGAAGGATCAAAGACGGGGGGAAAGGACGAGCCCCAGAAGCGACGGTTCCCGGCTCCGCGCCTCCCAGCCCCCAGTGGGTTGCAGGGGGAAGGGAAACCGCGCCTGCCCAACGACGGGCTGGGACGGCGGCCGGCAGGCCGCATCGACCTCCTCTCCCGCCGCAGTCCGGGCGGCGGAGCAGCTGGAAACAGGCCCAGGCCCTCGAGCTCCGAAGCCTCGGGGGGCCGCTCCAGCCTGGCGCGCCCGGATCCCCAACTCACCGTTGGCGCGTTTGAGGGCATTTTCCGGCCTCTGGAAATAGGCCGGCATCTTAGCGGAAGGCGCAGCTCACCCGGCGTCAGCGGACTCCCTCGCGGCCCGGGCCGGGAGAGGAGACGAAGGGGAACCAGCGAGAGCTTCCACGCGCCCCGCCAGCAGTCGCCCGCGCCAAGCGGGCCAGAGACGGAAAGGAAAGAGGCACGAGACCCCCCAGCGGAGACACAGCCGGTGCCCAGTCCCGGATTTAGGGGCGGGCCTCCGCGTGCGCTCCGCCCCTCCCCGCGCGCAGGCTGGCGCGGCGGCCGCTGTGTCCTCGATGTGCGCTGGGGGCGCAGGCGCGCGGGGTTCAATACTATCTCGAGGCCTCGCGGGGTAACTTTAGGGAGACAGTTCTCAGGCCCTGCGCTCCTCGAGCGAGAATGGGCTGGGAAAGGTGAGTCTGTGGTCAGAGTTTCTGTGTGGCGGAGTCATGCGGAATTACAATAAGGTCCTGTCCGGCTAGGGAATAGCCTGGCTCTGGCTAAATGAGAATGGTGAATTTATTCAACGGGAATGTATTGAGCAGGTATTAAGCCAGCGCAGCTGAACCACGGTGAACAAGCGTGGGGAGGCGGATGCAATAAATAAGGAAACAAACAGGCAAGGTTATTTTATAACTTGATAAAAGAAAAAGTTGGTGTCACAGGGATTCTCTGGGGAATGAAGACTTTTAGAGAAGGTGAGCGAGGACAGCAATCCGTGTTGGGGAAAAAAGCCCTGGAGCAGAACAGACTTGCATGTTTGAAAAGACAAGGGACTGTCGTCGCTTCTACATACAGCACGCGTCACAAACATAAATTAAGAAAAATGAATGTTAGTGAAAAAAATCAATTTATAACAGGCCCTGTCTTATTGTTGATTAACAGTTTCAGTGTTCACAGATTAATTACTATGCCTAGAACTTGAAAGCCATTTAAACGGAATCTAATTCGCAAGTCTTTGGTACGAAATAAAGATGAGTTCAGAAGGAAAATTTAGCACCAGTGGAATAAATCATTGTAAATGTATTACGCATTTTGTAATAATAGGTGGGATGTGTGAATTGACGAGGGCGTACTACATTAATCAATGAGGAAACCACCATATGAACACACAAAAAATCTTCCTCCCTCATTACTTCTGCCTCCACAAAGAGGTTTTCCTATTTAAATTTAATA
>NW_012153533.1:0-1439 GCF_000956105.1 Propithecus coquereli | reverse complement strand
ATAAACTGAACCTTTAAACTTTTGAGCGGAGTTGGAGGAAAATGAGGTCTCTGCTCAAAACCTAATGGGAAAATGCTCATCATCTGAAGGATCAAAGACGGGGGGAAAGGACGAGCCCAAGAAGCGACGGTTCCCGGCTCCGCGCCTCCGAGCCCCCGGTGGGTTGCAGGGGGAAGCGAAACCGCGCCTGCCCAACGACGGGCTGGGAAGGCGGCCGGCAGGCTGCATCGACCTCCTCTCTGGCCGCAGTCCGGGCGGCGGAGCAGCTGGAAACAGGCCCAGGCCCTCGACCTCCGAAGCCTCGGGCCGCTCCAGCCTGGCGCGCCCGGATCCCCAACTCACCGTTGGCGCGTTTGAGGGCATTTTCCGGCCTCTGGAAATAGGCCGGCATCTTAGCGGAAGGCGCAGCTCACCCGGCGTCAGCGGACTCCCTCGCGGTCCGGGCCGGGAGAGGAGACGAAGGGGAACCAGCGCGAGCTTCCACGCGCCCCGCCAGCAGTCGCCCGCGCCAAGCAGGCCAGAGACGGAAAAGAAGGAGGCACGAGACCCCCGCGCGGAGACACACCCGGTGCCCAGCCCCAGATTTAGGGGCGGGCCTCCGCGTGCGCTCCGCCCCTCCCCGCGCGCAGGCGCGCTGGCGCCGCGCACGCAGGCTGGCGCGGCGGCCGCGGTGTCCTCGATGTGCGCTGGGGGCTCAGGCGCGCGGGGTTCAGTACAACCTTGGGGCCTCTCGGGGTAACTTTAGGGAGACGGTCCTCAGGTCCTGTGCTCCTTGAGCGAGAATGGGCTGGGAAAGGTGAGTTTGTGGTCAGAGTTTCTGTGTGGCGGAGTCATGCGGAATTACAATAAGGTCCTGTCCGGCTAGGGAATAGCCTGGCTCTGGCTAAATGAGAATGGCGAATTTATTCAACGGGAATGTATTGAGCAGATATTAAGCCAGCGCCGCTGAACCACGGTGAACAAGCGCGGGGAGGCGGATGCAATAAATAGGTAAACAAACAGTCAAGGTCATTTTATAACTTGATAAAATAAAAAGTTGGTGTCACAGGGATTCTCTGGGGAATGAAGACTTTTAGAGAAGGTGAGGGAGGACAGCAATCCGCATAGGGCAAAAAGCCCTGCAGCAGAACAGACTTGCATGTTTGAAAAGACAAGGGACTGTCGTCGCTTCTACATACAGCACGCGTCACAAACATGAATTAAGAAAAATGAATGTTAGTGAAAAAAATCAATTTATAACAGGCCCGGTCTTATTGTTGATTAACAGTTTCAATGTTCACAGCTTAATTACTATGCCTAGAACTTGAAAGCCATTTAAACGGAATCTAATTCGCAAGTCTTTGGTAGGAAATAAAGATGAGTTCAGAAGGAAAATTTAGCACCACTGGAATAAATCATCGTAAATGTATTACGCATTTTGTAATAATAGGTGGGATGTG
>NW_012153532.1:14551-15242 GCF_000956105.1 Propithecus coquereli | reverse complement strand
GAGAAACCTGGTTCCCACTATCGTTAGTATATTTTCTTATTGATTAACTCACTTGTGTGTAACCAATCTCCAGTCCCTGCCACCACCCTGCCCTCCCAGGACACCCTTACTGTCCTTCTCTAAGCTTCTAGGCTCCCCCACCTCATCTACTCTGCTTGGCCTCATGTCATAACTTTCATGTCTAGCATAATTAATGTATTAATATTTGAAGTTCAAATTCCTTATTTTCTGGGAATTATACAATACTTGGTGTATAGGATCTTATTTACCTCTGTAAGTCAATCAAAACAGTTTTTTCCACTTAAAAGACTTTATAAGCTAATTTGTTAATGCTTCCAGATATAATAAAACATTTCTACTGTGAGAGATAAAAGAGCTTTCTGAATTACAGACACATAAACACATAGAGAATTTATAGCGTCAGTTCTACAATTTTATTCACAGGTTAAGAATAAACAAAAACTCACAGGTCCGGATATCATAGAGCTGTTTGCTCTCCTGGTGAGCATGAAGTCCTCAGTGGATTTGAGCTCAAATAGACAAACAAGACTAACAACATGAAGTCTCTATCCTTTCCCCTAGTAGAGAATAGACCTCCATGGTCCATTAATTCATTTACTTATATTACCAAATAGAACATAAAATCAAATTCCACTAATTATTTCTGCCACCGTAACTTATTCTTCATGCA
>NW_012153532.1:11297-11811 GCF_000956105.1 Propithecus coquereli | reverse complement strand
AAAAAAATTTTTTACAATGGCTATTTTAGATGGTTGAATACAATTATTTTGTTGTACTGTGCTTATTTCTGTTTTTCAAATATTATTTTTTAAAACCAGGAATAATCATCATTGAGATTCTGGAAATAATTTGGAAATACATGTAAAAACATTAAAATATTTCTATTATTGGATCTAACATCAACCTGGTCTAATACAAACAGAAATTGTAGACAAATGTTTATAAGCCACATATTGCTTAAAATATTATTTATAATAGTGAAAAACTATAAAAATTTTTTACAATGGCTATTTTAGATGGTTGAATACAATTATTTTGTTGTACTGTGCTTATTTCTATTTTTCAAATATTATTTTTTAAAACCAGGAATAATCATCATTGAGATTCTGGAAATAATTTGGAAATACGTGTAAAAGCATTAAAATATTTCTATTATTGGATCTAGCATCAACCTGGTCTAATACAAACAGAAATTGTAGACAAATGTTTATAAGCCACATATTGCTTAAAATA
>NW_012153532.1:0-342 GCF_000956105.1 Propithecus coquereli | reverse complement strand
TTTATATGACTGCCTCTAACCTCTGAAGACCAAATAAACATATAAATACTTCAAATATGTCCAATGTTTTAAATAATATTCTTGACCTTGGAATAGTTTTTGTTTAACATTTCGTAATTATTTATGTTTAACAGTAAATAGAGCTTTTACAAGCATTCTATCATGTGATCCTTTATGACAAAACCTTGAGGCAGGCATTGTTGTCCTCATTTCACAGACAAACACTGAAACCTAGAGAAGTCAAGCGGCTTGTCCTGCTGGTCTTGAACAGGTACAGTGGGACTTCCACTTCATCACAGTTGACTACCTAGTGCCTTGTGAGGAGATGCCAACAACATGCTT
>NW_012153531.1:6247-6949 GCF_000956105.1 Propithecus coquereli | reverse complement strand
TTTTGAGACAGAGTCTCGCTTTGTTGCCCGGGCTAGAGTGAGTGCTGTGGCGTCAGCCTAGCTCACAGCAACCTCAAACTCCTGAGCTCAAGCAATCCTCTTGTCTCAGCCTCCCAGAGTGCTAGGATTATAGGCGTGAGCCACCGCGCCCGGCCCCCATGTGATTTTCTATGTTTTTTTTCCTGTTTTTTTTTTTATCTTAATTTACATCTATAGTCCATTTTGAGTGCGTGACATATATGATATGAGGGAAGACTCCAATCTGCATGTGGATATCCGCTTGTTCCAGCAACATTAAACAAAACAAAACAAACAAACAAACAAAACAACTCCACATTGAATTGTTGTGCCAACCACGTAAAATCAATCTACCATAAATATAGAGGTTAATTTTTGAATGCTCAATTTAATGCCACTTATCTATCTGTCTATCCCTATACCAATACCACATTGTATTGATTACTATTATTTTCTAGCAAGCTTTGTACTCAGGAAGTGTGAGTGGAGTACTTCAACTTCTATCATTGTTTTTTTTTTGCCCTTGATTCTTTAGATTTCAGCTGTTCTGGATCCCTTGTATTTTCACATGAATTGTAAAATTAGCTTATCAATTAATGCAAAATAAGGCAGTTGGGATTTGATAGGGATTGCATTGAGTCTATATATCCATTTGGAAAATATTTCCATGTTAAAAATATTAAG
>NW_012153531.1:2594-3018 GCF_000956105.1 Propithecus coquereli | reverse complement strand
CAGGTCCCGATTGTTTATTTTTGTTGCTGCTGTGGTTGCTTTAGCGGTCTTCATAAATTCTTTGCCTAGGCCGATGTCTAAAAGAGTCTTCCCAACATTTTCCTACAGAATTCTTAAGGTTTCATTCCTTAGGTTTAAGTCCGTTATCCATCATGAGTTGATTTTTGTGAGAGACGAGTTCTCAAACAAGTACCCTGATGAGAAAGAACCAGTGAAAGAATGCAGGAAATATGAAAGATCAGAGAGAAGAGTCACCCCCAAAGGAAACCATGAGACCCTCAATATTGGATACTAATTTGAATGAAATGATTAAAATTATGGAGGAAGAATTTCATATATGGATTGTAAGGAAATTCAATTGAATTGAAGAGTAAATAGAAATCCAACACAAAGAAACGACAAGAACAATACAGAAAATGAATGA
>NW_012153531.1:0-506 GCF_000956105.1 Propithecus coquereli | reverse complement strand
ATTTTTGTCTTTCTAGGAATTTGTCCATTTCATTTAGGTCATCTAATATTTTGGCATACAGTTGTTCGTAGTAGTCTCTTATAATACTGTTTTATTCATGGGAAATTGCTAATGGTGTCCCACTTTCACTGGTATAACTCTGAGTCCCTGCCTGCTTCCTATGCTTTTCACTGCCTACAAAATTTGGAATCCTTTTTATCATATCCCTGTCCTCTGTTTGCTATGTTTTTTTTCCTTCTTAAGTAACGCAGAAAGGCTAGTGTATGCTTCAGTGAGGAAAAATTTCCACTATCAGCTAGGATAAGGTTTCTAAATTGCCCTCTGGCAAAGTACTCCCACCCCCAAATGACTTGTTTTTTATATATGAGGTTCTGAACAATGGAAGGAAAATCCATGAATTTGCAAGGTCCTCTAAGACTGTGGTCCCTCCCTAGCAATCTCCCACTATCATGTTAGTCCACTCTCAGCTTCCAGCAATTGTCTCTAGATTCATGTCATGAAGTTTT
>NW_012153530.1:253833-254210 GCF_000956105.1 Propithecus coquereli | reverse complement strand
CGAGCCTCGAATTAATTATCATATCACTATGGTCAATTATACTCAGCAATTGTACTTAACTGTAGATGAAAAGCTATTAGATTTTTAATTTAAAAGCTATAAACCAAGCAACCCTTCAATTTTTATTATTAATAGAAGCATGGACCTGATGATGTTCCTCGCAATATTGTGTTTTTCATTTTTTTTTTTTTGGTACATTAAGCTGTTTGTTCATGTGATTAGTATAATAAGGAGAAAAATTAGTTGTAATAGGTAAAATGGTTTTCAGACCATATATGCTACCAACTTCCATTTGCTGCCACTGAAGTTTAGATTATGAGCAGCAATTGAATTTCCAAGTTGATTTTTTCATTCTAAGTTAAAATGATCCTTGATAA
>NW_012153530.1:252171-252907 GCF_000956105.1 Propithecus coquereli | reverse complement strand
GGAATCATGCCAAATGTCATTATTAAGGTGGCTATTTACATATAGTGCCATAACATGGTGAGCTTAAAGGTTAATGTTGGTAGTAGAAAGAACTTCATTAAAATGGCCATATTTTAGAAATAGGAAGGTTTTTTTACAAGTAATGTTAAATGGGGAATTAAGGCAATGACCCAAATAATTAAAGTAAAACAAACCCTATGCATCCGAGAGAAAAATAGAACTTTGAGGCTTAAATCATCACGAATTACTGCCTACATTCATCAAATTAATGGGGCAATTACTCAGCATGCACTTTAAATAGGCTACGTATCTTCAAATTGAAGTCATTTCTATATGGAGACACTGATTTATTGACTTTTGCTTTTTCTTTCTTTCTCAAAGTCTCAGTGATTGATTTCTTTTAATAAAATGAGCTAATGCTGATGTTAAAGCAGGAGGAAAATGCTATACTTAGTCTATACTGCCTAGTTGTGTCTATTTTTTTTTTTAATACATATAAGGGTCAAATGTTCTAGCAAAGGTAGAAATCACATAAAATTTTTTCCATTCAAATTTTCTTAAACATGTAAATTAGAATATATGACCACTAAAACTCTGCATACTTATTGTTTTCTGGAGTTCTTTTGAAACCAATGCTGTCAGAGCTCACAATGTCACGTTTCAGAAACATCAAAGGGCACTGAAAATTGATAAACACTGGTAGCATGTATGTCTCTCTACTTCAATTGTTTCTTTT
>NW_012153530.1:250703-252121 GCF_000956105.1 Propithecus coquereli | reverse complement strand
TAAAGTAGGGGAGCACTGTGGGAGCAACTATTTCTGAGAAAAGTGGAAATCAAGAATGAGGTTTTGGTTATTTTAATTTATAGATGCTAATTAGTATTCCAAGAACCCCATTGCAGATGGCAGTTAGATACATCAAGCAATAATATCCAGTGAGAGGTATGAGCTAGAATTTTGTATTTATCTACTGAATTAACCTCCAAATATCTGTCTTAGCAATATGCATTTCTTAAACCATAGTTCAGTACATGTTCCATAACTCACAAAAAAGTGGCACTGTGACAACAGTTTCCTGTCATTTTGTGATGTGAGTGTCCTGTGTACTTTTTTCCACATAATATTGACCAGAACTCAGTCGTCTGGTGCTAAACTAAATGCAGAGGAAAGCTAGAAATATTTTTAGCCTATATGTTCACGAAAATAAAATGTAACCAGTAAATACTTGGCAGTCTCTGACAACGTGTGGAATTAATGAACAAGCTATAAAGGATTTCTCTAAAAGATTACATTTCCTTGTGGTTAGATGGTTCTTATTTATTCTGTGGGGAGGCGTTTTCTTGGACACAGGTGAGCTTGTGGGCAGAGGTATCCTGTGCCATATAACATAATGAAACAGGATTTAGTTAGCTGACATAGTTTGGATATTTGGCCCCTCCAAATCTCATGTTGAAATTTTATCCTCAATGTTGGAGGTAGGGCAGAAGTGTTTGGGTCATGAGGTGGGGACAGATCCCTCCTGGATGGCTTGGTGCCCTCCCTGCAACAATGAGTTTTTTATTAGTTTACCTGAGAGCAGGTTGTTTAAAAGAGCCTGGTACCACCTCCTCCCTCTTTTGCTCCTTCTCTTAGCATGTGACCTACTTCCTCCCCCTTCACCTTTGCAGTGATTGGAAGCTCCCCGAAGGCCTCACCCAAAGCAGATGCTGGCACAACGCTGCTTGTACAGTATCCAGAACTGAGAGTCAAATAAGCCTCTTTTCTTTAGAGATTACTCAGCCTCAGGTATTTGCCTTGTAGCAGTGCAAAACAGACTAACACATATGCCAGAGGAGGACTTGGAAAGGGAATTTGGAAAAGATGTCTTGTGTTCTGAGGAAGGGGTATTTGGAAAGGAATATCTTGTACCACAATGGGCCTTTGGACAGGAACATTTTACTGTAAATGTTTTGTTCCCTTAGTTGGGAAAATCAATTTTGTCAAATGTTGTTTACAAGCTAAGAATGGTGACTTCTGAGAAAAGAGCATTGAATTCAACATTTAGAGGTTAATTGTCACTTGAGAGGAATAGTGGGGGCAGAAATCTGATCAGAATGGATTTAAAAGATAACAGAAATATTAAAATTGTGAAAATGAGCAAATGAGTCAATACAAGAGATGTAGAGTCATGAAAAGGATTTATTCTCTTTTTTTATTTGTTAATG
>NW_012153530.1:244984-245589 GCF_000956105.1 Propithecus coquereli | reverse complement strand
TACCACAATTTCCCTGTGTATTTTCTGAGCACATTTTCATACTGTCATACATTTGTATTCCATGATCTAGCCTTACAAATATTTCTTGGGAGGAAATAATGGTGTGTGGCCTCAGGGCATGCTTTACCTACTGTTTTAAAATGTCTTCCCATATTTTTATTTTTGCTAAATCTAATTTGTCATTTAAATATCTGACTAAATGTTACTTTATAAATAAAGCACTTAATGACCACTAAAATTGATTGAGTGACCAGAGTAGATGGTCTTAAAATATGCCTCATTTTATATTTTCTAAAACTTATAATGCAATTTATAATCTATTTGACTGTTTATCATTCTGGAGCATAAGCTTTGGGATAGAAAGAATGATAGATTCTGTACACTAGTGCATCTTCAGCATTTCCCTAGTGTATGCTAACTAGAGAAGGATCAAATGATGAATTAGTGCATTTTGCATTATAATTCATTTGATTTTGGAAAATATGAAAAATTCAATTGACATTAATTCCCCATATGAATTAATAACTGTCCTTTAGCATAAGAAGTACCATTTATCCCATTAAAATCTCCATGTGGTGCATGCTGTTAAGATCTTACAACAAAGT
>NW_012153530.1:242784-243588 GCF_000956105.1 Propithecus coquereli | reverse complement strand
CAACAAAATTAAATTACATTAATTTTTAAAAAATGGCTCAAAACACCTGTGATCCTTGATTGAGGGGAATGAGAGAGCATGTACCCATCTGGTGATAACCACTATACTGCAAATGACTGATTGTCGAAATTATTAATTAAATATCTCTATTTGGCTGTTTTTTATTTTTTTAATTACTATTTCAATAGGTTTAGGGGTACAAGTGTTTTCTTTGTTACATGGATAAATTGTATAGTGGTGATGTCAGAGGTTAATGTAATAATTTAAAACACCTGTGATCCTTGATTGAGGGGAATGAGAGAGCATTTACCCATCTGGTGATAACCACTATACTGGAAATGACTGATTGTCGAAATTATTAATTAAATGTCTCTATTTGGCTGTTTTTTATTTTTTAATTACTATTTCAGTAGGTTTAGGGGTACAAGTGTTTTCTTTGTTACATGGATAAATTGTATAGTGGTGATGTCAGAGGTTAATGTAATAATTTAATGTAATTTTTACAACTTTTATTTTTAACTGTTATACATATTTTAAAGAATTTAAGAAGGAAGGGATAATCTATTACAGTTACCGAGATATTTACTATTTCTGTTGCTCTTTCATTCTTGATAGTGCACATTTCCCTCAGGTATTATTTCTCTTCTACCCAAAGAATTTCCTTTAATGCTTCTTTTAGAGCAGGTTTGCTGCACGCCCATTTTCTTAGTTTTCCCTCCTCTGAGGATGTCTTTATTTTGTCTTCATTTCTGAAGGATATTTTCCTGATTATACAATTCTGACTTGACAGTTCTTTAAGACTTT
>NW_012153530.1:238827-240704 GCF_000956105.1 Propithecus coquereli | reverse complement strand
TTCAATTGGATCTATTTTATTATTAGAGAGTTAATTAAGAATATACTCTGAAAAAATAAGCACTGAAAGAGAGAAAGAATTTGTAGTACGTAGAAAAATTTGGATTAAACTCAGGAATGTCCCAAAGGAAAACCCCAGGATGAGAGCTGTGCAGAAGTGAGAGCAGTCAATATCACAGCAGGAGCGCTGCAGGCTCTGACATAACACACTCCGGAAGTGCGAGGAACAAATGGCGTGTGTGTGTTTGTGTGGAGGGGTAGATACTAAAAAACCTTCTGGTAAAAATGGATCATTTCAAAGCCAAAAAGAGGATAGCATGATAAAAATAAACAGTAGGAAGTAAAGGAGATTAGAGAGATCAGAGAAAATAGGATTTGTATAACAGCTACTCTTGTATTTAGAATAAACATTATTTATTTTGTCTTAGGTGTCTGGTCCCAAGGAAGGTGTCATAGGCTCACTTTTTCTGCATCTAACCTCTCATAAAACTAAATGTGTTGGAAATATTTCGAAAAATTACCATCAAAGGACTCTAAGAAGTGGAAGGAAGAAGGCGACTGACTAGCAAACTCAGAAACTGAAGAATGACTGTAGTCAAACAATGACACTGTTTTTGTTTTTTTGTCTTATCTCCCATATATATTAATATCAAATTGATATCAGTGAAGCCTCAACCCTAAAGCTACCAACAAGAATAAATAAAATCAAACAAACAGACAAGAAGACATAGCGATACCAAGATAAGCCTACTCTCTTCGGCCAAAGGATTAGAAAGAAAATTCCAGTGGAGATCTAACAGACAGAAGCATTTTATAAGCCATACCTCATGATAACTGAGGGCATGATTGTCCCTTAGAGACTGGTGCCAGCAAAGTCTGGCTAGGCTGACCTCCCATGTGCCACAGCCACCAGCAGAAGTGACTGATCTGCCTTAGAGGTTAAATCAGTGGGGTAAAGTTGAGCCAGTGCCTCACTTATCCCATACCCATCAGCAGGGGTGGACCTGATCAGTCTGCATCTAGAGTGTTAGTAGAGTCCACGTGGACAAACCCACCCTCTGTGCCACACTAGATGGCAGTGCCAGGCTTGGTCTGTCCTCAGGAGCAAGTAGTGTTACCTGAGACAAAGTGGGGTGACTTATCTTCCATCTATCCCACAGAGAATGTGATATGATGCACACCATGTGAACCAGTGACCTCAGATAAGGAGAACCACACCCTGCTCTATCACAGGTAAAAACAGGCAGACTCCTTGGCCTGCACCTGCATTGCTGAAAAGTCTAGTTTCTCCCAACCCTCTGCTCTGTGGCAAAAGACAACTTAAGCACAGCACTTTCAGCTCACCACTCCACAGCAAAATGTCCCAAATGTCCTAAGCCAAATGTCCCATGATTTTCTATCCAATGACATAGAGTTACCTGGATCTAGCTGCTCCTGGATGTACATCTAGCAACAGAAAAGGACCCAGGCCAGGCATTTCCCCAGGGTTGGGAGACAGCTCAGATAGTTTCTTCCTTTCCCTGAAAGCAATGGCAGAGATATAGTAGGAAGCTACAGGCATCCAACAGCTGGAGAACAGACCAGGGGACACATTTTCTGTTCTGAGAGCCCAGAAACTACCTCCTCCCCAACCCAGCAACACCTGGTGGCCAAGGGAAGCACCTAACCACCAAGACAGGTGCAACCCCCATGGAACAAGCATGTGCTCCAGTAAAGCCCTAGGAACAAAGCTGGTAAGGATAGCATGTAAGTGATCGGGATTCTAAATTTGAGCTATAGCCTACAAAGTTTTCCAGGACCTACCCACTGAATGTAATCAGAGTGATTATCTTAGTAGATAGATTCAAATAAGACCCAGATTCTCCTAATATATTTTCT
>NW_012153530.1:226689-238777 GCF_000956105.1 Propithecus coquereli | reverse complement strand
ATTTTCAATTGGATCTATTTTATTATTAGAGAGTTAATTAAGAATATACTCTGAAAAAATAAGCACTGAAAGAGAGAAAGAATTTGTAGTACGTAGAAAAATTTGGATTAAACTCAGGAATGTCCCAAAGGAAAACCCCAGGGTGAGAGCTGTTTAGAAGTGGGAGCAGTCAATATCACAGCAGGAGCGCTGCAGGCTCTGACATAACACACTCTGGAAGTGCGAGGAGCAAATGGCGTGTGTGTGTTTGTGTGGAGGGGTAGATACTAAAAAAACCTTCTGGAAAAAATGGATCATTTCAAAGCCAAAAAGAGGATAGCATGATAAAAATAAACAGTAGGAAGTAAAGGACATTAGAGAGTCCAGAGAAAATAGGATTTGTATAACAGCTACTCTTGTATTTAGAATAAACATTATTTATTTTGTCTTAGGTGTCTGGTCCCAAGGAAGGTGTCATAGGCTCACTTTTTCTGCATCTAACCTCTCATAAAATTAAATATGTTGGAAATATTTCGAAAGATTACCATCAAAAGACTCTAAGAAGTGGAAGGAAGAAGGCAACTGACTAGCAAACTCAGGAATTGAAGAATGACTGTAGTCAAACAATGACACTGTTTTTGTTTTTTTGTCTTATCTCCCATATATATTAATATCAAATTGATATCAGAGAAGCCTCAACCCTAGAGCTACCAACAAGAATAAATAAAACCAAACAGACAAGAAGACATAGCGATACCAAGATAAGCCTACTCTCTTTGGCCAAAGGATTAGAAAGAAAATTCCAGTGGAGATCTAACAGACAGAAGCATTTTATAAGCCATACCCCATGGTAACTGAGGTCATGATTGTCCCATAGAGACTGGTGCCAGCAAAGCCTGGCTAGGCTGACCTCCCATGTGCCACAGCCACCAGCAGAAGTGACTGATCTGCCTTGGAGGTTAAATCAGTGGGGTAAAGTTGAGCCAGTGCCTCACTTATCCCACACCCACCAGCAGGGGCGGACCTGATCAGTCTGCATCTAGAGTGTTAGTAGAGTCCACATGGGCAAACCCACCCTCTGTCCCACACTAGATGGCAATGCCAGGCTTGATCTGTCCTCAGGAGCAAGCAGTGTTACCTGAGACAAGGTGGGGTGACTTATCTTCCATCTATCCCACAGAGAATGTGATATGATGCATACCATGTGAACCAGTGACCTCAGATAAGGAGAACCACACTCTGCTCTATCACAGGTAAAAACAGGCAGACTCCTTGGCCTGCACCTGCATTGCTGAAAAGTCTAGTTTCTCCTAACCCTCTGCTCTGTGGCAAAAGACAACTTAAGCACAGCACTTTCAGCTCACCACTCCACAGCAAAATGTCCAAAATGTCCTAAGCCAAATGTCCCATCATCTTCTACCCAATGACATAGAGTTACCTGGATCTAGCTGCTCCTGGATGTACATCTAGCAACAGAAAAGGACCCATAAATTTCTAAAGAAATTTATGCCATACCATGTCATAATTAAATTTCTAGACAGGAAAGAAAAGGATAGAATCTTGAAAACAGCAATAATGACCTCTTTTCTATAAGGAAAACAATTTGAATGACAATGGATTTCACATCAGAAAACACAAAGATCAAATGAAGGGAAAAAAAGAGACCAGACTGCAAAATGATTTATATTTAAATAATGCCTAAAGGAACCTCTTTAAGCAGAAAGAAAATGATAACATAAAGCAATTGGAATTTCAAAAAGAAAAGAACAAAAGAATAAGTAAAATTCAGCTAAAAATTCTTTTTTATGAATTTCCCAAACTATATTTGATGTTTAAAGCAAAAATTACAACATATGATATGATGTCATATATACATAGAGTGAATACTTAAAAAAATTACATTTTAAAAATAGAATAAAGGGAACTAAGTGGAAGTTGGGTTTAATACCTCACTTGAAATAGTAAAACATGTATAATGTAGTATGTGCTGTTACACATATATATTGTAATATTTAGAGATAAGCAATACACTTGAAAACACCATAAATAAATCAAGACTGAATAGTAAAAATGCCTGTGCAATCTAAAGGAAGGAAAGAAAGGACAAGAATTCTTAAAACTCAAAAATAAGAAAGCACCATCTGATTAAAAAACGTGTCAAAGATCTCAGGAGACACCCCAACAATGAAGATACACAAATGGCAAATAAGCAAATGAACAGATACTTCACATCATATGTCATCAGAGAAAAGCAAATTAAAACAACAATGAGATACCACTACATACACATTAAAATGGACAAAATCCAGAACTTGTTCAACAACAAATGCTGGCAAGGATATGTAGCAATAGGAATGCTCATTCATTGCTGGTGGGAATGCTAAATAGCATAGGCATATTTGAAGAGTTTGGCAGATTCTTACCAAACTATACATACACTTGCCACATGATCCAACAATCATGCTTTTTTGTATTTAACCAAACAAGTTGAAAACTTATGTCTCATTAAAAAACCTGAATACAGATATTTATAGTGGTTTCATTGATAATTGCTGAAAATTTGGAAACAAACAAGATGCTCTTCAATAAGTGAATGAATAAATAAACTGTGGTGCATGCAGACACTGGAATATTTTCAGCACTAAAAATAAATGAGCTATTAAGCCATGGAAAGACATAGGGAAATCTTCAGTGTATATTACTAAGTTAAATAAGCCAGTCTGAAAAAGCTACATACTGTATTATTCCAATTATATGACATTCCGGAAAAGTCAAAGCTAAGGATACAATAAAAAGCTCACTGGTTGCTAGAGGTTGGGAGGGGGAAGAGATATGTAGGTGGAGCACAAAGGATTTTTAGGGTGATTAAAAAAACTATGTATAATTCTATAGTGGTATATAAATGTCATTATACATTTGTCCAAACCCATAGAATGTTACCACCAAAGTGAACCCTAATGCAAACTGTGATATTGGATGATTAGGATGTGTCAGCACAAATTCATCAACTGTGACAAACATACCACTTTGATGAGAACTGTTGACAATGGGCTTGCCAGGCATATGTGGGGACAGAGCACATATGGAAAATCTCTGTATCTTCCTCTTAATTTTGCTGTGAACTTAAAACTGCTCTAAAAAGTAGCCTTAAAAGAAGAAATAAAGTAGTAAGAAACAGAAGAAACAAACAGAAGACAAATGGTAAAATGTGAAAATTGAAATTTAAAGAACTCAATATTCAATATTAAAGAAATTAGAAGATGGACAAAATATATGAAAAGCTGTTTTCTTCACCAAAGAGGATGTACAAATGGCAAATAAGAATAGAAAAATATGTTCCACACCATTAGTCATTAGGTCAACACAAATTAAAATCAGATATCAATATACAGCTTTCAAAATGGCTTAAATAATTATGATAACATCAAATGCTAAAAGGATATAGTGTAACTGTATCACTTACACATTTTTGGTAGGACTGAAAGATGGAAAAGCTACTCCAGAAAACTACTTAGCCGTTTCTTCTAAAACTAAAAATTCACCCCCCTGATGATCCAGAAATTGTGATCTTGGGCATTTATCTCACAGAAATAAAAATTATGTCCACACAAAAACTGTATACAAAAAAGCTAAAGCAGTTTTACATGCAATAGCTAAAATTTGGAAATAACTCGCATGCCCCTTGATGGGTAAATGGAACAAATTGTGGTGCGTTCATGCCATAAAACACTACTCAGCACTAAAAATAAACAAATGATTAATACATTTGGATGTGAATCAACAAAATGATGCAATGGGGGGGAAGACAATATTAAAATGTTATATAGTGTATGACTCCATTGATATAACATTCTCTAAATAACAAAACAAGGGAGACAAAGAATAGATTAGTGGTTTCCAGCGGTTAGGGATGGGAGTGTATTCACAACTGTGGCTATAAAAGTGTAGCATGAGGGAGCCTCGAGATGATAAAACAGTTTTGTATCTTGATACTGGTGGTGGTTACGTGAAGCTACACGTGCGGTAAAATGCAAATATTACACACACACACACACACACACACACACACACACACGTATGATGCACACGTGCCTGAGTAGATACATAAGTGGTGAAATCTGAATAAGCTCACTGGTGTCTACCAATTTTCAGTTTCCTGGTTTTGTCGTTGTGCTATACTTATACAAGATGTGAACATTGGGGAAGGTATGGTGAAGGATTCTGCTATGGTTTGAATGTGTCCCTCAGGTTTATGTGTTGGAAAATTAATCCCCAATGCAACAGTGTTGAGAGGTGGGACACTTAAGACATGACTAAATCATGCTGGCTCCTGTCCCCGTGGATGGATTGATGCTTTTACCATGGGAGTGGGTTATTTATCACAGGAGTGGGTTTCTGATAAAAGGATGAGTTCAGCCCTCTCCCCCACTCTCTCGCATACACATACTCTCTTGCCCTTCTGCCTTCCACCATGTAATGAGGCAGCAAAAAGGCCTGCACCAGATGCTGCACCTCAATCTTGGACTTCCCGGCCTCCAGAAATGTAAGCCAAATAAACTTCCATTGTTTATAAATTACCCAGTCGGTGGTTTTCTGTTATAGCAGCACAAAATGAACTCAAACAGGTACACAGTACCTTCCTATATATTTCTTTGCAATTTCCTATGGATTTATGTTAATAATTATTTCTAAATAATAATAAAATGTAAGCACTAGCTATATAATTTTTAATAATGACCTAAATATATGGTGAAATGACGAGACTACAAAATTGGAGTATATATTGGTCAATGTCATGTTAAGCTAAGAACTGTTACAAGTGATCAAAATTTCTCTAACTAAATATAAAATTTTTTCAGAAAAACAGAGTTTAGAGAACTGGTTGCAAGCACAACATGCTATATCACGTTAATTAATATTCAGCAGGTGAAAGGGACATGGTACAATAGGGAAACCTCAATCTGGAAAAAACAATAAAGAATGCCAAAATGGTAAATATGCAACTTAATTAAAACAAATACTTCTTTTCATTGATAAATTTCTTTGATAGACAACTGACTTTTTAAAGCAGAAATAATTACCATGCACTGGGGAGAGTATAGCTTAAGTAGAAGTAAAATACATTACCATGATTGCAAAAAGGACCACAGGAGAGGTAAAAATATAAAATGATAAGGTATTTCCATTATGTATATCATAGTGCAATATTCTGGCAAGCTAGAGTGTATAAGGTAAAATTTGATGTTATAAATCCTAGTGCAGGTATAAAAATTGGAAATTAAAATATAAAGTTACAATTCATAAGGCTATCATGGAGATTAAAGGGACTATTAAAACAACTCAGTTTATTCTAATAAAAGAAAGCACAGTGGGTAAAGAAATGAAAAACAGAAAGGACAACATGAAGACATATCAGATATATAGCCAAACTCAACCATATTCATAATTACAGTAAATCTAATTCATCTACACAGCCAGACCCAAGTGTTAAAAAAATCTTCCTAAACATACAGGCACAGCTAGGTTAAAAGAAAAACATTAGAATAAGTTTTTCTATGCAACTATTATACACAGGAAATCTGGAGAAATTATATTAACATAAAACAACCTAGATATCAAAACATGGAATAAGACCAGGATTAAAGATAGATGAGACGTGACCATGAAGAGGTCCAGTCATCAAGAGGATTCAATAAAACTAGATTAATATGTTCCCAACCTAAAACTTCAATATAAACACAAAATATTGACAAAACTAAGGAAGAAATTAGACAAATTGACAGTTATCTATGAGGAACATAACAATCTTAACTCTTTTTATACTTAATAACAGCTTCAAAATATATGACACAAAAGCTAAGAGAACTATGATGAGAAATAGACAAATTCACAATTAAAGTCAAAGACTCCAGTATTGCTTTGCAATAATTGATAGAATAAGTACACAGAAAATTAGTAAAAATATAGAACTAAAACAAATCATTTTAGTAATTTATAATATTTCATATTTCTATTAGAAAAGAAAGACCCAAATCTATAATATAAGCTTTTATCTTTAAAAGAAATAATAACATAATTAAAAAAACACCCAAAGCAAGGGATATAAGAATAAGAAATTGGTGAACTAGTAAATAGGATAGCAATAGAGGAAATCAATGTATCCAAAAAAAAATTATTTTAAATAAAGCAAGATTTAGAAGACAAAATTTCAAACATCTCAGAAGGCAGATGGGAGGCCACTATAAACACCACAGACATTGAAAAGATAATAAAATAATATGATTACTAATTTTGTGGCAAAATATTCTACAAATTATAGTCAGTGGTCAAATTCATTGAAAAATGCATCTTTCAATGCTCATTAACAGGTATGTCACCTAAACAAAAGTGTATATATTGAAGAAATAAAATTCATAGCTAAAATCTTCCAACAAAGAAATATTCAGGTTTGTCTGTCTTTATTGGTGGATTTTACTACCTATCTACGGAATGAAACCAATTGTACAGAAACTATTCCAAGAAGTTAAAGAGACATACATGTTTCCCTATTAATTTTGTTAGACAAACATTAATATGATACCCAAATCGATAAAAGACATTACAAGAAAAATACAGACCCATGGTTTTACAAATGTAGAAATTTAATTGTAGTAAATCACATTTAAAAATAAAATAATAGCATACCATAACCAAACAGAATTTTTTTAAGAAATGTACGGTTAATCTGAAATTCAGAAACCAATGGTTATAATTTACCATATGAACAGACTAGAAGTATGATACCTCAATACTTATTTATGATAAAAATATCCTAGCAAATTCAAAATACAGGAGAACTTTTTAAACTTGAATTGAAGCACCTAAAAAAACCTATAGTTTATATTTAATGCTCAAATACTGAACGATATTCCTGTAATATCTAGGACAAAGCAAAGATGTTCACACTAAACAATTTTATTTAACATTACTTTGGAAGACACAATCAATGTCCCAGGTTCAAAAAAGAATCATGTAGACAAGAAAGGAATTAAAGATGTCAGGCTAGTATATTCCCAATTTTCTGACACACAGGAACCATTAACATAATGGAATTGTTTTTTTATACCACTAAAATTTTGGGGGGGGTTGTTATGTATCAAAGGAAACTGAAGTATATACTCTCTGAACAGGAGTATAGCAATATTTCAGAAAAATATGATGTTGACTTGGATAAGGTTGTAGCAGTGATGTCAATAAGAACAAATATTTGATATATTTTGAAGATGTGAAATGTCTTTTAGACGTCAAAGTGGAGAGGGTGAAGAAAACAGAGGCAGACAGAGAAGACAGAATTTCAATGAGAGAGGATAGAGCAAGATGGCCAAATAGATAACTCCACTGATCATTTCTCCACACAAACACAAAATTCTACAACCAGCCTCACAAACAAGCACCTTCAGAAGAAACAAAAAGCAAATGAGTGAACATACTCCCTGGTTTTAACATTATATGAAGGAATGAGGCACTGAAGAGGTAAAAAGACAACTTTGCACTGCCTACACCACCCCTCTTCCATCCCCAAGCAGTGCTTTGCCAACATGCTCAGTGGAGAGAGAATTTTTTGTGCACAGAGGAGGGAGAGCGAAGTGATTGTGGGACATTGTATTAAAACAGAGGGCTACCCAGGCATAGGAAAGCACAGCATAGGGCAAAATTCTGCTGGTACCCACAGAAGGAGCATCTAAACCAGCCCATCCAGAAAGAATTCTTTCATCCAGAAAGCTGAGTTCTAGCTAGGCTCACTAACAGCTGACATAAAGCAGCCTGGGGCCTGGACAAAATTTATAACATACTTGGGCCACAAAGCCTGCAGGACTTGGGCAATACTTGTGACTGTGGTGGCTTGGAGCTGGTGGACTTGGGGTGCACATGACCCAGTGAGACACCACCAGTGGTGTCCAAGCCAGTGCCTGTGTCAACCCCGCCCCCCCCACCGTCTGCCCATTACAGACAGTGTGGCTCACAGAGTCTTCTTCCACCTGAGGAAAGAAAAGGGAAAATTAAGAGGACTTTATGTCGCAACTTGGGTACCAGCTCAGCCACAATAAAGTACCAAGCAGACTTCAGAGGCCCCTGAGTCCAGGCCTTAGTTTCTGGAATACATTTCATGACTCACCCTAGGCCAGATGAAACATTCTTCCCTGAAGAGGACTCAGACCTAGCAGGATTCACCACATGCTGACTAAAGAACACATGGGGCTTTGAATAAATATCAGAGATAGCCAAGCAACAGTCACCATAGGCTTTAGGCAAGACTGGGCTGGCTTCAGGTGTGACCTCGCACTGGTAGCCAAGAGGGAGTGTCCACGTCACTCCTCCCCCAACTCCAGCAGCCCAACACAAAGAATGAAGAAAGAGAGTGAGAGACTTTGCCTGGTAATCCCTGGAATTCTCCTGAATCTTCCTCAAGTTCACCAAGGAGGTACCACCAGGAGACTCCAAGAGTCATTCTTGGGTTAGGGGCAACCCCAGTGCTGATATGGCTACAGTGACCACAGGCTTAGATCATAATTTTCAATTCCCTTTGAATATCAGGAAAGCCTTCTCAAGAAGAATGAGTTCAAATAAGCCCAGACTGTGAAGATTAAAATAAATGCCTAATTCTTCAATGCCCATACATCAATGAACATGTACAACCATCAAGAACACACAGGAAAAGAATATCTCACCAAATGAACTAAATAAGGTACCAGTGCCCAAACCTGAAGCAATGGAAATATGTGAGCTTACAGACAAAGAATTCAAAATAGCTGTCCTGAAGAAGCTCCATAAACTTCAAGACAATGCAGAGAAGAAATTGAGAAAAATCAGAAAAATTTAACAAACAGATTGAAATAATAATAAAAAAATCAAGCAAAAAATTCTGGAGCAGAAGAATTGAATTGACAAACTGAGAAATGCATCAGAGTCACTCAACAACAGAATTGACCAAGCAGAAGAGATAATTAGTAAGCCTGAAGGTGAGATATTTGAAAATACACAGAAATAGTAAAAAATACTAAAATTTATATGAAATCATAAAAGACTCAGAACAACCAAAACCATCCTGAGCAAAAAGAACAAAACTGGATGAATCACATGACCTGACTTCAAGTTATACTACAGAGCTATAGTAATTAAAATACTATGGTGTTGGAGCAAAAACATACATACAGACCAATGGAACAGAATAAAGAACCCAGATAAAAATCTGCATCTCCATCCATAATGAACTTATCTTTGACAAATATGCCAAGAACATGCAGTGGAGAAAGGACAGTCTCTTCAATAAATGGTGTTGGGAAAACCGGATATCCATATGCAGAAGAATGAAGCTATACCCTTATCTCTCACCACATACAAAAATCAAATAAAAATGGATTAAGGACTTAAATCTAATATTCACAGATAACATTTTATATTTCTGTGTTATCAGTTGTAATATCTCATTTTTCATTTCTGATTTAGCTCATTCAGGTCCTTTTCCCTCGATTTCTGATTAATATAGCTAGAGGTCTATTAATTTTGTTTATATCTTCAAAGAACTAATTTTTGTTTCATTGATCCTTTGTATTTTTATGTTTTCGGTGTTCATTTCATTTTGTTCTGTTCTGAAACTTGTTATTTCTTTTCATCTGCTAGCTTTGAATTTGGTTTTCTCTTCCTTTTCTAATTCATTGAGATGTGAAATTAGGTTGTTAAATTGTAAATTGTTCTGTCTTTTTGGTGTAGGCAGTTAAGGCTATAAATTTTCCCCTTAAGACTGCTTTTTCTGTATTCCACAAATTTTTATAGCTTGTGTCCCCTTAGTCACCCAGTAGAAGAATCTTTTGATTTCTGTGTCAATTAAATCATTGACCCAAATGTTGTTCAGCATTAGGTTGTTTAATGAAACTACGAAGCTAGTAAAATAAAACATAGAGGAAATACTTCAGGACATTTGTCTGGGCAATGACTTCTTGATTAATAGCCCCAAAGCCCAGGCAACCAAAATAAAATTGGACAAATGGGATCATATCAAGCTAAAAAGCTTCTGCACGGCATAGGAAAATCAACAAAGAAACAACCCACAGAATGAGAGAAAATATTTGCAAACTCACCCATCTGATAAGGGATTAATAACAAGAATTTATAAGGAACTCCAACAAATCAATAGGAAAAATCAAATAATTTGATGAAAAAATAGGCAAAGGATCTGAATAGACATTTCTTAAAAGAAGAAATACAAATGGCCAGCACGTATATGAAAAAACACTCAATATCAGTAATCATCAGAGAAATTCAAAACTACAATGAGATATCATCTCACCCCAATTGAAATGGCTTTTATCAAAAAGACAGGCAATAAGGAATGCTACTTAGGATGCGGAGACAGTGGAACCCTCATACTCTCTTGGTGGAAATGTAAATTTGTGCAACTATTTAATACTATGGAGAACAGTATGGAGGTTCCTCAAAAAACTAAAAACAGAACTACCGTATGACCAGCAATCCTACTACTAGATATACATGCAAAAAAAGGAATTCAGTATATCAAAAAGATATCTTCACTCCCATGTTTATTGCAGGACTATTCACAATAGCCAAGATTTGGAAGCAACCTAAGTGTTTATCAGTGGATGAATGGATTAAAAAAATAACAGATTTCAGAGTCCTGTCCTCTATTCAAGTTCTAAAAATTCTGGCATGGGGTGCAATAATTTGGATTTCTAATGAGTCCCCAGGTAATGCTGATGTTGCTTCTATATAAACCACATGTGAGAATCACTACATTTTACTACTTCACTGGTTCTCCTCCTTTTAAAATAAATATGTAATAAAGTATTTTACGCATTTTGGGAATCATTAAATTGTGTTTTTCCTTTCTAAGTCAGACTTAACTACCTGTTACTAAATCCTTAATATCTCCGCAACTAGCTCGTTTGTCCAAGCCTTATGGTCTCTTCATTGTCAGCCAGTTACTTTTATAAAACAGCATTGTAGGCATGTAAAAATAAGAAACTCTCAGATTAAATGTACATTTTAAATTACTCATAGTGGAAAGAATCAACATAAGAGAAACAAACAAACAAACAAAAACTTGGAAATATTGTATATGTGTACCTCTCTGTGTGTTTGGAGTGGTAGTTTCAATTTTTAAATCTGGCTCTAATATACTTTGACGCCTCTCCCATTAAACCTGGACTTTGTTATTGGTTCTTCACAGATGTATCTACTTGAAGCCAAATCAACTATTTAAATTGTGATCAATTCAGTTCAATAGTCAATAAAGTTGATTAGGTGATCCTGTGAGGAACTGATTATTACTGAGAATGTGTAATTTGACTGGCAGTAGTTAAATATCCTTCAAGGAATTTTTTGATCCATTCTTTTATAGATTTTATTTTCTTTTAAAAGTGGAATAGAACAAACTGATTAACTTTGTTGATCAAAACCAGTATATTATGACATTTAAAACAATCTTTGACTCTCTGATACTATGGCCCCCAACCCTCAGGCCAGGGACCAGTACTGGTCAATGGCCTGTTAGGGACGGGCTGCACAGCAGGAGGTGAGTAGCAGTTGAGCAAGTGAAGCTTCATCTGTATTTACAGCATAAGCTCCACCTGCTGTCAGATCAGCAGGGGCATTAGATTCTCACAGGAGTGAGAACCCTACTGTAAACTGAGCATGCTAGGGATCTAGGTTGCTCACTCCTTATGAAAATTCAATGCCTGAGGTGGAGCTGAGACGGTGACGCTAGCTCCGGTGAGTGGCTGCAAATACAGATCATCATTAGCAGAGAGGTTTGACTTCACAATAAATGTAACGTGCTTGAATCGTGAAACCATATACCCCCCACCACTGGTTTGTGGAAAAATTGTCTTCCATGAAACCGGCCAAAGTGGTTATGGACCATTACTCTAATACAGTACCTGCCTATTGTCACACAGAAAATAAGTTAATTATTGTATTTCTTTTAGCTCTAGTTACTAGATTAGTTACTAGATGAAAACCCAACCTGATCAGATAAGAGACTTTCGTCTGAGATGTTTTCACAATTTACTTTCCATATAAGAAGGCAATATCAAAATTTATAAATATAGAATTT
>NW_012153530.1:225178-226359 GCF_000956105.1 Propithecus coquereli | reverse complement strand
AGAATTTTATACATACAGAAACTTAAGTGGAACCTGTATGCTATAATAGCTTGTAAACACATTTTATCTCAAATATTATGCTTTTTTTTTATAGTATTTACCAAATTCAATCATCGCATTTTTTACATAAATTGTAGACCAGATCTCTTGAAAAATGAGATATCTGGGCAAATTGAGCTTGGATGCTATATTCAAACTAGCTGCAGTCACCTGGAGCTGGTGCCTAAGACAACCTCAGTTCTCCAGTCCATTATCTGCAGTCACCTTCGTTTATTTTCATGATTGTCTGAACTTTCTGTATATTATTTGCATTTTAAAGATGTGCTATAAGAATGTTAGATACTTTAGGTCAAGTTCCACAGATGAAGAGACTGGGACAAGGATTCAGGTGTACATGATTCGTCAAGGGAGTACTGTTCAGGAAACACCTATAAGAGAGTATGATAAGCAGGAAGCAGGAGAAAGCAGAGCAAGTATTTGGTCTCAGGTAAAGTCTAACTTTAGCCTTATTTACAAAGGGTCACTCTGAAGTATGAACCAAACAACAAGATTATTCCTGTTGGAAATCTAGGGCAGCCTTTTGTAACCCTACATCAGGCAACCATTGACTGAGGGCTACTGATAAGAGTGGAAATTCTATGGAGAGGCAGCTCCATTCAGCAGAGGACAATTCTCCAGAGAACAGGAACCTATTAGATTTAGCAGTGAACAAGATGGCGGAGGGGGGAGACACAGGTGGGAAAATGATTTGTTTTCTTATAAATTTAATACAATCCCTTGTAGTGATGAGAGTTCAGTGTAATGATTAAGAGCCCAGATACAGAAGCAAATGCCTGAATGAAAATTCAAAATCTATCACTTAGGATTGTTAGGGGCAGGTTAATTAACCTTTGGTGTCATACATTTTTGCATGTGGAAAAACACAACTGGTATGTGAATATATTTTTATCATAGGGCAGTTATAAAGGTTAAATAAGATCACAATTGTTAAGCATTCAAAAATGGGTTTGTTCTGAATTAATCAGTACATAAATGTTCTCAATTATCATTTATTATTTTAAATTATTTATGAACATATATTGAGACCATAGGTGAATAAAGGGAAAATAGATTAGGTATCTACCCCCAAATTAAGGCAATATTGAAGCTGATGTTGCTTCTATATAAACCACATGTGAGAA
>NW_012153530.1:221636-223308 GCF_000956105.1 Propithecus coquereli | reverse complement strand
ATGTTTCTTGACCATTTGTTTTTCTTCTTTTGAGAAGCATCTTTTCATGTATTTTGCTCACTTTTTAATACGGTTGTTTGTTTTTCCCTTGCTGATTTACTTGATTTCTTTGTGAATTCTGGTAATTAGCCCTTTATTGGATGTGTAGCTTGTGAATATTTTCTCCCATTCTGTAGGTTGTGTATTTTCTCTATTGATAGTTTCCTTAGCCGTGCAGAACCTTTTTAATTTAATCAAATCCCATTTATTAATTTTCGTTGTTGCCATGATTGCTGGTCGGGTCTTTTTCATAAATTCTTTGCCTAGTCCAATATCTAGAAGAGTTTTACCTACATTTTCCTCTAGAATTCTTGTGGTTTCATGGCTTAGATCTAAGTCTTAATTTTTGTGAGTGGTGAAAGACAGGGGTCCTCTTTCATTCTTCTGCATGTGTCTGTCAATTTTCCCAGCACCATTTACTGAACAGGGCTTCTTTTCCCCACTGTACGTTATTATCTGCTTTGTGAAAAATCAGCTGATTTTAGGTAGATGGTTTTATGTCTGGGTTCTCTGTTCTGTTTCATTGGTCTATGTCTCTGCTTGGTTGCTGTTTGGTTACTATAGTCTTGTAGTACAGTTTGAAATTTGGTAATGTTATGCCTCCAATTTTGTTATTTTTGCTTCAGATTGCTTTGGCTATTAAGCCTTTTCTAGTTCTAAATGAAGCATAGAATTATTTTGTTTTTTAGATTTGTGAAGTCTGTCTTTGTTAACTTGATGGGCATTGCATTGAATTTGCAAATCACTTTGGGTACTATGGGCATTTTAACAATGTTTATTATACCTATTCGTGAGCATACTATGCTTTTCCATTTGTTTGTATCTTCTGTGGTTTCTTTCCTTTGAGTTTCATAGTTCTCCTTGTAGAGATATTTCACCTCCTTGGTTAAGTATATTCCTAGGTATTTTATTTTCTTTGTAGTAATTGTGAATGGTATTGAGCCTTTGATTTGACTCTCAGCTTGACTGTTATTAGTATATTGAAATGATACTGATTTATGGGCATTGATTTTGTATCCTAAGACTTTACTGAATTTATTTATAGACTCCAGGAGACTCTTGGTGAAATCCTTGGGTTTTTCTAGATCAAGATCATATAGTCAGCTAAGAGCAATGGTTTGACCTCCTCTTTCCCAATTTGGATACATTTAATATTCTTCTCTTGCCTGATTACCCTAGCTAAGATTTCCAACACTATTGTGAATAGGAGTGGTAACAGTGGACATACTTATTTTGTTCCAGCTCTTAGGGTGAATGCTTTCTACATTTCCACATTCAGTATGATGTTGGCTGTGGGTTTGTCATATACAGCTTTTATAATTCCTAGATATATTCCTTCTATGGCAAGTTTGTTGAGGGTTTTTATCATGAAAGCGTGCTGAATTTTGTCAAATGCTTTTTCTGCATCTAGTTGCTCAGGCACCTCTCTCTATGATCTACATCTGAGCTGTGTCTCCTTTTTCCTATTCTCTATTGAAAATCCTGCCTTCCCTCCAGGACAGCCCAGCAAGCAATGTCTCTAGTTGGCCATCTTGCCCAGTTGTTTTTCTGACTTCTATGCAATCACTCTATAGCTTTTCTTTAGAAGTTTCTCACATATATACTTATAGCTAAAAGTATAGTTTACTTTTGT
>NW_012153530.1:219296-219651 GCF_000956105.1 Propithecus coquereli | reverse complement strand
AAGATTTGCTTTGTAGCTCAGGATATGATCACTTATTTTGCAAATGTTGCATATATTTTTCAAAAGAATATGAGTCTGCTGATGTTGAGTCTATTTCTCCATGTAGTTTTTGCTTTAAATTTATGAAACTATGTTGATAGGCACTAACAAATTTATAATGTTATATCTTGTTGCATTATTACTAATATTATTTTGTCAGAAACTACATCATTCCTAAATATTGTAGATTTAATAGAGCTGTATGTTAATCTGTACTTTTATTATATTCCCTAGCACTGCACTAAACTTTGAACACTTTACCTCCATTATCCTCATCCTTGCAAATGCCCTATTACGTTCTATATTTTGATTAAAT
>NW_012153530.1:213732-215601 GCF_000956105.1 Propithecus coquereli | reverse complement strand
ATCATTAGAAAATGTTCTTAATTTGGAAAATCATTTAGTTCAGAATCAGTTTAAAATATATAGGAAAACACAAAAGTTAAAGTATTTTTAGACAAAGTAATAGGTTTCAGTGATACAAATCTGTTTCAATAATAATTCAACAAAGGATAAAATTAAGTCATTGTCCACATAATCACAGTCTTTTTGGACAAATATTCCAGTCTGACAATAATTAAGACAAAATTTCACACTTATTTAATCTCTTATTGCCTGAAGCATATTTCCACATTTATTTACCTGAATTTTAAGTTCCATAATGTTGAAATTGTTATCATTTCTCCTTTTTAAACCATACATAGCTCCTTGTCTTGAAATAGTATATTCTAAAACATTTTGTTTTATTTTATTGTTTTAATAGATTAATTCACATTTTCTATGCTCACCACAAGAACTTCACACAAACCACTTCTCTGCTTTAATTATCAAACCCTTTCACACTCTTTGAACTCCTTGATCCTCAATGTCTTAGTCACTCCAAGCTGCCTTAACAAATTACCATAATATGGGTGGCTTAAACAACAAACATTTATTCCTCACAGTTCTGGAGGCTAGAAAATCCTAAATAATGGTGCTCACAGACTGGTGTCTGATGAGGGCCCATTTGCTGATTGCACATGGCTGTCTTCTCATTGTATTCTCATGTGGTGGAAAGCAGAGAGAGAAAAAGAGACAGAGAGGAGACAGGGACAGAGACATAGAGGGTGAGTGAGCTCTCATGTTTCTTATATCAGCACTAATTCCACTCAAAAGGCCTCCAATCTCATGACCTACTCACCTCTCCAAGACCCCACCTCCTAGTACCATTGCCTTAAATGTTAGGATTTCAACATATCGATTTTGAGAGGACACAAATATTCAGTCCACAACACTCAATGTCTTCTACAGTGCCCTCCACGCTCTTTTTCTCCCTAGCACCCCACATCTGAAAAGACACATTTGAGAACTAATAAGATGCATTATTGCTTGTAAACTTCCTCTTGCATGTCTCTGCTACTTTTGCTACCGGAGATCCACTTTTTCACACAGGAGTGATTTTCCTTTTCTCGAAAGATTATCTTCTTAAAGTATGTTCACCTCTGCTAAGTCCTAATTTTTCTCCAGGATTTCAGGCTTCTCTGATATTGCTGTTTGTTATTCTCACTTCATCACTTACTTATGCACAACATGGAGATTTCATAAAGAGTGAAGCTGGGAAGGAGAGACAGTTTCTATACCATTCACACAAAAATAATGGCATCTGGGACTCACTAAGAATTCTGAGTGTGTCTAATTTACAATAGAATATGGAAGCCAGCCGGCACTAGCTGGAGAAAACCAACTGTTAAATGCTAAGGTACTTTGTAGGTCCCTCCTGAGATGGGTGTATTTGCACTCTGTGAATACTACAAATCAGGATGCTTCTCTCCACCCCCTAACAACTAGTTGTTAAACCCAAATTGCCCTTGGGCCATGGAGTAGCTGTAAGCTACTTACAGCAAGAATCTTAAGGTTCCTAGAAATCCTTTTATCTAGCTGAGAGCATATGCAAGGCAACAACAGAAATGTTTATGAGGTCTTTACAAAGGATCTTAATGTCTCATCCTTAATTTAATCATTACAAGAAGGCCCAATTCTTCCTTTGTACACCCTTTTCTCTCATGGAGAGATTGGAAAGGAGAAACAATTTTATTTTTCACCCCCAAAGGTCCTGTTTGCAACTAAGAAGGGCCAATCGGCACTTTGTTCTACTGGATAGCTACATGCAGAACACTGAAACTAGACCTCTACCTCTCACCTCTCACAAAAATCAATTCAAGGTGGATAACAGACTTAAACCTAAGGCATGAAACC
>NW_012153530.1:212667-213682 GCF_000956105.1 Propithecus coquereli | reverse complement strand
TTGCCAAAGAAATATGCTAGTGGCAATTTCTCTAAGATTTTATTTTTATGTGTTTGATATGAAAATCTATTTACAAGTTTAGTCATTCTTTTATAGTTAATGGAGATCATCGGATTTATAAAATGCCAATCTATAAACTGTCAAAAATTTGATAGATTGATATTTTTCACTAATTTTTGGAAACTTTCAGCTATAATCTCTTGTTATATTATGTTCACATATCCTCTATTTTGCTTCTTACTGGAAATCCAATTGCATGTACATTAAGTTTTCTGTAATCCTTTCTAACTATGTCTTAATTTCTATCTCATCATACAAGAATCAGCCCCAAAATAACCTTATATGGGATACTTCTCATACTTTCATTTGTAGGAGAGTAACAAACACAACCAGCACTAAAGAAATATGTGGGCAATATTTTAAATCAAATGGACAATTAAATGTCGTATATTTCAAGAGATCATTTCAAATTCCAGCTTTACCACTTAATACATTGTGCTATTAGTAAATCACTTATTGCATAAGTTCCAGTTTCTTTACCAGTAAAAGTAATGTCAATAATAACGACATCAAGTATTGTGGTAAGTTTTACATTAACTAATGCTCATGTATTATTCAATAAAATTTCTGCCACATAAGTAAGGCTTTAGTTAATTTTGTCCAACACTGGGATAATATTATGCAAGCATACACAGAGAAAATTATTATTTAATAAATCTGGAAATATGATCAAAGTTAATGTTCTTGTCTTAGAGTGTAAGTTATTGTTTAAAATGATTGGTTTTAACAAGCTCATTTAATTCTTATATCCATTACAGTTTTAAAGAAGCAGGATTATTTTGAAAAGTTTAATCTTAGAAGTTTCATAGGCTTATAGTTTTACAAGCGTATGCCTCTATGATGGGCAGCTCAATAACATGTTTCATGCTTTTATCTATTTTCATGTCATAAATACTATCATTCTAAGCAGGGTTTTTTCTTTTTTCAGTAGTGTTCCAAGAGTTATTTTTGAGGT
>NW_012153530.1:207019-208300 GCF_000956105.1 Propithecus coquereli | reverse complement strand
CAATGAATTAGATGTGATATATTTTAAAAATTAAGTTGAAAATTGCAAATACCATGCAAGCACTAACAATAATCAGCTAAGTTAAAATGTAGTTTCAGTGATTATTTACATTTCTGGAAGAGAAAAAATAATCTGGCATATTTTCCACACAGTTACATAGATATGCAAAAACATCTGTACCTTCACAACTGTATAGATTCATCTAATTCTGGATTAATGGAGTCATTGGCCTCTGTTTTCTCGACAAATGCAATATGTCATGCAATTTTGTGTATTTCCAGCTTTCATGGTAACTAGAAACCATTGCAGATGAAAGTGAAACTTTAAAATATATTGTGGTAATATGTGAAGCAAGGTAATTGCTGCTCAATAATGCAGAAAATAATATCTATCACAAGCATAAATTCTAAACTAACACCTGAAGCACATTTCTTCACCCTCTAATGTATTAGTACAGTTTACACATTATGCCATAGTTAAATAGCATTAAGAAAATTGCTAGGCTCCAATAAAAATAGATTTAATTCACACCTGTGTTACATGTCCTGTATGTTTACTTCTGTTTAGTGTAGTTAAGAACATGGAGCTATGCAATTATCCTACCATCTTTTATGAACTCAAATTACATAGAAAAAAGTTAACTTTTTCCATACTTTAATTAAAGGTTTATAAAAAGAAGAAATTCAAGTCCTGTTTGGAATATATTTTGGTTCCATTTGTCATGTAAGGAGTTACTGTTTCTCATATAAGAAGTAGAAAGAAAAATTATGAAACCAAAATGATGCATTGAAATTGGAAAATCAATATATATGAAAAAATCCTAGATTATGTATTTGAAACAAAAGCTCTTTTATGCTTGTAAAACATAATTTTGCAGAAAAAATGAACAATTTCTAGTTTTAGTTTTCAATTGAACTGTCATTAATTCGCAGAAATATTTAACACGTTCTTAACTACTCATACTTAATAGTTTCATATGTTTGTGCTTTCATGACATGAATACTGTAATAATCATTTGTTATTTGAATTATTCCTTTGGGAACTATGATGGTAAATGCAAATGTTTTCCATTTTCTCCTACATTATAGGATGTATCACTTAAAGGAGATAAGAGTCCACAATCTAATTACTTTTTTGTACAGAAAATTAGGGTTTTGCCCTGACAAAGAGCAATGAAAATATACATATTAGCTTAAAAATGAATTTTAAGTTGTAGGAAAGAGATTCATTAGAAAATTTCCAATTGGGGAAATTAAATTGACTTGAGCAAAATTTCAGGTT
>NW_012153530.1:204830-206969 GCF_000956105.1 Propithecus coquereli | reverse complement strand
ACAAAAAATCCTAGTAGTGAATGTCACATATCTGCTGTGTATGTTTGACATAACATTTACTGAATTTCTATGAATTAGCAATAAACCTTTGAAAAGTAAATTTTTAAAATACCATGATAGAGTGCATATAAACATTTGCATATATGGTCAAATGATTGTTAACAGGGGTTCCAAGACTATTCAATGGAGAAAGGATGGTCTCTCCAACAATTGTTGTTGGGAAAACTAATATCCAGATAAAAAAAATAATCATGATCCTTATCATACACCATACACAAAAATTAACTCTAAATTGATAATAAAAACCTACGTCTAAGACCTAAAACTATAAAATTTTTAAAAGGAAATGTAGGGGCAAAGTTTTATGGCATGGAATTTGGCGATGACTTCTTCAATGTAACAACAAAAGCACAAATGACGAAAGTAAAAATAGGTAAGTTGGTTTGCATCAAAATTATAAATTTCTGTGCATCAAAGGACACAATTGACAGAGTGAAAAGGCAACCTACAGAATGGGAGAAAATATTTTCACATCATATATTTGATAAGGGATTAAAATCCAGAATGTATAAGAGCTCCTTTAACTTAACAACCACAACAAAAAACAA
Organism: Propithecus coquereli; assembly: GCF_000956105.1. Lineage (NCBI taxonomy): Eukaryota > Metazoa > Chordata > Mammalia > Primates > Indriidae > Propithecus > Propithecus coquereli. The sequence continues at coordinate 206,361 of NW_012153530.1, read as the reverse complement.
CCCAATTACAAAATGGGTGAAGGATGTTATACTGATAGCTCAATATTTTAGCGTACCTAAAAATGAGCACTATATCTTCCATAAACTGACTTTCCCCTACATTGTAAATTTTAATATATCTCTAAATCATCTACATAGTTACTCAAGTAGAACAAAGAGATATCATTTTTCATTTCTGCATTTCTTATATTCATGTTCAATTTGTACAATTTATATATAGTCATTAAATATGAAATGCCCAATTTCAAATTAAAAGTGTAGTTTATTATATCTCAAACAAGAAGCAGTACAATTAATCAAAGTATGCACCTAAACTATTGACATAGTTTTGCCATCTAACAGTAGCTTGCTTATGCCAGCTGCAAAGAAGCCTGGAGAGCAGGTGGCAATGTAATTGCAAAAGGCGTTTTCCACAGCTTGTTGAGAATTGAATATTTTTCCTTGCAAGAAGTGGTCCAAAGCCTGGAAGAAGTGGTAGTCTGTTGGTGCAAAGTCTGATGAATATAGTGGATGACAGAGAGTTTCCAAGTCCAGCCTCTTTAGTTTGAGTAGTGTTGTTTGTGTGACATGTGGTCGAGTGTTGCCTTGCAAGAGGATTGGCCTGTCTCTATTGACCAATCTCAGCTGCTTAATTGCAAGTATCCTCATCATTTTGTCCAATTTGTTGCAGTAGACATCTGCTGTAATCAATTGACCAGGTTTCATGAAGCTGTAGTTTATATCAGCATTGGACCAACAAACAGACACCATTAGATTTTTTCTATGAATATTTGGTTTTGGACTGTGTTTCAGCATATCGTCTTTATCCTACCATTGTGCCAAATGCTTGCAATTGTTGAAAAGAATCCATTTGTCATCAGATGTAACAACATGGTGTAGGAATGTTTCACCTTTATATCGTGATAGCAAAGAAAAGAAAGCTTCCAGACCATTTCTCTTCTGACACTGGTTTAATAAATGCGGAACCCATCTATCCAGCTTCTTTAGGTTGCTGGTTTGTTTCAAATGGTCCAATATCACTGGAATAGTAACATCAAACCTTGCTGCTAATTCACATGTAGCTTTAGATGGATTTGCTTCTACTACAGCTTTCAGCTTATCTTTATCCACGTTTTTCTCAGGTTGCTCACACTGCTCATTTTCAAGATCGAAATCGCCAGAATGGAACTTCTCAAATCGTGGACATACTCTACGTTCATTAGCCACATCCTTCCCAAACGCATCGTTGATATTTCAAGCTGTCTGCCCTGCATTTGTTCCGTGACACGAGGGAACTCATATTCGAAAATAACAGGAATTTTTTGCTTATCCATGGTTTCACAAAAATTGCTCTAAAAATTTTTTTGAAAGATAATCACAAGCCATAACATGCATTTGAAAGACTGAGGATATACCTTCATAATAAAAATAAAACGAGAATTGTCAAAGTGAAATGTCAGAGATATCAACTGTCAAACTTAGTACTTAAGGAAATTGGACATTTCATACTTAATAACCTAATACTATAAATGTGTATATTTATAATGAGAGA
>NW_012153530.1:203426-204780 GCF_000956105.1 Propithecus coquereli | reverse complement strand
TAGTTCTTGGACTTAAAATGAGATGGAGGAGAGACAAAAAGTAAGGGCTATGAATTTATTAAGAGATTTGTTCATCTTTGTAACTTTTCAATTTTTTGCATTAATTATGTTAGATTGAATGAATGACCTATTACTGTCCTTACATTTGTTTTGCTACGATATTGTCAGATAAAAAATCTGACTTCTCTTTTTTATTGGTTAAAATGTCCACCTAATCATAGTTGCAGAAAAGCTTATCAGTTTGCTTATGAAGAGTTCTGAGATCAGGTTAAATGTGCTGCAAAAAGCTTTGCAAGGTGTTAAAAGCAAAAGTCATCCCCCTCAAGCATGCACTCTCTAAGTTCCCTCTTCCAGAGCAAAGAAAGCAGCACTATCATTCACTTTTGTCACTTATAACAAAGCAAGGTAAAAACTAATTTAAAATTATAATCCATTCACATAAAAATAATACATTATATACTTGAAAATTTCTTGAGAAAATAGATATTAATATTCTCACCTCACATGCAAAAAAGAAGTATGTGAGTTAATGCATATGCTAATTAGCTTCATTTAGCCATCCACATGCATGTATATTTTAAAGCAACAAGCTGTATGTGATAAATATATACAATGTTTATTTGTCAATCAAAAAAACTATAAAACACTGATGAGAAAATTTAAAGAGGACACAAAAAAATGGAAAGATATCCTATGTTTATGTATTGGAAGAATTGCTATTTTTAAATTGTTGATATTACCAAAAGCAATCTACAGGTTCAATGCAATCCCTGTTAAAATAATAATGACATTCATCACACAAATAGAAAAAAATAATTGTAAAATCCTTATGGGACCATAAAAGTCCTAGAATAGCCAAAGTAATCCTGAGCAAAAAGTAGAAAGCTAGAGGTATCACATTATCTGATTTCAAAATATACTACAACGTTATAGTAACCAAAACCGCATGGTACTGGCATAAAAACAGACATATACACCAATGGAACAGAATAGACAACCCAGAAATAAATTCACACATTTACAGTCATTTTTGACAAAGGCACTAAGAATATACATTGGGGAAAGGGCAATCTCTAATAAATAGTGCTGGGGAAAACTGAATGTATAGATGAAGAATAATAAAACTAGACCCCTATTACACAAATTAAATCAAGTAGATTAAAGACTTAGATAGAAGACCTGAAATTATGAAACTGCTAGAATAAAACATTGGAGACATGCTTCAAGACATTAATCTGGGCAAACGATTCTTGAGTAAGACCTCAAAAGCACAGACAACCAAAACAAAAATAGACAAATGGAATCACATCAAGCTAAAAAGATTCTGCACAGCAAAGTAAACACTTCACAAAAT
>NW_012153530.1:201610-201946 GCF_000956105.1 Propithecus coquereli | reverse complement strand
ATATGCTAATTAGCTTCATTTAGCCATCCACATGCATGTATATTTTAAAGCAACAAGCTGTATGTGATAAATATATACAATGTTTATTTGTCAATCAAAAAAACTATAAAACACTGATGAGAAAATTTAAAGAGGACACAAAAAAATGGAAAGATATCCTATGTTTATGTATTGGAAGAATTGCTATTTTTAAATTGTTGATATTACCAAAAGCAATCTACAGGTTCAATGCAATCCCTGTTAAAATAATAATGACATTCATCACACAAATAGAAAAAAATAATTGTAAAATCCTTATGGGACCATAAAAGTCCTAGAATAGCCAAAGTAATCCTG
>NW_012153530.1:199882-200291 GCF_000956105.1 Propithecus coquereli | reverse complement strand
TGAAAAGAAGAAATGCAAATAACCAATAGAATGCTCAACGTCACTAATCATCAGAGAATTTCAAAGAAAAAATATATATCTCATTTCGGTTAAAATGGCTGTTATCAAAAAGAAAATAACAAATGCTGGAGAGGATGAGGAGAAAAGAGAACACTTGTATACTGTTGGTGGGGATGTACATTTGTACAGCCACTATGGAAGACAGTTTTCTCAAAAACTAAAAATAGAACTACCATATGATCTGACAATCCCACTGTGGGGTATATATCCAAAATAGAAAAAAAATCCATTTTTCAAGAATTAGCTGCAATCCTTGTTTATTGCAGTACTATTCACAATAGCCAATATATGGAATCAACTTAAGTTTCCATCAATTAATGAATGAATGAAGAAAATATGGTAAATATGC
>NW_012153530.1:195355-197684 GCF_000956105.1 Propithecus coquereli | reverse complement strand
GTCTTATCCTTCAAGGGAGGTTTCATTCATTTGTAATACATTTAGATTATTTTGTCACTTTTTTCATTTCATCTTGAAACCTCCAACCTTTAAATACATTTTTTTAAATTTGCATCCATTAAAATTATTCTTTAGACTGTGAAGTTCTATAATATTTGATAAATACCTGCTGTCTTGAATTCATCCTTACGCTATCATACTGAATAGTTTTTCTACCCTAAAAAATCTTCTAGGCTTTGACTATTCATCCCCTTCTCCTTGATTCTGAGGGAACCACTAATCCGGTTGCTGACTCAATAGTTTTTGTCTTTTCCAGAAATTCATATAATTGAAATCATACAATATGTAGCATGTTTAGAATGGATTATCTTACTTAGAAGTAGGTATTTAAGTTTCTTCCATGTCTTTTCATGGTTTTGTGAACAAAAGTTCTCTGAAAAGAAATGTGAGGGAAAGGACTTTATTCTAGTGAATAGTTTTCAAACTGGGGAGAAAGGTGTTTTCTAGAGAATGGTTGTGAATCAGGGTTTCATTTTAATAGAGAAAAGTCCCACCACGGTTTTCAGTCAGGGCCATTTATGCAAATGAAGGATTCAAACTCACTTAATTCTGGTTGCTTAACAGAACCGAGTTATGATTGGTCAGTACAGTCGAAGCCTGATTTGTCAGTGCAGCTGAGCCCTGATTGGTTGGTACAGCTGAGCTCTGAAATTCCCAAAGTTAAACAGATGTGTGGGGTTTTGGTCACATAGAGTGCATGTGTGATCTCTAGTCAGCAGCAAATGGCTGCTTGCTCTATTTAAAATTTAGGCTCACTTAGCCACTTGGGATCCATCTGGATCTTTCAGGTACACATTTGTTTACAGTTTAATGGCATATTTCTTTTTATCACTAAATCATATTACATTGCATGAGGTACCACAGTTGTTAGCCATTCACATGTTGATAGATATCTTGGTTGCTTCTAGTTTTGGGCAATTAGGAATAAGCTGCTATAAATATCTAAGTTTTTTTGTGAACATAAATATTCAACTCAGTTGAGTAAATACCAAGGAGCCTAATTGCTAGATCGTATGGTAAGACCGGATAATTTTGTAAGAGACTACCTAACTGTGTTCCAGTGTGGTTATATCATTTTGCATTCCCTTCAGAGATGAATCAGACTTCCTGTTGCTCTGTGCCATTTTCAGTATTTGATATTGTCAGCCTTTGGATTTTAGTAATTCTAATAGAGATTTGTAGTGGTATTTCATTGTAGTTTTAATTTACATTTTACTAATTACAAATGATGTTAAGCATCTTTTAATGTTATTCTTTGAAATTTATATTTTTTTATGATGTGTCTGTTCAGATATTTTTGCCCATTTATTAAATTGACTTATTTGTTTTCTTAGTGTTGAGTTTAAAATACTGCTATATTTTGGATTCATGATTTTTGTACTGATACAATGAAGTTAGAGAATATTGTAGAGACAAGTTTTTCATGCTACGGAAGGATATTAGTATAGTTGTATTGATGTATTATAAGAATTTCTGGTATTTATTCTAATGGAGAATGATTCATACAAAATGCTATTCTAAATGGAAAAATTTTGCTTTATGAATCTCAGTAATGTTATATCCCCATTGATCCCATGTGGGGATAGATTCGGTCAAACACTTAAGGTGGCAATAAAATATTTTTATATGAATTTTAAATTGGCATGAAAGTTTTAAAGGGTTTCAAGTAAAATCTTTGGATAAATGATATGGCACCCATATACTTAGTATCCTAAATCATATCAGCAAATTTCTTTTGAAACTATTCCCTGTCAAAGATGAATGCTTTCCAAAAAAATAATAATAATAATAATAGAGTTTAACTTAACATACAATTTTTATGTCAATGATTCTTTAATGTATTTACAGAGTGTCAAAATACTTTCAAAAGTAGCTGGAGCTGTACGAAATTTAATGACCATAATTTCCTGTCTGCACTTTTAACAGTTATACTCTTTGAAACTTTTGAGTGTATTCGCAGTTGTATTCTCGGTAAAATTGAATATGTTGAGTTGATTGAATATCCAGAGGAACCAATTAAAGGTGGGATATTAATATTAACAAGAATCCTTCATAAAAGATGAAATTACTTATTCCCTATTATTTCATATTTGAGGATAGATTGCTTCCCCTCCAGAGCTAAAAGCTTTTTAAAATTTTTATTTTTGAAGTATGGGTTTTCTTTAAAAGTGAGGATAGAATAACTCTACATGTAATCATCATAGTTCAAAGTAGGAGAAAATGAACCCTCGGTAAAGTCATATTTAACCTATTCATTTTTTAGAATCAT
>NW_012153530.1:189456-195305 GCF_000956105.1 Propithecus coquereli | reverse complement strand
CGTTGAAGCTGAAACACATTTATTTCAGTCTGCAGAACATGCCTAGGTAAAGAATTCCTATCTCCTTAACACTGAATCTACCCAAATCCCTTTATCTGAACCCACACTGTTGGCTTCTTTTTTACTTACTGTGAGTTAAGTATCCCTGCTGCTATTTAAGTTAAAACTCTTCACATGCAGCATAGATATCATCCACTAGATGCTTCTCCAAGACCGTCTTCAATCGCCGGTTTATCGCTCCATTTTTTCACCATCCTGGAAAGATGCATGGCATTCTCTCCAGCTACTATCTTTATTTCTTTCCTCTCTTTCACAGTGAAACTACTTTAGGAAAGTCTCTATAATCACTGCTTATATTTCCTCATTCCTCCAACTTTTTATTTTATCGAGCCAAAATAAATCAGTCCCTCATCCTCAGAATTCCAGTAAATTTTCCGTTCACAGTCATCAAAGACTTCCATATTGCAATGGTCACTACTCTGTGCTCAACTTACTAAGAGTAGCACTGAGCACCCTTTTATCTTGAGTACCTTTCTTCTCTTGGATGCCATAACGCCTCAGTATCTTGTTGTTTTTTGCCTTCATATATAGCCACCCCACCTATTCTAAATCATCTTGACTATCTTCTTCATATTAAAATATTGATTGTGAAGTTCCTAAAGGTTTAATCCTCAGCCTTAATATTTCCTATATTTACTCTACTTCTATTTAGTCACATGATTAACTTATTTTGTATACCAGTATATGTAAATGTGTCCCAGATTTATATCACTTGCCCGCACTGAACACCATATGCACGTATCCCCCACTCAATATTTCAATCCTACTCCATGTGGCTGTCTAATAAGCAGGTCCATAATAACTGCATTTCTACCAATAAACTTTTGTATTCTCCAGAATTTATTATTTTATAATAGGGCAGTCCTTTCCTCCGTTGATAAACCACAGAGCAAGGGATTGCATTTATTCCTCTTTCTCTTATTCCTTCCATATAGTCTGCAGAAATACCTACAACTATCAACAAAATATAACCTTAACATGGTCACTTTTTTCATCTCCCTTTACACTTGCTCTTTAACAATCCGCCATTAATAGCCATCTACGCTTTGCAGTAGCCTGCTAACCATTTTTCTGCTTTCACATTGTTTACATAGAAGTTAGAAGAACATTTATAACCAAAAATTATACTATTATATATACATATCAAATCAAAATAATTCATTACAATGGGTTCAAATGCACTCAAAATAAAATTTAAACTCTTTATTTTTTATCTACAAGGCCTAATATGACTTGACCCAAGAATACATCTCTAAAATCATCTCTAAGTTTCCTTTTTATAATTCACTAAACCATAGTTCTGTAAACAGCCACATTGGCTTTCTTTCTCATCTTCTATTGTACTGAATTTGTCAACACTTTAGGGCTTTCAACTTATTTTTCTTGCCTGAAGAGTTATTCTGTTTAAATACTCAGTTCTTTGTAACATCTGCTGAAATCAAATGCCTTCTCCATTTGACCTTCACTGACTATACGAAGTAGGGCAACACACAATTTTCTCTACATCTCTTATTTGATTTCATTTATCAGAACAATGGTTTTCTTGCTTACCTAATTGTTTAATTTGTACAGTGACTGTCTCCGTTAACCAAATTATTATATACATTGGAAGGGTAATTTTTCTGTTCAAGGTTATACCCCAAAACCTTTGAAAAGTCCTCTTAGTGCACTATAGATGTTAACTGAATAAATGAATAGGTTACACTCAGTATTCAAGCCACGTATGCTATTATTCTCATTGGATACACATTGAGCCTTTAGATGATGGACCTAAGTATAGTGAGTAGCTGTAGAACACATGAGTAGCTGTACAACCACAGAATTAAAGAATATCACATACACTCTTCTAAAGGCAATCTAAAATTTCTTTATAGTATGCATAGTCAACTCATATTACAATTATTCTTTTTTTCCTAATCCAAATATAATAATGCTCAAATTCCATTTCCCTGGTTGTGGAAATTCAATATCAATCATGTTATTTTGAGTCCTTTCCTGTAGATGTAGAAAACAGAAAAAAAAAAAAAAAACTAGAGAATTTGCAAGTTTCCTGAAGTTATCAATTTTTGTCCTCCTTCCTGACAATCTCCTGACAAATATGGGGACTAAAAATTTTGGTAAGTATATGAGCTGTCCATCACAAGAATACTCTCAATAAAGTGGAGGTTCAAAAATAACACTAGATTGTGGAAAAAAATGTCCTAATTTGCAGAATTTATGATTTCAATTATTAAAAACAAGCTATTAGTGATTCCTCAATCTATGTCCATGCACCCAGGCTTAGCCACTTCTTTAGATAACAGAGTAGGACAAATAAGTGCTTATTTTTCACTCTATTCCTATAGCAGAACTAAATTATATAAATTAACTTGTAATTATGTATTTTAAATGTCTGGAAACACCACTGAATCCAATTTAGGTTAATGATGAAATTGTTATGAGCTGGGCATAGTGGCTCATGCCTGTAATCCTAGCTACTAGTAAGGCTGAAGAGGAGGACTACTTGAGGTGAAGAGTTCAAAACCAGCCTGGGTAAGAGAACAAGACCCCATCCATAAAAAAAAAAAAAAAAAAAAAAGTTTTTGCCTATTCATAAGTCTTCTCATTTTTCATCCTTCATTATTAAAATGTTAATGCCTTGGTCATTTTATATGCCTGTTTACCAGTTTGATTTTAACAATTAATGCACCACTGATTCATAATTAAATAGTGAAAATGTAATGTATAGCTTTGTCTCCAAATGATCATTAAATGAACATGAACATGCATATGGGAATGTAAAATAGCCGGGCTTTATTAAGGCAGCTGCTACATTTGCTGAAGAGGGCAGTGATCTGTTTTAAGAAGTTAACTGATGAGCAGAGATCTTCCAGGATATTAGGAACCATTTTCTTGTTATCATTCAAACTAGAAAATATATTTTCTTTTAGCCAAAACCAAAGAGGCTCAGTCAAATTCTGGTTGAGCAGACAACATTAGGAATTTCTATGATAGCAGGGACCATGTGTTGCTATCACAACAGCTAATACATGACAAACTTGCAGATAACATTTGTTCAAATGAATGAGTGTGTGAGTAAATAAATGTCTAGAGGAATAAGGACAATCCCAATATTCAACATTTATAGAACTTTATAGAAATCTGTAAAGTAGGAAAAAATTGAGCAGATAATGTGTAGTACAAATTGTGATCTTTCTGTGTGTGAGTGTGCTCGTGCATGTGTTCTTTGCCCACGTAGTCCACTGGTACCTAGTCAGTGTTCTTCTTCTCCCCAGATAAGACTGTGATGTTCAGGAGCTCTTTCATATGCTATTTCATTCGTCCTGTTTGTTTTTATTTGTTTTCGTCTATTTAAAGTTTGATATGCATTAGTTTAATTTTCAAATTATGATTTCTTTCAAATGGTTACTATAATTTATGAGTTAATGACCATGCATGCAACAGGCCTAAAAATCTCAGAAAAATAAGTTGAAATATTTGAGTTCTCTTCAGCATTATAGACCTACAATACAATAAGCCCCATAAATTATTTTTATTGTTTATCCACTTTTACTATATCCACTCTCCCAATCATCTTGTGTATTTACTTATATGTATCTACATAATTATTTAAAAATATCTATATATGTATACCTGAACAAAATGCCTTACTCTTCGGCATTAAAGTTTAATGACATTTCATTAGTAAATACATGGAATTACCAATCACTCTGTTAATTGTTTGGAGGGAGGGTTTAACATAATTGATTAAAGTAAATCCTTATGTTATAAATATAAAGCTTTTATATTTATATAAAAATATAAAAAGAAAGTAAAACAGTGTGGTTCAAATTATGTTCAAAGCCAAAACTAATGTAGATTTTAATTTATTTTTCAGTCATTTTCTTTTTATCTATTCAAAGAGACATACATTATTTCTTATCTTAATAGAATCTCTAGACCACTGAATCACTGTCTATCCTTATTAAATCTATTTTCACTTAGTATGTTCTTTAACTCTTAGAGAAATTGATGGGCGAGATTAACAACTAAATAACAGCATTTTGTGGCTATATTAGATACAGTAAAGAGAGGTCAACACTGTTTAGTAAGCAATAGAAACAAAGAGAGAAATCATCCACAATCCAAGGTTAAAGAAGGCTGGGAAGAAACAATATTTTCTTGATAGTAAAACTAAAATGACAGAGATAAGTTGCTGAAAAAATAATCTTGCATTTATATAGATGAAGTATTGATTCATATTACGTTACTCAATAAAATAGTCACATTATTTGTAAAAAAAAACATTTACTTTAGAAGAATTTTGTATTTACAGAATTATTGAGAAGACAGTAATGAGAGTCCATATATAACCCACATGTAACACACACCTAGTTTCCCCTTTTATTAATTTCTTACATAAGCATGGTATATTTGTCACAAAACTAATATTGATATATAATTTTTTTAATTACAGACTATATTTTACTTGGATTTCCCTATTTTTCCTCACATCTTTGTTTCTTGTTTCCAGTATCACATTTAAGGTATTACGTTACATTTAGTTGTCAGGTCTCCTAGGCTTCTCCTGACTGTGCCAATTTCTCAGACTTTCCTTGTTTTTGATGATCTTGATGGTTTCAACTATGGGTCAGGTAGTTTGCAGAATACTTCTCAATTGCCATTTGTAAGATTTTTTTTTTTTTCATGATTAGACGAGAGTAATATCTTTTTGGGAGAAAGACCATGTAGGTAAAGTGTCATTCTTATCACATCACAACACGTGCACACACTATCACTATTACTTATCACTTTTGATGTTGACCTCAATCTCCCTGGTTGAGGTACTGTTTGGCGGGTTTCTCAAACTGTTAAGTGACTCTTTGTTCCTCTTTCCATGCAATATTGTCTGTGTGGAAGTCAGTATGTGCAGCCCACACTTAAGGAGTGGAGAGTTATGCTTTATCTCGATAAGAGCAGAGTATATATTTGAATTATCTGGAATTCTCTTATTCAAAAGATTTGCCTACTCTCTCCCATTTATTTATTTATTTCATCATGTATTTATATTAGTATGGACTCCTAAAAATCATTTTATATTTTGTGTTATAATCCAACGTGATTTTATTTTATTGTTCTAATTGTTCCAGCTTAGATCTTTGTGAGTTCATTCCTTTGTTCTCAGGGCCCTTTGACAAACTCCCTAACTGTGAGTTTTTGTTAACCTGTTGTTGCATGCTCACACTACAATACATTTCCTATCTCATCTTGTATATTTTCTTCTTCAGTCTTAGATTCAGCAGTTTTTCCAATGATCTCTGATTTCTTTTATTTGGGAATGGTATTGGAAATGAAGATATGGGTGCTAGCTGTGCTCATTGCTACAGCAGTATAATATTTATAAATATTATACATGGGATCATCTGTATCAATATTAGTCTTAAATACGTTCATATTTATGTCTCCAATTTCAACTCTTTATTTAACACATGGATCATTTAAGCCTCTTCACTTTTCTGTAAACACCCGTTGAACAGTGAGAAACCTGACTCCCACCATTCTCCATCGATTTACTTAATTGTTTAATTCCAGTAGGTACGTATAGTGGTGTCACAGACTCCATGTATTTCCAGAGTTGCTTAAATCATCACATTATTGTCTTATCCTTCAAGGGAGGTTTCATTCATTTGTAATACATTTAGATTATTTTGTCATTTTTTTCATTTCATCTTGAAACCTCCAACCTTTAAATACATTTTTTTAAATTTGCATCCATTAAAATTATTCTTTAGACTGTGAAGTTCTATAAT
>NW_012153530.1:176202-177591 GCF_000956105.1 Propithecus coquereli | reverse complement strand
AATGAAATGAGGAAATGCTATGCCATATCTGCTATAGAATTGATAATAAAGTGTGTTTAATAAAAAACATTACTATGTCAAAAGTTGCTTTGGAAGCTTAGGGGAGAAAATATGTATTCATAATGTTGTGAAAATTCTTTTGTGATTTTATTTCTCGATGATTTGTAAAGTTCTTCATTGCATAATATTTTTTATTTTTCTTAAAACATGGGAAAATGGATGATTTATAAATGCTTTAAATGATGTAAACTTTTGAATTAAAAAAAGTACAAGATCAGAACATTCAAAACTACTTTTTGCCATTTCCTGTGGAATAAGACCTGGAAAAGGAAGGGAAAAAATTGAATAAAACACACATTGATATCAAGCTGATGAATATTATAAAAAGGAGAAATTAATGTTTATCTTTGTAAAGATGGTAATTAGCATTAGCTGTATATTTGTTTTAACAAAGAGCCTTTAAGTATTTTATCTACTTGTAATAATTCATATAATTTTCCATATACCTCAACTTTCCCAATTTTATAATCTGTTATTACATGAAATCTAAAAAACAATAGAAGTTAAGACAGTGAAAATTCACATTAGAGATAATAGATTACACTCCACTTAGGGCTTTTCAAAACAGAAGGAGATATGGTGTATGTGTAAATGCAATTTTACATTAATATCCATGACAATGAAAAATGATAATAATTATGTCTATAAAGCTTAGTTTATATACATAGTAATATAATAACAAAGAACAGTAGTTTAAGGACATGGAACTATAAAACAGAACCATTATCTACTGCCTTTATAATTTCAAATAGACGCTCTTCTTTTTTTTTTTTTTTTTGAGACACAGTCTTACCCTGTCTCCTGGGCTAGAGTTCCGTGGCATCAACCTGGCACACGGCAGCAACCTCAAACTCCTGGGCCTCAGCCTCATGAGTAGCTGGGACCACAGGCGCCTGCCACCAAGTCCAGCTTTTTAGTAGAGTCAGGTCTCGCTCTTTCTCAGGCTGGTCTCAAACTCCTGAACTCAAGCCATCCTTCCGCCTCTGCCTCCCTGAGTGCTAGGATTACAGGCCTGAGCCACTGAGCCCACCCTCAAATAGACATTCTTTAAAATGTGTTGAACATTTGTTCTAACTTTAAGGATTTAATAAATACCTACCATTTGATAGTGCTAAGTAAATGTGTGTTCTGTTAAAAGGAAGATACAATTTTTACCATAGAAAACAAAAATCCTGAAAAGAGATGAAATTTTACATAAAACATACCTGTAGAAATATCAAAGTAAAATACAAGTTTAGATGATTTATTTGAATTTTCTTTTTTATCCTATGTAATGATAATAACGATAATAGTAACAATAATTAACCAAGTTATGAATTTCTCTCCAAG
>NW_012153530.1:175639-176152 GCF_000956105.1 Propithecus coquereli | reverse complement strand
TTTTTTTTGAGACACAGTCTTACCCTGTCTCCTGGGCTAGAGTTCCGTGGCATCAACCTGGCACACAGCAGCAACCTCAAACTCCTGGGCCTCAGCCTCATGAGTAGCTGGGACCACAAGCGCCTGCCACCAAGCCCAGCTTTTTAGTAGAGTCGGGTCTCGCTCTTTCTCAGGCTGGTCTCAAACTCCTGAGCTCAAGCCATCCTTCCGCCTCTGCCTCCCTGAGTGCTAGGATTACAGGCCTGAGCCACTGAGCCCAACCTCAAATAGACATTCTTTAAAATGTGTTGAACATTTGTTCTAACTTTAAGGATTTAATAAATACCTACCATTTGATAGTGCTAAGTAAATGTATGTTCTGTTAAAAGGAAGATACAATTTTTACCATAGAAAACAAAAATCCTGAAAAGAGATAAAGTTTTACATAAAACATACCTGTAGAAATATCAAAGTAAAATACAAGTTTAGATGATTTATTTGAATTTTCTTTTTTATCCTATGTAATGATAATAA
>NW_012153530.1:172794-173053 GCF_000956105.1 Propithecus coquereli | reverse complement strand
TATAAGTTTTTAGCATACATTAAATTAAAATATGTACAGAAATATCACAAGGGAAAGCAGAAATGGGACTCTGTTATGAAACAAGCTAACATAATGGTTAGGTAGCCTGTGATTTTTTAAGATAGATATTATTAAACCTAGGGCAATAATGAATTTTTAAAAGAGATATCAATGACAAGCTGGTAATGGTGATAAAAAAGAAGGTTTAAAAATATTTAAATTCAAAGAATACAGAATAAAGGATCAATATTATATGGAA
>NW_012153530.1:170640-171350 GCF_000956105.1 Propithecus coquereli | reverse complement strand
CCCAACATATTTTAGAGAAAGGCAAAGGAATTAAAATACCCAAAACAATTTTGTAAAAGAAGAAAAAAGTTGGTGGAAATCACTACCTGATGTTTATATTTACAATAGAACTATATCATTCAAGTTAGACTGTTATCAGACAATGGATGGACATATAGATCAATAGAAGGGAATATAGAATACAGAAATATATATGTGTATGTATATATATATATCATCAACTGATATTCAACAAACATATAAACTCAAATGGTACTGAACAAATGAAAATGTATGCAAATAAAAGTAATGCATAATGGATTATTAACCTAAGTGTAAAACTTAAATCTGAATATGATGGATATATGTATATATGTGTGTGTATATACACACACACTTCAATTCCTACCTCACATTCTCTTTGAGTTGCATAAAATAACTCAAAATGGATCAGTAACTTAAATGTATAACTTAAATCTATACATCATCTAAAAGAAAACATAGGAGAAAAATTTGTTTAAGAAGTTTTGTTAGATGTAACACCAAAAGGTCACTTTATTTAAAATATGATAAATTGGATTTCATAAAAATACAGAAAATCTGGTCTTCAAAGGAGGCATTAAGAGAATGAGATAGAAACCATAAACTGGTAGAAAAATGCATATACCAAATCTGATTTTAAAAATGGACTGAAATATATACATCATCTAAAAGAAAACATAGGAGAAAAA
>NW_012153530.1:168844-169408 GCF_000956105.1 Propithecus coquereli | reverse complement strand
TAAAGGTCTATAAATTTTATAGACAGAAAATAGAACAGCATCGCTTGTCGGATCGTCCCAGCTGGAAGGTAGAATATTGGACTGAGGAGAGTAGAACGTAGTTGCATCTCAGGTACGGATCACAGGGAGAGACAACAGAGACGTCTGGGGACCCAACCAAGAAAAATTGCGAAGCTGAGAAACAAGAAGGTAGAGAGGAGAAGACAGTGGTGCGGAATAAACCCAGAGGGGCTTACATACTGAGAAAATAAATAGAATATTGCTAATATTCTAATATCCCTACGGGGCTAAGGGTGAAGGAAATGTGAAGTACAAAGGGGGAAGGAAAATTTTGGCGGTGATAAAAAGGTTCTATCTTTGGACCAGCCCTGTGTTTAAGACCAATATCAAATTCCCGAAGGTAGAATCTGGCATGTATGTTAGACCAGACATGCACATCTCTGCTCCAGTCAAATGTAGTTGGGTGCAAAATAACATATCTATATTTTTGGCTGTGAGAATGAAATACTCTGTAGAATATAGCTCCAATTTAACAATATTTATAACTTATTTAAAACTCTTCAA
>NW_012153530.1:168476-168794 GCF_000956105.1 Propithecus coquereli | reverse complement strand
CATTCTATTTATTGTGTTTTTTGTTGTCTTATTTGTGTGTTTCAATGTTTTTATTTTTTAATTGCCTAAGCTATTCTACTTTCATCGAATTTTCATATCAGTGTTAGATTCACTTCTTCTATCTATATCAAAAAGGAAAGACTGGCTGGAAATTCTATTAGGATGTGTTTAGTCTATAAATTTTGGGGAAAAATGGTATCTTAATAGTGTTAGTTTTCCAATCCACAAACATGATGTGTCTCCCAATTTGTCATCTTTAGCTTGTTTTGTACATTTTATACTCAAAATTTTGTGTTTTTACATATATTTGTTTCTAAA
>NW_012153530.1:166240-166861 GCF_000956105.1 Propithecus coquereli | reverse complement strand
CATAGAATTGAGTAACCTCTTTATATTGCTGTGGCCTGACTAGTGAAATAATACCTCAGGGTAGCACTCAAAATAATTCTCATTATGGTCTCCAATATTTCATTATTCAAGGACTCATGAATTTTTACATGATAGTCTGACTGAAAAACATTTTTGTAGGTACAAATGATATTCTAATGTGGCATTTAAAATTTGATGAAATAATAAGGCAAATCTGATGTTTTCAAGGCCCATTAAAATCAATATTTTTAAAAAATTACTTTTACACATATTCTACTAGTTAGATATTTCATCTGTTCCAGATTTGTTCCCTTTCAAAAAAAATGTTGTAATAGGTCTTCTTTTGAATATAAAAAATTGTCTAGAAGTAGAATTACTGAGCAATAGGACAGCCATGTGTTTCATTTACGAATACCTGCCAAATTTATTTCCACAGTATTTGTAGTATTTTGTATTCCAATCAGTAATGCATCTTGTTCCTGTACTTTCTCATCAATATTTTGTGACAGTCTTTTTTAATTTTAGACATTCTATTTATTGTGTTTTTTGTTGTCTTATTTGTGTGTTTCAATGTTTTTATTTTTTAATTGCCTAAGCTATTCTACTTTCATCGAATTTTCA
>NW_012153530.1:163700-164345 GCF_000956105.1 Propithecus coquereli | reverse complement strand
AGTTCTCCTGAACAGATTTAATTTTATTTCAGAAACTAGATGTCTTACAGATTTACCAATTATCCCTTCCTTTATAACAACTACCACAAAACCCTGTGGCTTTAAAGAACAAATTTATTTTCTGTACATAATCCTATATGTCAGCAATTTGGCATGGGCTTAATGAATAGTTCTCCCACAAGTTTGTCTGGAGTAACTTGTGAGACCCTAGTTATGTTGTGACCCTAGTGTTGCCAGATGTTCCCAGAAGGAATTACATGTCAATTGTTTGTTACTGCCCATCAAGTAGTAGTCAGATGGTATTTCTAGAGTAACTCAGCTCCAGTAGCTCTGCTTTTTGTGCTCTCTAATCCTCCAATAGAATGAATAGACATTTTCTACATAGAAGCCTCAAAGCAAATTGCCAAGAAGGTGAGATTGAAAACTCCCTTTATTCTTCAGGACTACAATTTGAATTTCCACAGTGCATTCCCACTGCATTGTGTCGATCAACGCAAACCATAAGACCAGCTTTGATTCCAAAAGTTGGAGAAATACACTCTACCTCTTGATGAGAAGAGCAGCAGGAAAATCACATTACAAAGGGGCAAGTATACCAGGGATGGAGAAATTTGTGACTATTTTCTATTTCAATTAAATACACAT
>NW_012153530.1:160365-161165 GCF_000956105.1 Propithecus coquereli | reverse complement strand
AAAATATTTTCATTGTGTGAGACAATTATTTTAAAATTTTAAATGTTAATTGTTATGGAAATGATAATTAGTGTAGACTGAAGTACCTTATAAAACTAACATACTAGGGTTTCCAATAAGCCTCGTGTATTAGTTTGCTATGGCTGTCACATGAAAACATGAGAAACTAGGTGGCTTAAATGACAGAAAATTTTTTTCTCATGGTTGTGGAGGCTGGCAGTCCAAGACAAGGTTTCAGCAGGTTTGCTTTCCTTGGCGTTTGTCCTTGGCTTCCAGATAGCCACCTTCTTGCTGTGCCCTCACGTAGTTTTTTTGTCTGTTTTTACACATTCCTGGTGTCTCTATGTGTGTCTACCTTTCCTCATATAAGAACACCATTCAGATTAATTTAGGAGACAAACTAACAGCTTCATTTTAACTTAATCATCTTTCAAAAGGCACTAACTCCAAATACAGTTACATTCCAAGGTACTAGGGTTAGGGATTCAACATATCAATCTGAGGAAGAGGAAACACAATTCAGCCCATAACACCTGATAAATAAATAAATATTCTAACTCTAAAAAGCTCACAAAATAAAATGACTTATCAGCCAATTTATGAAAAAATTTGTCTAAGCACTGACATATATGTAAATGTCACCAAAACTCTGAAAATAGAATAATCTTCTACTGGAGGATTTAGAATAGACTTCGTTAAACAGGTAACATATCAGTTGTGTCATTAAGTTGGTATTTGTTCTGGTTCAAGAGAGAAAGAATGAGTATGCAAGCAAAAATCATCATCAACCTCTCAAATTA
>NW_012153530.1:156016-158517 GCF_000956105.1 Propithecus coquereli | reverse complement strand
TGCATGAATTGTGTAATTGGTGGGGCCTCTGAAGTTCTGCTTCTTATGAAGAAGTCAGATAATGTCATTCAATACATCAGGTTCAGAATTCTGGGGCTGGCTTAGATGGGGTAATGACTATAGCCCATATAAGTTTCTGGGTAAATGACTGCAACCTGCATCTCTCACTGAATGCTACTAAAAAATAAACAATAGCAGGCAGAATGGAGATCCACTGCAAAGATTAAATAACAATGTTTAGCAACAATGAATTTCTTGCTTTCATTTCCCTCTTTGCCTTAACATGAAACAAATCACAGAAGTGAGCAGCATATATTCCAAAAGAAAACCTTAATTTCAAGCACAGGACATGGAAAAGGGGCCTATATGTACAAGAATGTGAGCATAATCCCATTTTTTTTGTATGTTTATCTGTTTGATTTCTCTTTATTCTCTCCTAGCATTCTCCTGAGGCCAGCTCCAGTCATGGAAGATGCTTTAGAGAAAGAATCAATCAACAGCATGGGTGTCTGACCTGACCTGTCTCCATGGTCAGAGGAACCAAGAAACAGAGACCCTGTGAGTGGAGAATTCAACATTATAACTCAGTAGGAAACACAAATTAAGGCATTACTATGATTCCATTATATACCTATTAGGATGACTTTAAAAGAAAAAATAATGACAATTTCAAGTACTGGTGAGAATGCAGGGCAATTTGACCTCTTACATGTGATAGCTACTTTGAAACCATTTTGGGAGCTTCTTTAAAAAGTTATTATACTAGAAGATAATATAGGAGAAAATCTAGATGCCATTGTGTATAGTGATGACTTTTTAGATACAACACCAAAGGAACAATCCATAAAAGAAAGAATAGATAAGCTAGACTTCATTGAAATTAAGAATAGTGTCCTTCTGCTCTCCAAAGGACATTGTCAAGAGAATGAGAAGGCAACCCACAGACTTGGAGAAAATATTTGCCAAATACACATCTGCTAAAGGACTGTTATCCAATATACATTATACAAATAACTCTTAAAAAACCAACAATAAGAAAACAAACAACCTGAGTGAAAAGTGAACAAAAGACTTGAACAGATGCCTCAACAAAGAAGATATACAGACAAAATATAAGCATATAAAAAGTATCTCAGCATCATATGTCATTAGAGAATTGCAAATTATGATAAAAATGAAGTGCCACTTACAGATCTATTAGAATGGCCAAAATACAAAACACTGAGAAGACCAAATGCTGGTCAACATGTGGAGCAACACTAATTCTTATTTACTGCTGGTGGGAATGCCAAATAGTGTAGGCACTTTGGAAGATAGTTTGGCTGTTTGTTTCAAAACTAACGATATTCTTACCACACAATCCAGCAATCTCACATCTTGGAATTTACCCAAATGAATTGAAAACTTATATCTACACACAATTTGTATATGGATACATATAGTAGCTGTATTGATATTTGGCAAAACTTGGAAGTTACCCAGATATCCTTCAGTAGATGAATGGGTAAATAAATTGTGGTACATCCAGATGATGAAACATTATCCTGCACTAAAAAATGAGTTATCAAGCCATGGAAAGGTATGGAAGAACCTTAAATGCATATTACTAAGTGAAAGATATGAAACTGAAGAAGTTACATACCGTATGATTCCAACTCTATGGCATTCTGGAAAAGAAAAAAAAAAAAGAAAACTAATGGAAACAGTAAAAAGATCAGTGGTTGCCAAGAGACTAATTCTCCCTATTGAAAATAAGGAGAGAGACTTTCTTTGTTCCTGTTTTCTTAGAGAATTTGTTGTAATTGTATATTCTAAGTCATTATAATCTAGGTAATTATAAATTCTTTCTTCATGTCTTTGAAATGAATGTAAATCTCTTTAAAAAGCTAAATAAGACTCTATCCAGCTTATAGACCCAGGGTTGCTTTTCTTTAGGATTTGGGAACCCTCTCTTTGAAATGTAATCATGAAGAAAGATAGAGCCTCTATCTCCCTATTTCCTTGGAAGTCTAGGTGCCTAACTACAGCAGATGTTTTATTCGAAGTTGCAAAATTACCATCTGCCATACAGATATGAGAATATTTGGGATAAATCGAATTAGTGAACACGGATAGTCTTCCCAGTTGCCAGGTGAATGTAAGATGAACTGTGCGTGACAAATTGTGCTGCCAAGTCCTCTTACTTGAGAACCAGTTATCATTTATCTTAATATTTATGCAATGGGTTGTAACTGTTTGACTTTATAAAAGGTTGAGATATCTTCTGTCTTTGTAATACTTTAACAGATTGCTCATGACGCATATCACATCCTGGTTTAACACTATATATTATTTGTATTTCTCCAACAGGGAAGAAGGTTGGAAGCAGTCAAAGGGAAATTTCTACAACTCAATGCTATCATTTCCTTGCTATCCCTATGGAGTAGCATTCCATTTCCCTAAACTCTAACCAGTAAGATGCATTAATAATTTCTGGTTACTCTTTAGGGATCAACTCAAAA
>NW_012153530.1:152080-155966 GCF_000956105.1 Propithecus coquereli | reverse complement strand
AACATATCAGTTGTGTCATTAAGTTGGTATTTGTTCTGGTTCAAGAGAGAAAGAATGAGTATGCAAGCAAAAATCATCATCAACCTCTCAAATTAGCATTGTAATACTCATTTTCTCTTTTTAATACTTTACATATATTAATTAGTGATCACCACAACATTTGTGGTATGTGCCATTTTTATTCTTATTGCATGTGAGGAAATTGAGGGACTGGAAGGTTATAAAAAATTTCTAATATCCCATAGTAAATGGCAGAGGCAGGGTTTAATTTCATAACTAAAATAAAAATCAGCATTAACTACTCAAAGTGATCTCCCTGGATTTTATATTTTAATGAATGATATCATTACTTGTCCTTTTTAGCCCATCTCTAGCCAACCACTAAGGCCAGTGGATGGTGCCAGGTCCACAGTCTCTCACATACATTCACATTTCACATTCTTTTGCTATTACTGAAATTAATGTAATCAACATCTCTTGCCTGCAGTTTTACAATAGCTTCTTTCTTGGATTTTCTTCCTCTCTTCTTACCACCTTTCTCTGAAACTTTTTCATTCATTACTTCAAAAAAGGTATTTATTGAATGTAAATAACATGCCACTAAGTTGACAATTATATATTGAATGTCAAGTATGGCACTATTTCTTGGTCTGTATATTTGTAAATACTTTGGAATAATAAAGTAGAATGTGGGCCAGGGGACATAGATGATGGAAGGGTTTTTTTTTTTTTTGTAATTTTAAATGAGGTAATCAAGAAAAATCTCAGATACACTGAAATTTGTGCACAATCTAAAAGCATCTGAGGGAATGATCCCAGCAAATATCTGAATGAATGTGACTCCAGGAACAGGAGACAGTTGAAGTCCGTTGTCAATAGTCTGGCTTTTGCTTATAAGCAAGATAGGAAGTTCATAGGCAGAAGAATTACTTGATAATACTTAAATCTTAGCAAGATTACTCTGGTTGGATATTGCAAAATGACTGTAGGAGATGTTAGAGCAAATGCCAATTTTAAAAAGAGACTAATTCTCCCTATTGAAAATAAGGAGAGAGACTTTCTTTGTTCCTGTTTTCTTAGAGAATTTGTTGTAATTGTATATTCTAAGTCATTATAATCTAGGTAATTATAAATTCTTTCTTCATGTCTTTGAAATGAATGTAAATCTTTTAAAAAAGCTAAGTAAGACTCTAACCAGCTTATAGACCCAGGGTTGCTTTTCTTTAGGACTTGGGAACCCTCTCTTTGAAATGTAATCATGAAGAAAGACAGAGCCTCTAACTCCCTATTTCCTTGGAAGTCTAGGTGCCTAACTACAGCAGATGTTTTATTCGAAGTTGCAAAATTACCATCTGCCATAAAGATATGAGAATATTTGGGATAAATCGAATTAGTGAACACGGATAGTCTTCCCAGTTGCCAGGTGAATGTAAGATGAACTGTGCGTGACAAATTGTGCTGCCAAGTCCTCTTACTTGAGAACCAGTTATCATTTATCTTAATATTTATGCAATGGGCTGTAACTGTTTGACTTTATAAAAGGCTGAGATATCTTCTGTCTTTGTAATACTTTAACAGATTGCTCATGACGCATATCACATTCCTGGTTTAACACTATATATTATTTGTATTTCTCCAACAGGGAAGAAGGTTGGAAGCAGTCAAAGGGAAATTTCTACAACTCAATGCTATCATTTCCTTGCTATCCCTATGGAGTAGCATTCCATTTCCCTAAACTCTAACCAGTAAGATGCATTAATAATTTCTGGTTACTCTTTAGGGATCAACTCAAAATAGCTTCTATGATGTTTCTCTGCCTTCCAGTTATCTTAGCTGCCTCTCCCATGAGCTCCCCGGTAATGTTCTTAAAAGGGGGTCTCAACTGTATGCAGAAGCCAAAAGGGACATAGACAATATATGAAACAGGCCTGCATGAATTGTGTAATTGGTGGGGCCTCTGAAGTTCTGCTTCTTATGAAGAAGTCAGATAATGTCATTCAATACATCAGGTTCAGAATTCTGGGGCTGGCTTAGATGGGGTAATGACTATAGCCCATATAAGTTTCTGGGTAAATGACTGCAACCTGCATCTCTCACTGAATGCTACTAAAAAATAAACAATAGCAGGCAGAATGAAGATCCACTGCAAAGGTTAAATAACAATGCTTAGCAACAATGAATTTCTTGCTTTCATTTCCCTCTTTGCCTTAACATGAAACAAATCACAGAAGTGAGCAGCATATATTCCAAAAGAAAACCTTAATTTCAAGCACAGGACATGGAAAAGGGACCTATATGTACCAGAATGTGAGCATAATCCCATTTTTTTGTATGTTTATCTGTTTGATTTCTCTTTATTCTCTCCTAGCATTCTCCTGAGGCCAGCTCCAGTCATGGAAGATGCTTTAGAGAAAGAATCAATCAACAGCATGGGTGTCTGACTTGACCTGTCTCCATGGTCAGAGGAACCAAGAAACAGAGACCCTGGTGAGTGGAGAATTCAACATTATAACTCAGTAGGAAACACAAATTAAGGCATTACTATGATTCCATTATATACCTGTTAGGATGACTTTAAAAGAAAAAATAAGGACAATTTCAAGTACTGGTGAGAATGCAAGGTAACTTGACCTCTTACATGTGATAGCTACTTTGAAACCACTTTGGGAGCTTCTTAAAAAACTATTATACTAGAAGATAATATAGGAGAAAATCTAGATGTCATTGAGTATAGTGATGACTTTTTAGATACAACACCAAAGGAACAATCCATAAAAGAAATAATAGATAAGCTTGACTTCATTGAAATTAAGAATAGTGTCCTTCTGCTCTCCAAAGGACATTGTCAAGAGAATGAGAAGACAACCCACAGTCTTGGAGAAAATATTTGCCAAATACACATCTGCTAAAGGACTGTTATCCAATATACATTATACAAATAACTCTTAAAAAACCAACAATAAGAAAACAAACAACCTGAGTGAAAAGTGAACAAAAGACTTGAACAGATGCCTCAACAAAGAAGATATACAGACAAAATATAAGCATATAAAAAGTATCTCAGCATCATATGTCATTAGAGAATTGCAAATTATGATAAAAATGAAGTGCCACTTACAGATCTATTAGAATGGCCAAAATACAAAACACTGAGAAGACCAAATGCTGGTCAACATGTGGAGCAACACTAATTCTTATTTACTGCTGGTGGGAATGCCAAATAGTGTAGACACTTTGGAAGATAGTTTGGCTGTTTGTTTCAAAACTAACGATATTCTTACCACACAATCCAGCAATCTCACATCTTGGAATTTACCCAAATGAATTGAAAACTTATATCTACACACAATTTGTTTATGGATACATATAGTAGCTGTATTGATATTTGGCAAAACTTGGAAGTTACCCAGATATCCTTCAGTAGATGAATGGGTAAATAAATTGTGGTACATCCAGATGATGGAACATTATCCTGCACTAAAAAATGAGTTATCAAGCCATGGAAAGGTATGGAAGAACCTTAAATGCATATTACTAAGTGAAAGATATGAAACTGAAGAAGTTACATACTGTATGATTCCAACTCTATGGCATTCTGGAAAAGATGAATGGGTAAATAAATTGTGGTACATCCAGATGATGAAACATTATCCTGCACTAAAAAATGAGTTATCAAGCCATGGAAAGGTATGGAAGAACCTTAAATGCGTATTACTAAGTGAAAGATATGAAACTGAAGAAGTTACATACTGTATGATTCCAACTCTATG
Organism: Propithecus coquereli; assembly: GCF_000956105.1. Classification (NCBI taxonomy): domain Eukaryota; kingdom Metazoa; phylum Chordata; class Mammalia; order Primates; family Indriidae; genus Propithecus; species Propithecus coquereli. The sequence continues at coordinate 152,196 of NW_012153530.1, read as the reverse complement.
GCATTCTGGAAAAGAAAAAAGAAAAAGAAAACTAATGGAAACAGTAAAAAGATCAGTGGTTGCCAGGAGTTAGGGGAGAGGGAGGGATGAATAGGCAGAGCACAGAGGATTTTTAA
>NW_012153530.1:150401-151127 GCF_000956105.1 Propithecus coquereli | reverse complement strand
AGTCCTTTGATTACATATGCATAAATCTAAAAGTATACACAAAACAGTTTGTTTTTGTTTTGTTTTGTTTTCTTTTCTTTTTAATATTATGACTGCCTCCAAAAGGGGCATCTTGTAATCAGTTAAAGGTGATGGGGGAAGACTTTTCATTTCCTATAGTTGTGTGCATTTTGAATTTCGTAAGCTGTATTATGATTTTAAAATTAAATAGGATCTCAGTAAAATAATGTAATTAGAAGGGGAGCCTGATACAAACTGCAATCTTGATGCCACCTTAAAAATATCAAACTGAGTCTTGAGAAATAAGCAAATTTGACAAAAATCTAGATTTAAGAAATCTGTGCATATCATATCATGCTAAATTGAATTGTACTTTTAGAAAATTTCTAGTAAAGAATCAGGACTAGTGGAACTGAATGCATATGTTAGTAAATGAATATGGAGATAGAAGTGAGATCATGAAAGGGTTTGTAAGTATCTTAGTCTACATGTGCTACTATAGCAAAATACTAAAGACTGGGTAATTTATAAAAAATAGAAATATATTTCTCACAGTTCTAGATGCTGGGAAGTCCGAGATCAAGGTTCCAGCAGGTTTGATGTCTGGTGAAGACCTGTTCCTCATAGATAATGTTGTCTAAGTGTCTTCACATGGCAGAACAGAAGGGCAAAAGGGCTGGATGGTATTTGAAGCTTTCTTTATAAAGACCATAATCCCATTCACAA
>NW_012153530.1:149723-150351 GCF_000956105.1 Propithecus coquereli | reverse complement strand
ATCCAACAATGTGGATGAATCTAAAAGGTATGATGCTAATTCAAAGAAATCTCCTGAGGCTAAATACTACATGATTCTGTTTATGTCCAACTCTGCAATAGATAAAATTGTTGGAAGAGGGAGCACATCATTGGTTGCTGGTGATTAAAAGTGAGGAAAGGGTTTGACTACAGAAGGAAAGTACAAGGGAGAATTTTTGAGGTAATCATGGACCTTTCTCTATCTTGGTTATGGTTGTGATTACATGACCAAACATGCTTATCAAAATTCATAAAATTGCACACATATATATCTTAAAGAATGAGTTTTATAATACATAAATTAAACACACACACAAAGTATTTCCATTGTATCCACATGATTCTGTTTATGTCCAACTCTGCAATAGATAAAACTGTTGGAAGAGGGAGCACATCATTGGTTGCTGGTGATTAAAAGTGAGGAAAGGGTTTGACTACAGAAGGAAAGTACAAGGGAGAATTTTCGAGGTAATCATGGACCTTTCTCTATCTTGGTTATGGTTGTGGTTACATGACCAAACATGCTTATCAAAATTCATAAAATTGCACACATATATATCTTAAAGAATGAGTTTTATAATACATAAATTAAACACACACATAAATTA
>NW_012153530.1:149099-149673 GCF_000956105.1 Propithecus coquereli | reverse complement strand
TAATCACCCCCTAAAGTCTCTCTGAATACCGTCACATTGCTGATTAACTTTCAACACATGAATTTTGCAGGACATTAGACCATAATAGTACACCATGCTTAGTTGTTCCTGTTTCAACATGAAGGTAAGAGGAGTCATTGAAGCATGTAAAATAAAAATGCCATATTCTGATTTGTCCTTAATAATGATACATCCACAGTGAAAGGGATGACTATATTAAAGCAGCTTATGTGAGGGACAGGAAGACTAATTTAAAAGACATCGTAAAGGCCAAGTCAAAAAAGATGAAAGCCCAAGTTAACTTGGCAGTGTTACATGTAATTATTTAACACAATTATTTAAAGATGCTAAATGTAATCAAGAGACACAATACATAGATATTTAAATTTTTTACATAATGCCAAAAAAGAAAACCACAGAAATAACTTAACTTAAATGTTAAATGTACTCAGTAACAATAATTCATTTATTCACAGAATTTTGTTTTAATTGGTTCCTGAAATTCAACTAAATGTGTTTAGAGGTATACTACTGATTTACGTATGTATATAAAGAAAGAGATATATATGTATGT
>NW_012153530.1:138237-148868 GCF_000956105.1 Propithecus coquereli | reverse complement strand
CTGTCGCACACACCATCACTTTTTAGAGCTTACAAGACTAAGAGAATTTGAGTTCAATTTTCCCATGAGCATGATGCACCCACTGAATATCGATTTTCCAGTACCTTTAATAAATAGTCTGAGCACAAATAGTCTGAGCCATCCCTAGTGGGAAAATCTTGGTTTCCAGAAGAAGACCCATGCAGTGTTTTAGATTAAGCCATCTACTAAAGCTCAACACACAATGGGATAAATTTTAGCGCATACATAAGGCACCAGTAACTTTTCTACATGAGAGCATTTATCACAGTTATACTTGGGTATCTTTTCAGGGGGCCAGAAAATGCAGATAAGATTTTCTGTTGAATACATTCCAGTAATGTATAGTCAGTAGGAGATCACAAATTGTCAGCAGAAAAGAAAATTCAGCCTAAAACCTGAACATAAATACACCTGAGTGAAATATTTCTGAGCCCACGTTTGATGTCCTTAATTTTCAAGTATTTTTTGGTAAAATCATTGAAAAAAGTTAAAGTTGGTAAAGAAGGCTGAGGGGAGAAAATGGGAGTGTCAACCAAAACAAAAAAATAATCAGAGAAAAGTATCTCCAAATACGTTGAATTTACTCAACAATTAGAAAAGAAGATATAACCCAAGATGAACAACTATGGCAAGCCACATTTACATATGAAGAGGGAAAGGTAAAGGAAAACCTTTATTGGCAAAAGGAGAAATTCACAAATTTCATTCAAGAGTTCATTGGTTTGGAGACTCAAAGCCAGAATTGGTATCATTTCATTGTGGAGATGTCTTTAACTGGGTAGGTATTTTTTCATCTTACCTGAATTGCTACAATCTTTCCTATTTAGTGTGCTGCAAAAGTAATTGTGGTTTTAGCATTGCTGACATTTGCCGTTTGATATTGGAATGCATTCTTAAATGTGCTTATGTTATATATCATTTTAGTGTGCATTTCTTCCTTTATGTTTTTTTGCTAATGCCTTCTTACTTGCTGTTTATTTTATATTTATTTTAGACTACGGAAATGATGTTAGACAAAAAGCAAATTTGTGCAATTTTCTTATTTGAGTACAAAATGGGTTGTAAAGCAGCAGAGACAACTTGCAACATCAACAACACATTTGGTCCAGGAACTGCTAACTAACTCACAGTGCAATGGTGGTTGAAGAAGTTTTACAAAGGAGACGAGAGCCTTGAAGATAAAGAGCACGGTGGCAGGCCATGGGAAGTTGACAATGCTCAAGTGAGAGCAATCATCAAAGCTGATCCTCTTACAACTACACAAGAAGTTGCCGAAGAGCTCGATGTTGACCATTCTACTATTATTCAGCATCTGAAGCAAATTGGAAAGGTGAAAAAGCTCGATAAGTGAGTGCCTCATGAGCTGACCAAAAATCAAAAAAATTGTTTTGAAGCGTCGTCTTCTCTTCTTGTACGCAAAAAAAAACCATTTTTTGATCAGATTGTGATGTGCAATGAAAAGTAGATTTTATATGACAAATCGTGATGACCAGCTCAGTGATTGGACCCAGAAGAAGCTCCAAAGCACTTCCCAAAGCCAAAGTTGCACCAAGAAAAGGTCAAGGTCACTGTTTGGTGTTCTGCTGCTGGTACGATCCACTACACCTTTCTGAATCCCGAGAAACCATTACAGCTGAGAAGTATGTTCAGCAAATTGGTGAGATGGTGGCAAGGACAACGTAACCTAAATATTTTACCCCCATAATATGCAGAAATAATAAAAAAAAGGAATCTGGGGCTAAATGCATTGAGAGTTGAGTAATTATCTTGATGAGTAGGAATTTAATTTATGTAATCCAAAGGGAGTGGCCGTTAGGTTAAAGACAGACTATAGGTAGGGCTTTTACCCATGGTAAGTGTAAGGTTTCCATAAATTTTGCAAGTTAAGTCTGAAGAGTACCAATGATGCCTTCAATCAGAGAATTGAAGGCATAATGAGAGAGCTTCAAAATTGGCCAGATAGTACACGCTTGTTTTATGTCTTGTACAGTGAAATAAGCTCCCCGGTCACTGTGGAGCTCTAGGGGAGCATTCCAGTTAGGGATTGTTTTCTCTAATAGGACTTTAGCTACTGCTGAAGCAGTAGCCTTTCTGCAGGGGAATACTTCAACCCAATGCGAGAACATACAGGCCATGACTAAAATATAGTCCTATCCAAGTGAGGGAGGTAGCTGAATAAAATCCATCTGCCAAACCTTCAATTGCCCATTAGGGAGGTTAAAATGACCAGCGGCTGTGTGAACTGGTGTTCCAAGATTTAATTTAGCACAGGTGGGGCAAGCCAGATAAGCACCCTTGGCAGCTTTATTAATGTTACCCCACCAGTATTGTTTATAAAGGTGATCATCTTTTCTGTAGCCCAATGACTTAAATCATTTACAGTAGTTAACAATGAAAATGTCATGGAGTCTGACAGGACAAGCTTTCTATTGGCCCAAACCCAAGTTCCTCTTTGTCATTAAACCAGCAGCCATTATTTTTCCAAATTTGTTTTTCGACTGCTGTTGCCCAATTTTGTACATCTTTAGTACCTGATTTCAAATTATCTTTTGGAAACTTTTCTAGGTGGGCCACAACAGAGATTTGATCAGTAGGACCTTTAGAGGCAGAGTTCTTTAGTGGGTTATCAGTAAGGTGATTTCCTCTAGTTTCGATAGTCTAGATTTAAATGGCCAGAGACTTTGATGATGTACAGAGCAGCAGGTAGCTGTATTGTATCTAGTAATTCTTTTATGTATGGTAATTCTTTATGTTGTCTCCATTAGAAGTGAGAAAACCTCCTTCCACATCATTACAAAATTATGAGCAACTCCAAAAGCATACCTACTGTCTTTATTAACAGTCTTTCCCTTAGCAAGGAGACAGGCTCCAGTGAGGACAATAAACTCCACCAGCTGTGCTGAGGTGGCTAAATGCAAGGGGCTACCTCCAGCATTTCAAAGGAAATAGTAACTGCAATTGTGTACCCTGCATAATACTTACCAATGTCATTTCTTAAAAATGAGCCACCTGTATACCAGGGTGACTCAACATTGTCCAAGGGGTTTCTTGCACATCCGCTGGAGAAATTACAAGGTGGTCTGCCAGAGGTAGGCGGTTATGTGGTGCCTTGTCTGTAAGACTGGGCAGGAGAGTTGCAGGGTTAATGTTATTATAGCTTGAAAGAGTGATATGAGGAGCAGCAAGTAGAAGCTACTTAGAAAGTAAGATGACTGGCAAAAGATGTTGAGTATAACGTGAGTTTAAGAGAGCTTCCATTACATGAGGCAAAAATACAGTTAGGTGGAATCCCATAACTATCTCCTCAATTGTCTTGACTGATAAAGCTGATGTAGGGATTGCTCTTAGGCACAAAGGGAATCTGTGAGCAACAGAATCCACCTGTTGAGTATAGTATCCTAGAACATGGTGTTGGCCTCCATGCATTTGGGTTAAGACCTCTAAAGCATTTTCTCCTTCTTCATATAAAAGAGGAAAGTGGAGTTTGCCCATAAAGAGATGGGTATTTGATTTACCCATGAAGGGATGACATTATTTTTATTCTATAAACAGGGAACAATATAGCGAATGAGAGAATTTGAGAATCAGAGAACTCCAAGGTTGAGTCAGTACAATTTGTGTTGTCATGCCCAAGGAGATGGATGGGTGTCATGGAGTGAGCCGAAAGGGAACAGAACGGGTTGTGAAACAAAAGCACGTAAAAGCTTATTGGAAATCCCCACCATCTGTAGGGTTTTATTATTCTGAGACAGGGTCTAATAGAGGCTGATGGGGTCCACAGGAATCATGTGAGAGTTTCATTTTAAAGGGACAGGTTTTAAAAGGGCCAGGTTCAGGGAGACGGGGACCTAAGGAGTCCAGAGGGAAATGTAGTCAGACAAAGAAGAAAACAGAGGAGAAGCGGAGGAAAGAGAAAGGAATGTCTTCTCTAGAGAGAAAAGAGTCTGGGCTTCTATGACCTTTTTTTCTTCCTTAACTGTTCATCTCAGTTAATTTTCAGACAGTTTATTATAGGGAGGCAATTTCAGAATCCTGAATGTTCTTAGAAGCTCCAATGTGCCAATTAACACATTAACTGCCATGTGAGTTTTATTTAATGCACACTAGTTTTGAGCCCAGGACCTCGTGAAGTATATGTAACTCCCATGTCTCTTCACTTTGGGAGCTGTGGGAACTATTTTTCAAGTTGCATATAACTCACACACAGAAAACAATAAAAAATAACAAATTTGTTGTTAAATTAGAAAGGATCATTTTGTTTTTGAAGTTTTTATCCTATTTTCATAATAAAACACGATGGTCTCAAGGAAAAAAAAAAATTCTAGTGTGGCAGTCAATGTGTTAAACTATGCCTCCTATTCAGATTGTTTAATTTTAGGACTGCAGTCTTCCATTTAAATCCTGGGAAAGACAAGTCTGGGGAGCTCGTAGACCCCCAGGATGGCCATTGAAAGTCTAAATTAGTTTTAGTGTACTCTGTCTATTGATTTAAAAACATTCACAAGAAAGGACCATAATTTTTAAATGTATAGCTATCTGGGATCCCAGAAGGGGGACCATATTTACATGCTTTGGAATTTAGGAATCCCATTCTGTTTCTTATTAATCACAAGAGATGTTCAGAAACAGAGAAGAAAGATCAATTGAAATTATCAACTGAAAATATAAGGGTGGACACACAAGGCAGAATAAAATGGAAACCGGAAGAGTACTCACAAAGACCAGAAAGACAAAATGTCTTTGTACCAGAAAGAACTTACCAGAAAAGACAAAAAGTATTTTATACTCCCAGAAGGGATTCAAGATCCTTTAGGAAGGCTCCTTAACACAATCAGATCCCAAATAAGGTCAACAGAGAGCTATTACCAAAGGAAGGAAGCTCAACCTGAAAGAAGAAAAAACCTGGACAGAGAAAGGCAATCTGTAGACACAGAAAGCACAAAGAGCTCAAGTCTGGGTCTTTGCCATCCTCTTCTTAAGGAAACGTTGCTTCAAGACCACTTCTAACACCAGATTATGTCAACCAAAAAAAAAAAAAAAAATCAGAGAAAAAAGATCTCCAAATATCTTGCGTTTATTCAGGAATTAGAAAAGAGGAAGAGATGCACAGTTATAGAAAGGCATGTGAAGAGGGGAGGGTAAAGGAAAATTTTTATTGGCAAAAGGAGAATTTCATAAAAGCTGCTTGTAAGCAGAGTTCATTGGTTTTGGAAACTCCAAGACAGAGGTGCTCTCAGTTCACTGGTGCTCTCAGTTCACTGGTGGAGATGCAATTACTGGGCAGGTTTTCTTTCCAGAGAGCCTCATCTGAATTGCTGCAGTCCTAAAGAAAGAATTTTTTTGGAGGGTTATTTCAGAAAGTCCTTGAGATAGTCTTTATCTCAGACATGCAAGCATGAGCCCTCCCTCTTCATCCTCTCCTGTCTCTCTAGTTCTTTGGGTTTGAAAGAAAGTGATTTCACCCTGGTATCTGCAATTTCCACAGAAGGGAGGGAGGGGAAAATATTCATATTCTTTTTAAGTGGCTTCTACACAACTTACATTTCAAAATAGAGGAAAAAATGTAATAGGTAATTTAGTAGTTGAATTAAGAATGTGTACTATGAAGTTCACCAAAAAGGACAGACATTTCTAACAGATAAAGAACTGCAAGAAAGTGAATGAAAATGCAGTCTAAAAATATATAGTTTATTTTAAAAGTCAAGCACTTTGGCTTGAATATCTGCTCCTGTTATTTAGTTTTGTTTGACTCTGCATAATATACTTTTCCTGTTGCTGAAAGTTAATAGACAATTTGGTACAGTTTCCCAATAGATGATAAGAGATATCATCTTATTTAGCAAGTGAGGATTTCTTTGAGCTGTTCATATTTTTCTTTAATAAAAAAGTACAATCATTGAACTTCTGAATTTACATTTGTATATTTTAAAATAAATGTAGCTTGCTAAATTCCTCTTCTGGCTAGAATACAAACAAAGGATGAGAAGAATAGATATTCTAACATATAAATATTTTTTCCAGTTCTTTGTCTTGATACTTTATTAGGTTCTTTCTTAATCGTTCAAATTTCTCATTTTTATTAAAAAAAGTATAGTTTTTAAAATTGGAAAAAATGACAAATTGATTTTTATTTTTAAAGGACAAAAGAGTATATTACAAAAGAACAATATAGAAGTGTAAAATAGGCAGATTATGGAAATTTAGGGAATGGAATACAAAGCATAGAATAGTATAAGAGAAAGCAATAAGAGAGTGAATATAAATTGGAAAACTGTAAAGGGATTTTTGGGTAAAAGTGGGAAAATATATTTTTGAGGATCAGATATTATAATATTTGAAATTTGGGAAGACGCATAATGACAACTAGGCAAGCTAATGCTAGCCCTTTGGAAAACTTCAATAAAAGTTTAAATTATTTGAATTATTTGCAATAATTTTTTTAAAAATATATTAAATTATTTTCTGTATGACTGACAAGTGCCCAGAAGATACAACAAATTAACAACTTCATTTTACTTAATTACATTTATCATATGATGTTTCAAGTTTTGATTTGTCTTCCTTTGTCACTTTTATAGCCTCCAAATATTTTATATAAAGAAAAAATCAAGCTGCTCTTTACATTAAACATAATTGCAGGTTTTAAACTACATTGTCTTTTATCCTGTGATTGTTTTAAACAGCTACTAAAAGAGCAGGCATCATCCTCACTTTATGATCAATTAATTGCTATTTTACAAGAAGCTTTAGAAAGCTTCTCCTTTCTGAAGGCTAAACTGCTGACATCTTTTAAAACACAAATATAGTTATAAATATATCATCATTAAAAATATATAACTATATATATATAAAACTACATATATAAATATACTACACATACATAAATGTACATATGGATATATTTCTATATCTTCAACTTTTGAGCTCAATATATTCCCTCTGCCTTATTTTTTCTATTATTTATACCCACAGTGTTAAGCACAAAATTTCATCAAATAAATATGACTATTTCTACTTATTAGTATTTCATGGCAATACATATTCATGGCTCAAGTTAAGATATATTTGCAGGGGGACATATTGAAAAATATTCCTTATAAACATTGAACTGGTTTGAGTCTATTAAGATTATGTCTTCTGATATTAATTATTTTCAAATATAAATAGTTAATTATCTAAAGTTCATTTATATATAAGAAGAAATATTTAGGCATTAGGTAATTAATTTTATAATTTTTGCTTGATAAGGTCAAAATAAAAGCATCTGGTGCAAATTTTGTCTCCTTAAAAATACATTTTATTGGCATAATTTCAATATGTCAGCAACATTTACATTATTGATTACACACTGTTTTGAAATGAAAAGGGTTATCATAAGTATATGAATGACAAAGAGGCAAGTGACTGCTCTCAAAATAATTGTGAAAATTCAAAAACATCAGAAGAGGTACAATTTATCAACTCATTTTAATAAATCCTTGAATGCTACTTGAAGATGATTATTATGCAATATATGATCCTTTTAACCCTGTTAGTAATTTCATAGGCATGCAATCTTTGGGGATTTATTTTACTCTTCCTAAGTGAAAAAGTGTAATTCACTTGCCTTTCCTAAGTGAATTCCTTCTACATGGAACCCTTACTCCCTAGTCTAAGTCAAGTACTATGTTATAACTTCTCTTAGAAACCCCGTTTGTTTCCTTTAGAGCTCTAATACCAATTGTACTTTGGCATTTATTTAATGTGTATCTCCCCAATTATGCTCTATGAGTACAGGAGTTAAGTCTATAACATCTGCCACATTGTAAAAACTTTACTTTATAAAACACATATTTTTGTTATTTTGAAATGTGAAAGAATAAATTAAAGAATCCACAAGAATCAGCACTAGAAATGTCTTTATGTTGTTTTTGCAAACGACGTAAGAATGGGAATATTTATGGAAGTAAAGGAATAAAGCCAAATATGTTTGATTAAGTGAAGTTTATTATAATTTCTACAGTTATAATATCCTGTTATACAATAGAGAATTTGATAAATTGCCACCAAGTATTTGAAACAGGTAGATTCCTGTTGGCTGTGCTTGATAGAGTTTTATAAGAAGTGATATTACGATAAGGAGAGAAATTTAGAAAAGAATTAGCCAGTCTGCAAACATACGTGAAGTTGAATAGGGGTGGTTCATTATTTCAGTGACTTGTGCTAGTGGAAAAGGCAACAGACATTCACATCCCAACATTAAAAGGTAAATCTGACAAATGCTTTGAATGACAAGACCAATTTATTCTCAATCTCTTTGAAAAGAACAAAGCAATTGGGTGGTTGGCATATTCATTTTTTTGAAACCTCTGAATGGATTTAAAGTAGAGTAAAAGTTCAATTTAGAATAAGGGCCCCAGGAAATTATTTCAACTGAAATAAATAGTTTAGGGGAAAGAATAATGGCATGGTTCTCCCACCTAGGCTTGATAGTTCTAATTTCCTGAATTAATGTACAATAGAGAAGGAATTACATGGGGCAAAGAAAGCAAGAAAATGTAGCACAAATAAAAGTACATCTAGCAAAGAGGAATCAGTATGACTATTACAAATAGATCTGAGTGAAACTAAATAGGTAAAAAGCTAAGTTTTAGAGAGTTGTATACTTTAAAAAGAATCTCTGCGACTTTACAAGACTAAAATGATCCTTGGTTAGTGTTGTTAGGTAGATAGCAAGGGATTCCGGGTCTCCTAGGGATGAAAGTGGGTGCTGCTGCCTTGGTGCAATTGCCCCACCTGGAAAGAAGGACAAGCATGTGCTCCAGGCGCCCATCTTGGTCCTGCCCCACCCTAGTCCTCTCCTGAGTGACAGCCATACAGGGGGAGGAGAGAACACCCTATGAATCTGCCAATCCTAACTCAGCACGCCAGCTACAAAAGAATGCAGAGGACTCTCTAGCCCACGGGCCAAGCTGCATAGGTACCGTAGGGTCCAGAAATTGACCTAGAACAACTGCATGCTTAGAAACACAACTCCCAAGTGTCCAATCAAAGTGGTTCCATGGTGATGTCTGAGCCACTAGGGAGATCTCAATCCAGGCACCGTAAAACAAGATGCACACCATAATCAATTCTCTTTTTGTGCCCTTTCTTTTGCTCTTTTCCTGTTGTGACAATGGGTCTGGTTGTCATTTGTGGCATATGTATGATGCTCTGTAAACCTATATCTTCTTCTTGTTCTATAATCTTATCTTTCTCTGCACAATAAACCTCATTTTCATGCTTGCCTTACTTTGGTGTGGCTGGTAATTCTTAGGCCATGAGCACACTATGAACTGACATTTCAAACTAAAACCTCACGGTGCCTTAGTCAGTTTGTTGTAGTATAACAAAGTACCATAGATTGGGTGGCTTATCAACAACAGAAATTTATTTTTCACCATTCTGGAAGGTAAAAGTCTGAGATCAGAGTCCCCGCACAGGCAGGTCCTAGTAAAGGCCCTCTTCTGGGTGTCAGATTACCATCTTCTCCTATCCTTACTTGGCAGAAAGGGCTTCAGAGAGTTCTTTGGTGTTAAGGAAAGGAAAAAAACAAACTCCGTAAAATAATTTTAAGGACTTTTATTCTGAGCCAATAAGAGTGACCATGGCCTGAGGACACATAAACCCGAGAAGTCTTATAAGTTAAGTGGTCCCAAGGTGGACAGATTACAGCTTTGTTTTATACATTTCAGGGAGACAGGAAAATCATAAATCAATTCATGGAAGATATACATTGGTTTGGCCCCTAAGGGTGGAATATCTTCAAGTGGCGATTACAAGTCATAGGTGAATTTAGAAGTTCTTTAATTGGTAATTTGTTAAAGGAATAAAATTTTGTCTAAAATCTTGGAGTCATTAGAAAGGAATGTTTTAAGTTAAGATAAGGAAGTGCGTTAATCATAGAGCAAACCATAATACAGGGCTTCAGAATGATCAGTTAAGGAAATTGATAGCCTGCAGGCTTGCCTTAATCTTTGTTTTGCATGGCCTTAGGTCCTGTTTATAATTCAGTATTTTATTTCCACAAAGACTCTGTTTTGTCAGTCTTAGGATTTACATTTTACCATTAATATTGGTCAGTTGTTATGTTTAAACTCCAAAAGTCAGGGCATATAAGGAGGCTTGTCTGGCCTCCCTTCCCTTGATGGCTGGGAACTCAGATTTAAGGTTTTTCTAGGGCCCCCTTGGCTAAGGTGGGTCTATTATGTCAGCAGGTGGGGAGAGTTTAGGATTTTATTTTTTAGCTTACATTGAGATTCCTCTTAATTAGGGCACTAATTCCATTCATCAAGCCTCTACCCTCATGACCTAATTATCTCCCAAATGCCTCATCTCCTAATACTATCACGTGGAGGATTAGGATTTCAACACTTTAAATTGGGGGCGGGGCACAAACATTCCATCCATAACTGTCAGTAAACATATAAAGGCAGAAATCAGGCTGAAAAACGGCTCAATTATGAAAGCAGAATCACTCAAACATGAAGGAAGAAAGCAATGCCTACATCAGATGAGTCCAGAGAGGTTAAAAAAAGTCAAAGAGGTTGGAGACAAGGGCCATGGAGACTTGAGCAAGTGGTCCCACCATG
>NW_012153530.1:133479-134412 GCF_000956105.1 Propithecus coquereli | reverse complement strand
CTAAGTTCTATGTCAGGAAAGAAACTATTGTGAATATTAAACAATAATTACACAAATAAGAAGCAAAAATACTTTTCATAGTTGTTATAAGAAGTATAAGGAAACAGAGTTTAAAAGTAAAAGACAGTGATTGATACCCTAAAGAAGGGCTACTTAAACCAGGGCTGGAATATAAACTGAAACAAGAAAAGGAGGCAGGCCAAGTGAAAACCATAAAGAAAGCCTAGGAAAGATAAAGAGTGGTACCCATCAGCAGCTGAACCATGAGCAGAATATTTGGAGTGTATGTGATGGGAGCCAAGGGTGGGACGAGCAGTAGCCAGATTGTGCAGGATTTTTTCTTCAAAGCAACAAGCAGCCATTGAGGTGTTTATAATAGGTAATCTAGTTATCCAACTTGCATTTTTAAAATAGTTCTCATTACTGAGTTGAAAATGACTTCAAAGGGGTCAAACGTAAACACATAGAAACCCATTATAAAAATACTGAAAAGTGTCAAGGTGGCTTCTGCTAATTTGGTAGTAGAGACAATGAAGTGTGACATAGGGATTCATTTATAATGTGTAATTAATAATTTACTTTTGGAGTGGAAGTGGGAGTAAGGTCGAGAAAGGTAAGTAGTGGGATAAACTCCTCAGGTTTCTAGGTAAAACCTACTAAGTGGATAGCAATGAGACGGGGATTATTTTAGGAAGAGCATTTTGGGGTTGGACAAGATCCCGAATTCTGTCACTGCACTTCCCCGTTCAAGTTCAATTTTAGAAATATTTAAAAAATTTCCATAGTGGTTTTAATTGGTAAGATGGCTATATTTGTCTTGATCCTAGAAGAAAAGAAGTAATTTAAAGGTTCACATATGGGAATTATTGATACATAAATAGCACTTGAATTCACGGGAATTGATAAAAATCGTCCAAGTGAAAAAAGAAGAGA
>NW_012153530.1:127155-129954 GCF_000956105.1 Propithecus coquereli | reverse complement strand
AGGGTAGAGTCACTGTTGTTTTTTCTCCACTGTGTTTTTAAATCTCATCACATTATAAGGCTTTGTCTTTTACTGAGAATATGCAGGCAGGGAGGAAATGAAACGTTTCATACTGATTGAGACATCACACCAACAGCTCCCTATAAATTCAAAGTTAAATTTGAGATTCAATTTAATATATTATTTTGTTCCCAGATGTCCCTCCAAAAATTGCTTTGTGGTTAGCAGGAGAGTCTTGAGGCTTTTCGATGAAGTAAAGTGTCTTGTGATACTCAGAGGAAAGCATATTTATACATTAGAGAGATAGGAGAAGAGGAAGCAGATCTTACTGTAAAGAAAGAAGTAAGCTCATTTTAATTTTTTGAATAACACCATATTATTTTCCATAGCAGCTGCACCATTTTGCATTCCCACCAATGGTGCATAAGGGTTTTAATTTCTTCATGCCCTTGCCAATACTTGTTATCTTTTGTCTTTTTTATAATGGCCAACCTGACAGGTATGAAATGACATTTCATTGGGTTTTCACTTGCTTTTCTCTGATGATTTGTGGCAGTGAGCATTACTTTATATATTTTCTGGCTATTTGTATGTCTGTTCTGGAGAAATGTCTATGCATGTCTTTTACTCATTTTTTAATTGGGTTATTTCTTTTTTGCTATTGATTTTCTGGAACTTCTTTGTATTTTGAATATTAGTGCTTTCTCAGATAAATGATTTGCAAATATTTCTCCCATTCCATAGGTTGCCTTTTCATTTTGTTTGTTGTTTCCTTTACTGTACAAAAGCTTTTGGTTTGATGTAGTCTCACTTGTCTATTTTGGTTTTATGCCTATGATTTTGGTGTTGTATTCAAGAAATCATTGCCGAGACCAATGTTAAGAACATTTTCCCCTGTGTTTCCTCTAGGAGTTAATAGTTTCATGTCTTACATTTAAGTATTTTATCCACTTGGAGAAGATTTTTTTGTTTATAATGTAAGATAAGGATTCTTTTTTTTTTTTCCTTTGTATATGGATATCTAGTTTTCCCCACGTTTGTTGAAAATACTGTCTTTTCACCATTGTGTGTTCTTGGTACTCTCATTGAAGGATTCTTTTTTGAGCTGTCTATTCTATTCCATTAGTCTATATGGCTTATTTATGACAGTATCATACTGTTGTAATTATTGTAGCTTTATAATATATTTTTAAATCAGAAAGTGTGATACCTCCAGCTGTCTTCTTTCTCAAGATTAGCTATTCAAAGTCTTGAGAGTTCATATAAAATGTAGGATATTCTTTTCTATTTCTGTAAAAATATTCTATTTGTATCTGGATGAAGACAGCATTGAATCTATAAGTCACTTTGGGCAGTATAGACATTTAAACAATATTGGTTCTTTCAATCCATGAGCATGGGATGTTTTTTTCATTTGTTTGTGTCATCAACAATTTCTTTCATCGGTGTTCTGTAGTTCTCCTTGTAGAGATCTTTCACCTCCTTGATTAAGTAAATTTCAATTTATTTTTATTTTCAGCAATTGTAAATGGTATTGAGATCTTGATTTGATTCTCAGCTTAGCAGTTACTAGGGTATAGAAATGCTCCTGATTTGTGTATATTAATTTTGTAACCTGAGACTTTACTGGATTCCTTTATCAATTGCAGGAGTCTTTTGAGGACATCTTTAGGGATTTCCAGATATAAGATCATATCATTGGCAAACAGGGATACTTTTACCTTCCCGTTCCCGATTCAGATGCCCTTTATTTCTTTCTCTTGTTGGATTGTTCTATCTAGGTTGTCCAGTACTATGTTGAACAGAAGTGGGGAAAGTGAGCATCTGTATCTTCTTCCAATTCTAAGGCAGAATGCTGTCAATTTTACCCCATTCAGTATGATGTTGGTTGTGGATTTGTCATATATGTCTTTTATAATTTGATGTATGTCCCTTCTATGCCTAGTTTATTGAGGGTTTTTATCATGAAGGTGTGCTGGACTTTATTAATACTTTTTCTGCATCTATTGAGATGATCATATGACTTTTGGTTTCTAATTCTGTTTATGTCGTGAATCACGTTTATTGATTTATATATGTTGAACCATCTTTGCATCCCTGGAATGAAACACACTTGATTATGGTGAATTATTTTTTTCATGTGCTGTTGGTTTCAATATTTTGTTGAGGAAGTTTACATTCATGTTTATGAGGAATATTGGTATGCAGTTTTCTTTTCTTGTTGCATACTTTCCTGGCTTTGGTATCAGTGTGACACTGACCTCTTAGAATGGGTTAGGGAAGATTCCCTCCTTCTTGATATTATGGAACAGTTCGTATAATAAGTACCAGTCCTTCTTTACAGGTTTGGTAGAATTTAGCTATGAAATCTGCTCCTTGCCTTTTGTTTTTTGAGGGAGGATTTTTATTATTGATTCAATCTCATTACTTGATATTGGTCTGTTCTGGATTTCTGTTTCTTCCTGATTCAAGATTGGGTGATTTTGTGTTTCCAAAAATTTATGCATTTCCTCTAGATTTTTTAATTTGTGGGCACAGACGTGCTCCTAGTAGTCTCAGATGGTCTTTTGCCTTTCTGTGGTATTAGTTGTAATGTCTTATTTTTCCTTTTTTACTGAGCTTATTCGAATCCTTCCTCTTCTTTTCTTGGTTAATCTAGCTAGTGGTCTGTTGATTTAGTTTATCTTTTCAAATAACGAACTTTTGTTTCATTTATTCCTTATATTTGTTTGTTTGTTTTAATTTCATTTAGGTCTGCTCTGATCTCTGTTATTTCTTATCTTCTGCTAGCTTTGGGTT
>NW_012153530.1:122152-123305 GCF_000956105.1 Propithecus coquereli | reverse complement strand
CACTGAATATTAGAACTTTTCTCTTTATATAGAAATGTGTTAGATTGATGGTCAGCATATTATAGGCCATGGACCAAGTCAAACTATCTACCTGTTATGAAATAAAATTTTGTTGAAAGGCAGACTTGCTCCTTTACCTATTTTCTGTGGATTCTTTTATGCTATAATGGCAGAGTAGAGTGGTTGCAATAGAGATTGTATAGCCACAAAGCCTGAGAGATTTACTGCCTGGTCCCTTACAGAAAATATTTGCTAATCCCAGGTTTAGACAATTACATGTTCTTCTTCAAAAATAAATTATCAACATTGACCTTTTTTTTACACTGTCAACAAATCCCTTATTTATAACCATGAAGTCTGAGTGTGAAAATAATCAAAATTCAATTATTCTTAAAAATAAAATTCTCCAGTGATTTTAAGCATGTAAGATCCTGATTTTGAAAGTGGACAACTAAAGAATCCAAAGCAGCATACAGAATGCCAGTTTATACAGGATTATCTCTGTCTAAACATGGTACAAACTAGCCATTTGATGACCAAATGAATTTACATATAATTCAACACCACAAATTTTGAAAATAATTATTGAATATAAAGTAGTGTGGGAAATCTGTGTGTGAGACAGATTTAAATATCACAGAAACAATAGTCTAGTAAAGGGGGACATGATACGAATAAGTAAATATTTGTGCATTTAAAAAAAATAGATACATGAAGGAAACCTAACAACCGGTGGGATTAGTGACATGCTTTTTTAAATGTATCTATAATGGAGCTTTCTTTTGAAATGAGTTCAGAAGTCTGATTTAGAGGTTCATAAAAAGTGTGATTCTATTTGCAAGAGAAAACGGCAAAAGAAAAAAATTATAGCATTTTCTCAGTTTTTTGTCAGTACAGTTCAAGCCAATGTCATAAGTTTACAAGCTTTTCTCATACTGATTGCTCAATGTTGCATCATCTAATTTATGCTGTATTTCCACTCCTTTCTCAACAGGAGTTCTGGGGAGAAATTAGCAGGTGTTTAATCATTAATATTTCAAGGTGCTTTTCAATCACAGGCATATGTCAGTATGATAAAATCATAATGCTAAAATAATGCTAACAGTTCACTTTACAAAAGAAATATCTTTGAAGATGTTTACCAAATTTTTAA
>NW_012153530.1:118424-121887 GCF_000956105.1 Propithecus coquereli | reverse complement strand
GAATTGATTTCTAATTTTATTCCACTGTGATCTGAGAGGACACATGGTATGATTTGAGTGTTTTTGAATTTTCTGAAACTTGTTTTGTGGCCTAACATATGGTCTATTTTGGAAAATGTTCCATGTGCTGATGACATGAATGTATGTTCTTCAATTTTTGGGTAGGATGTTCGGTAAATGTCTGCTAGATCCATTTGTTCTAGACTCCCATTTATGTCCAATATTTCCTTGTTGATTTTTCTGCCTTGATCTGTCCAGTTTTGCCAAGTGAGTTTTGAATTCCTCCACTATTAGTATGTTGCTATTTATTTCATTTTTAGGTCTAAGTAGTATTTTTTTTTGAATTTGGAAGCTCTGGTGTTAAGTGCATAAATGTTTAGGATTGTTATATCTTCTTATTGAATTGATCCCTTTACCATTATATAATGATCCTTTTTGTCTTTCTTTACTGTTGTTGATTTAAAGTCTGTTTTATCGGATATAAGAATTGGTCCTCCTTCTCACTTTTTGTTTCCGTTTGTGTGGAATATTTTTTCCACAATTTTACCTTGCATCTATGTGTCTCCTTATGAATTAAATGAGTTTCTTAGAGATGGCAGATATTTGAATTTTGTTTTTTTTTAATTCATTCCATCAATCTATGTCTTTTAAATGGGCCATTTACACCACTTACATTTAATATTAATATTGATAAGTGAGGTACTGTTCAATTCATAATATTTATTGTTACCTATTTGTTTTGTGTTTTCCGTTGTGCTACTATTTCGTAGGAGCTGTGAGTTTTTACTTCTCCTTATTTTTATACTGGTACATGTCAATTGAACAATCTTGTCAGTGTTTAGAGCTCTTTTGAGCATATCCTGTAGGGGAGGTATAGTAATGACAAATTCCCTTAGAGTTTGCTTATCTGGGATAGATTTTACTTTTTCTTCATTTATGAAATTTAGTTTTGCAGGATATAAAATTCCTTGCTGACAGTTATTCTGTTTAAGAAGACCAAAAATGGAACCCCAGTCCCTTCTGGCTTGTAAGGTTTCTGTTGAGAAATCTGATGTCAGTCTGATGGATTTTCCTTTTCAAACTACTTGATGCTTTCATATTGCAATTTGTAAGATTTTCTCCCTCTCTTTGACATTGGCCAGACTGATTATTATGTGTCTTGGTGATGTCTTAAGTGCAATAAATATTCCAGGAGTTCATTGAGTTTCTTGTATCTGGATGTCTATGTCTCTAGCAAGAACAGAAGCTTTTCTCCACTATTTGCTCAAATAAATTTTTGCATCCATTTCCTTTTTCTTCTTTTTTCTCAGAAATACCTATGATTATTATGTTTGCACATATCACGTAATACCATATTTATCAAAGACTCTCTGGATTTCTCTTTTTTCTATTTTCTTTATTTTTTGACTACCAGTTTGACTCAAAAGCATTATGTTCAAGCTCTGAAATTCTTCTGCTTGGTGTAGTCTGTTATTAAAACTTTCCACTATATTTTTGAAATTTTCTAAACAACTCATTTTAAGAGATCTGTCATTTTTCTTAATACTATCTCTTTAGTGAATATGTTGTTTGTTTCTTTCTTTGTGTTGGTTTTCAACATTCTCAATGATCCCATTGAACTTACTTGTAATCCATATTTTGAATTCCATACCTGACATTTCAAAGGTTTCCTTTGGTTGAAGTGTATTCTGGAGAGCTAGTGTGACCCTTTGGGAATGTCAAATGAGCCTGTTTTTTTTTCGTATTGTCAGCATTCTTATTCTCATTCCTTGTCATCTGGAATCCATTCTCTTGGCTGAAAATTGGTAACTTTGTGGTACAGCTATTCTCCTTTGCTGAGAATTCTGTTGTTCAATGCAGGAAGATTTACTGCCTTTTCTCTCATGCTGGTAGGCACCCACTGTGGTGTTGCTGGCAATTTGGGTCAGTTGGATATCAGACCCCTAGGATGGTGTTCAGGTGCCAGTGGTAGTAGACTAGGTTTGATAACACCCAGTTCCCAGGCACTTGAGTAGCATACATGAGTATGCCACTCAGGGGATGGGGCCTACTAAATGGTATCAGCAAGAGCTTGTGGCCATATGCATTTGCTACAACCTGAGTCCTATCTGGGTGGCAGCAGCTGCAGGGGCAGAGGGGGTGGTGGTCACTTGGCAGCATCAACAGGAATGGTTGGCTCTGTGTGTTTGTTCCTGCCTGGGTTCTCTGGCAGTGGCAGCTGCAGCAAGGGAATGGAGCCAGCTTGACACTTGTCAGTTGGTAGGATGGCCATATGCGTTTGCTCCTGCCTGGGTCCCCCAGTAGTGGCAACAGCAGCAGCATGGTGGCACTTGACCCCAGGACATGTGAGAGCACCTGGCCTCCCCGCTCCCTCCCTGGACTGTGCTGAGGAAGCAGCAGCATATATACATATACACATATAATGCTGTTCTTTTATTATGGTGCACTGCTAGCTTTTCTTTGAAGGTTTGTTCTTTTCCATAAATTTGAATAGAATGGTTTCTCGAGATAATCATATTTTTTCTATTGAAAGTTATCGACTGTACAGATTCCTCCTCTTAATCTCTCACATTGCACTTTCTCCTTATATATTGTATTTTTCATAGTTCCTCTATTTTTTCTGATTTGTTATTAAAAAGAGAGTGATCTAAGCTTCATTATTTACCGGCAGAAAATAAACAGAATGACCTATGTCTCTCTTGTATTCAGGATAGTTACTCAAACGTTCTAAATCTAAACTTTCCTGAGAATGCCAAGAAAATTTCTCTATTATCTCTTATTTGTTGCATTTCTGTGAAGAAATTTAATGGAATTCTTATTCCAAATTGTTAATATATGTTTATTTCCAACTTACTTTGAAATTTTCTTATTGAAGGAAGTCATAATTTTAGACATTTGATGAGGATTGTATTAAATAATACATGCAAGATGCCAATCATAATTCATGGTTCACAATCACCATTGTTTTCTAGACATTATTTTTATCATTCAATCTGTGAAGTTTTTGTGGTGTTTTACTTTGAATTTCCAAAGTTATGTTGCAGTAACACACATCCTCAAAATATCAATGGACTTACAACCACAAAGAAGTATTTTTCAGTAAGGTTACCTTTTAACTATAGTGGCTATGATTTATGATTTGCAATGTTCCATTTTCATATGTCTTCTTCAAGTTAAAATCCATGTTTGAAAGTAGCTCACATTCAAAGCATGGCTTTCTCATTGGCAAAACCAAAGAGCAAAAATAGAACCAATTGTGAGGAAGATGTCTCCCTTTATACACTGTCAATTCAGATACACTGTCAATATTTATTTGATACATCTGAGAAACTGAAACTGAAACTCAAGAATATGTTTAAGTATTTTCAAAATACATTGTAAATATATCCAATATATTAGATAAATATATCCCAATGAGGAACCTCATATAATCATAAAAATGAAGATTTTTAAAAAATTAGAA
>NW_012153530.1:114616-116623 GCF_000956105.1 Propithecus coquereli | reverse complement strand
ACTTCATATAATTCTGGAAATGTGAAAATATATTTTAAAAGTATAAAATCCCTTTATATTTCTATAGTGCAGCAATTCATATTGATTGCTTTTTTTCTTTCAGTACTTTGTTTTCTTCCTTTGAATACAATAATAATGAGTAGAGGCAAAAAGTTTCCCACTTTCATTTCTTTTTTGCTTTTTCTTTTTTCAAAAATGACACTGTCCCCCCACACTCTCCCAGCCATCTCTGGAGTATAACTTTGAAATGCAGCAATTCATATTGATTGCTTTTTTTCTTTCAGTACTTTGTTTTCTTCCTTTGAATATAATAATAATGAGTAGAGGCAAAAAGTTTCCCACTTTCATTTCTTTTTTGCTTTTTCTTTTTTCAAAAATGACACTGTACCCCCACACTCTCCCAGCCATCTCTGGAGTATAACTTTGAAACATTTGTGACAGGATGTTGATTTGGAAATGTCCTGTGAGTGTCTGAGATGGAATAGATACCCAATTCTAAAGTGAGTTGGGAGATAGGCCAAAATGCATATTTCCAAGGAAACAGTTAGGTATTTTTTTTCCCAAAACTTAAAAAGTCCCAAATTGCATCAAAGATATAAAAAGGATCAAGAAGGGGTTTTAAACTGTGGGTTTCTGAAGATATATCCTTGGAGAAAATTATTGCCATGCTTTGAAAACCCCTCCAAGCCCCAACTCAACTGTCATCAACTGAAGAAATGAAGGATGAAGGTGACTTCTAACCCCAAGGCTGATGGAAGGTGATTCACAAGATCACCTAGAGAATTACACCAGGTGTCCTGCAATTATGGGTTTACCCATGCATTACTTTGGTATCTAAAGATACCAGTCTGTAGCTACATGTCTTTGACAGGATGTTAAATAGAGAAGACAGAAGAAAGAGAACAGATTTGAGGGTGGGAGAGGTTGTTGCCAACTTGAAAAATAACTCTACTTCCTTCTAATAACTAAATAGTAACTGAAATATGAAACCCAGGGATTAGATATGGAACTCAATCTAGCTGTTTATGACCAGGGTCATCTTAAAAGAAATCTTGCTTCAGACTGTCTGCTAGGCTAGGATGGCAGGACCATAAAGCGGAGGTGATGTGAAGTAAACTTTAAGACATTTAATTACTGAAAGGGGAACAGGAGAAAATAGATGATGAAGAGGTACCCATGGGAATGCCCGCTAGAGAGAGCAGAGGTGAAATGACAATTTGGCTATGCTCTTTTATCCTTTCACTCCTCTACCATCCTTAAGCTCTGGCAGAATATCAAACGACTTTAGCAAATGAAGGAGGAAGTGGACAAGAAAGGACCATATTCTTTTCATTGAATGCAAGCGAGAATCTCAAGCTACTGGGGATAAAGTGAGTGAGAAATTACACCTTCGATCAATGACTGAAGTATAATTAATTTATTGAATAAACGTACTGAATTTTTGGAAAAATGTGTTTTGAAAATTAAATTCACTCTAAATATATTCTACCATCTAAGATTAATTAAAAAACCAAAACAAGCCTTTGGCCTACTTTAGTTTTCATACAGTACCATTGAAGGGGCAAGGAAGCAAATAGGTTTTAATGACATTTTTTGTTCGACTTATATAGCCCATAAGTTACTATATATATATTTGGATGATATAGCTTTAAAAAAACATCGTATTTAAGAAAGTAGGGAGAAACTCAACACATACAGAAAGCCAGTTTTGATGAGCAAATATTTGTCCTGATAGGTTAGTCATTTGCCCAGGTAAGTAAACTGTTGCCCTGATAAGGCAACATATGGCCAAATAGAAAATCATTTATCCAGGAAAATAGGTTATAAGGGTTTTCAGAGGTAAATGCTAAATTATTTATTATTTTGTCATCTTGACTTCCTAGTCAAAAATATCCTAGTGCAAATAGTTGAATTATGCAAATTCAAATGATCTCTCTTAGTCCTCTCCTTGTGTAATAAACATGGCCATCGGGGTAGTGAATTGAATTGTTAAATTTGCATATCTGT
>NW_012153530.1:105656-111636 GCF_000956105.1 Propithecus coquereli | reverse complement strand
CACAGGTCTGGTGTTGATGAAATCCATCAGCTTTTGTTCTGGGAAAGTCTTTATTTCTCCTTCACATTGAAGTATATTTTTGCAGGATACAATATTCTAGGGTTAAGGTTTTTTTTTTTTTTTTCCTTCAGCACTTTGAATATGTCATGCTACTGTCTTCTGGTCTGTGAGATTTTCACTGAGAAGTCTGCTGCCAAGCATATTGGACCTCCTTTATATGATTTTTCTCTTCCTTTTTTTTTTCTTCTTTTAGGACCTTTTCTTTATCTGGGACATTTGGGAGCTTGATTACTAAATGTCTTGAGGTATTCTTGTCTGGGTTGGTGTTCTGTGATCTTGTACCTGAATATTGATATTTTTCTCTCGGTTTCAAAAGTTATATGTTATTATTTATTTGAATAAACTTTCTACTTCACTCTCTATCTCTACTCTACTTTAAGGTCAATAACTCTTAGATCTGCCTTTTGGAGGCTATTTTCCAGATCCTCTAGATGTGCTTCATTCTTTTTTATTCTTTTTTTTCGTTTTTTCTTTTTAAGCTGTGTACTTTCAAATAGCCTATGTTAAAGGTCACTAATTTGTTCTTCTGCTTGATCAATTCTGCTGTTGAGAGACTCTAATGTATTTCTCAATTTCTCAATTGAAATCTTAAGGTCTAGCATTTCTGCTTGTTTTTTTTATTATTTTTAACTTTTTATTAAATTTCTCTGATAGGCTTCTGAATTCCTTTTCTGTGTGTTTTGATGTTCATTGAACTTCATCAGGGCAGCTATTTTGAATTCTTTGTCTGAAAGTTCACCTATCTCTATTACTCTGGGATTGGTCACTGGTACCTCATTTAGTTCATTTGGTGAGATCATGGTTTCTTTGCAGTCTGGGCTTGGTTCAACCTGTCCTTTTTGAGAAGGCTTTCAAGATATTCAAAGGGAATTGAGTGTTGTGATCTAAGTATTTGGTCACTGTAACCAAATAAGCACTGAGGATGGCCCAAGCCCAGTAACTGTAACTCTTGTAAACTCCTGGTAGTATCTCCTTGGTGGACTTGGGTAAGATATGGGAGAATTCCCTGGATTATCAAGCAAAGTTTCTCAATTGTTTTCCTCCCTGTCTGTGCTAAATTGATGGAGTTAGGAGAGGAGTAACATGGGCACTCCCCTGTGGCCACGATCACCAGGTCACATCTGAAGACAGTCCAGTCTCACCCAAAGCCCATGGTGACTATTGCCTGTCAACCTCTGATATTTATTCAAAGCCCAAGAGCTTTTTAGTCAGTAGGTGGTGAATCCTGCCAGGACTGAGTCCTTCCCTTCAGAGCAGCATATTTCCTTCTGGCCCAAGGTGGGTCCAGAAATGCCTTCAAGGAACTAAGGCATGGACTTAGGGGCTTTAGGAGTCTGCTTACTACTTTATTTTACCATGGCTGAGCTAGTACCCAATTTGCAAAACAAAGTACTCTGTATGTTTCCCTTTATTTTCCCTAAGTGGGAGAAGACTCCCTGAGCAGCAATGTCTGTAGTTGTGAGGGAGTGACACAGGTACTGGCTTGTCCACCAGCGCTGGTGTTTCGCTGGGTCATGTGGACCCCAAGTCCACTGGCTCTGAGCCAGCACAGTTGCAGGAATTTCCCAAGGCGTGCAGCCTTTGTGGCCTGACTGCCTTACAAATTTAGTCCAAGCCTCGAGTTGCTTTTTGTCAGCTGGTGGTGAGGCTAGCTAGATTCAATTTGGGGGCAGAAGATTTCTCCCTGTCCAGGATGGTCTAGATGCTTCCTTTGTGGGCATTGGTGGCACTCTGTCCTGTACTATGTTCCCCTGTTCAGGGTGGTTCTGAGTTTCAGTGCAAAGGCCCATAATCACTTTATTCTCCTTTTCTTGGGCACACCAATTCTCTCTTCACTTGACATGCTGGTGAAGCATTCCTGGGGGATGAGGGTGGGGTTATGCAGGAAATGCAAGATTGTCTTTTCTGCCCTCTTCAGTGCCTCTTTCCTTGATATAACGTTAAAACCAGGTAGTATGATTGCTCACCTGATTTTTGGTTCTTCTGAAGGTGCTTGCTTGTATGGATAGTTGTTGAAGTTGGTGTTCTTGCAGAGGAAGGATGCTGGAGGTTTCTATTTGGCCATCTTGTCCAGCCCCTCCCTCTGTGTCATATTTTGGTAATTCTAACACTATTCCAAACTTTTCCATTATTATTATTATTATATTTGTTATGGTGATCTGTGACCAGTGATTTTTGAGGTTACTATTGTAATAATTTGGGGGCACCATAAACTGCACTATTATTAGACAGCAAACAATTTGTTCTCCTATTGAGCTCATCTAATGAAATTTTAAATTTGAATATTGTGGTTGTCAGTTTTAAAGTCCTTTCTTGTTTCTTTTAATGTTTAAATTTCTCTGAAGCTCACTGTTTATATCAGTTATATTTGGTTTTATCTGAGTTATCATAGATTCAGAGATATAAGAACTTCTTTAAAGTCTGTACTTGATAATTCCAATATCTGCCTTATCTCACGGTTAGCATCTGATTGTGTTCCCTCGAGACTTAGTAACATTTTCTGTTTGTTTGGCATATTTGTCTATTTGTTTTTAATGTTGAGTAATTTTGGATTTTATTCTCGATAACATGAATGTTGTGTTGTGTAGCTACTGAATCTTGCTAGAATGTTGAGATATTTGGCTTAGCAGACAATCTCCTCAGCTAAGTTCAAATTGCAAGTTTTGCCTTAGCTTTTATGATGGGCTATTCAAACTTCAACTTACTTCTTTATACCTGTGTTATGACAATTTGAATCTATCTTATACATGAGTGATTCAGGTGTATAATTATTTTCATCCGTCTTCCCAGAGCCAGATCTTGAAAAAAGGCATTTGTGTTTCAGCTCCAATAACAATCCTTGGTAGTCACCCATTGATTTTAAGCAAAAGCTCCTCTGAGATTCTTGTATATTACTCTGGGGTTTTTGGCAACAATTTACAATCATGGTCAGGTGTGAGGCAGTATTATTAGTGAGTAGGGTGGTAGTAGAGATCTCAATACAAAAATCCACACTGAGCCTTCATTATAAAGTTTGTAAAAGTTAAACAGCTTCCAAATATGTGTCATCTGTAATGTAGTCACTTTTCAAGCTAAATTTTACAAAAGTCTAATTAAAAATTTTATCTCCTATTAAAGATCCATAGTGGTTGTTTTATGAAAATAGTAACTTCCATCTCTATGTGTGATTTGATGGGAAATTTTGGACTTTTGACTATCTGGATTATCATATTGTTTGCCATATAAAAAGTAACTAAGTAATTCACTGTAATTACCCATGAAACCAACTGTTTCATTACAAGAAAAGGAGGGCTGTGTGACAAGCAGAGGGAAAGGGATAAAAACCTAAACATTGGCTCAATGATACATTTTAGCCGAATAAAGAGAAAATCTTAATCAGATATTTGGTGTTGCTAAAGATGTAACTATCATTACCTAGAATATGGCATTATGGGTATTATAGTAAAGAGATAACAATGATCTGAAAGCAATATAGACCCTTAAATGATGAGACAGAAAACAAAATATCTCAGGAAAAAAACAAGTGAAGGTCAGTAGATTATTGCCCCAAGGTCAAGAGAAAGGGTATAAAATGTATTGGTCTCTGATGATTTTCATGGAGTTACATCAACACCAACAACAAAATTAAGATTCATGATAGTTATGCAGGCCTAGGGTGAAAGATTGTTTAGAGCTAATTTTAAATCACAAAGCATCTTTCTGATGTTATGACAGCAAATATGCATTTTGATACATTTTCTTAGAGTCAGATATTTTATATCCTAATGCATAAATTCCAAGTTTTCTTGAGTTTTAATGAAAATGGAAGAGGAGATTTAGTGATTGATACCTCCTATATCCATCTACTTTGCATACCAATAATACAGTTTAATGAATTGAAATTAGCTCAAAGGTTGGGACTGATTGGTCTACACTTGCCAGGATTGGTTCAGGATGGTGAGCTATTTCTGGCTTGCATTTCATTCATTAATTTCACATGTCATTAAGTGAAATTCATTAATTCTTACATTTAATTAAATGCAAGAAATGTTTGCTTAAGTATTTTGTGCATTTTCTCTCTCAGAAATATTTTAATTGAAAAATTATGTAGATTAGGTAATGCATATGTTAAATAGCTTGATTTAGCCATTTCACACTGTATACAAATACCAAAGTATCATTTGGTACACTATAAATATATACATTTTGACTCGTCAATTAAAAATAATTTTAAAAAGGAAGATTAAACAGGATAAACCAGATATTTCTACTTAGAGAGCATCATAATTTAGCATTTATTTCTGTCTATTCAAGTGAGACTACAAAATGACATCCAGCAAAATAGGTTTTTGTGCTTTTCTCATTTCTGAAATAAAAATCAATACATTTTTAAGAGTACTGAACTTAAATTTTCATTTTTTTTTTTAGGAAGACTTCCTTTGTAAATTGGAAGTTTATCTATGTTGAGAGGAAATGCAAATGTATATTCAGAACCAAACCACTTGCAATTAATTCTAATTGACACTTTGATTCTAATACATGTTGTGTTTCCTTAGTTTTTATGGTGCAGAAAAGTAGAGACCAATTATTTCTTTTTTTTGGAGACAGAGTCTCACTCTTTTGCCTGGGCTAAAGTGCCGTGGCGTCAGCCTAGCTCACAGCAACCTCAAACTCCTGGGCTCAAGCAATCCTGCTGCCTCAGCCTCCCAAGTAGCTGGGGCTACAGGCATGCGCCACCATGCCCGGCTAACTTTTTCTGTATAGTTTTTTTTAGTTGTCTGATTAATTTCTTTCTATTTTTAGTAGAAACGGGCTCTTGCTCAGGCTGGTCTCGAACTCCTGAGCTCAAACAATCCGCCCGCCTCGGCCTCCCAGAGTGCTAGGATTACAGGCGTGAGCCACCGCGCGCGGCCTCGAGACCAATTATTTCTTGATGAGGAGTAGTGTTTGCAAAATTTAATCCTTTACTTGAGGCAGAATATGAAGAAAATGTTTAACATTGCTGTTACAACTGTAAGACTTTTTTTTTTTTTCCTTTTCTTTAATTTCAAAAAAATTTAGGGGATACAAGTGTTTTTTGTCACATGGATGGATTAGATCATGCTGAAGTCAGGGCTTTACCTGTACCCATCACCAGACTAGTGTACATTGTATCCTATAGGTAGATTTTTATGCCTTGGGCCCCTCCCACCCTTCTCCTTCTTAGTTTGAAATGTCCATTACAACACTTTGTGACCATATGTATCCCTCATTTAGCTCTCATTTATAAGTGAGAATATGTGGTATTTGTTTTTTCATTCTTCACATGCTTCACTTAGGATAATGGTATCCAATTCCATCTAAGTTGCTGCAAAAGACATTATTTCATTCCTTTTTATGGATGAGTAATATTTCATGGTATGTAAATAACACATTTTATTTTTCCACACCTCAGTTGATGGGCACTTAGGTTGATTCCATATCTCTGCAATTGAGAATTGTTGCTGCAATAAACATTCCGGTGCAAGTATGTTTTTTTGATATAATGACTTATTTTCCTTTGAAAAGACACCCAGTAGGGGAATTGCTGGATTGACTGATAGGTCTACTTTTAGTTATTTGA
The DNA here is from genome assembly GCF_000956105.1 of Propithecus coquereli. Taxonomy (NCBI): domain Eukaryota; kingdom Metazoa; phylum Chordata; class Mammalia; order Primates; family Indriidae; genus Propithecus; species Propithecus coquereli. Next base: position 105,995 of record NW_012153530.1, on the reverse strand, counting down.
GGAATTTCCATACTATTTTCCATAATGGTTGCACTAGTTTATTTTCCCATCTACAGCGTGAGTGTGCCCATTTCACTGCATGCATGCCAGCATCTATTGTTTTTTAATTTTTTAATAATGGCCATTGTGACAGGGGTAAGGTGATATCATAATGTGGTTTTAATTTGCATTTCAATGATAATTAGTGATGTTGAGCATTTTTTCATGTGTTTGTTGGCCAGTTGTCTATCTTCTTTTTAAATAAATTTGTTCACGGTTTTTGCCTAATATTTGATGGGGTTATTTGCTTTTTTTGTTACTGTTGTTGTTGTTCTTGCTGATTTGTCTGAGTTCTTTATA
>NW_012153530.1:103453-105606 GCF_000956105.1 Propithecus coquereli | reverse complement strand
CCATTGAAGGGGCAAGGAAGCAAATAGGTTTTAATGACATTTTTTGTTCGACTTATATAGCCCATAAGTTACTATATATATATTTGGATGATATAGCTTTAAAAAAACATCGTATTTAAGAAAGTAGGGAGAAACTCAACACATACAGAAAGCCAGTTTTGATGAGCAAATATTTGTCCTGATAGGTTAGTCATTTGCCCAGGTAAGTAAACTGTTGCCCTGATAAGGCAACATATGGCCAAATAGAAAATCATTTATCCAGGAAAATAGGTTATAAGGGTTTTCAGAGGTAAATGCTAAATTATTTATTATTTTGTCATCTTGACTTCCTAGTCAAAAATATCCTAGTGCAAATAGTTGAATTATGCAAATTCAAATGATCTCTCTTAGTCCTCTCCTTGTGTAATAAACATGGCCATCGGGGTAGTGAATTGAATTGTTAAATTTGCATATCTGTATTCCATTAGTGGTGCTCCATTCTCTGTGACTGTCTTGTGTTCTTATTATTTCTGTTGTATGATTCTTTGCTGAATCACTAAACAGGACAGAAATTGCAAAAAAGCATTTAAAACTCTGGAAATCACATATTTGAATACTCTGACACAGACTAATATTTAAATAATAATTTTGATAGACTTTTTAGTGTCCTACTAAGGCCAGAGTGCCCAAATTAAACTAAAAGAAGAAACTCATTCTCACTCATTTCAAAAACATCACAAAATCTGATATGCGGACATTTGCCTAATTACCTAAGTTTTTGTGATATACTTGTGTGTTTCTCGGATCATTTTTGTAATATTAAAGATCCTAGGATGCCTAAAATTATGAAAGTAAAATAATTTTCTCCCTAGATGAAGCATACAAAATCTACGTATACAGAGGACAACTTTACTATATGTCGGGCTTCTCTGTTTTAAACCCCACCTATCGACTTCCATGAACTTCTCAATCAAGGAATTTTATGGCCTTTGGGATATTGGTATCTTTTCTGTCATTCTCAGAATGATAGCTATAAGATTTTTCCACTTTTCTGTGCCTCTTGTGTATTGTGAAATAGAGAGGCATAGGGACAAAAGAAAGAAATTCAATCCAGAATTTCCTTTCAGTTGTTAAGGCTCTGTATTTTAAATCAAGGCCAAGTTGTTTTGGTTTTACTTTTTCCTCCTTTTTGAAATAATTTATCTAGTGATAATCTTTTCCAACAGAGAGAATTAATGCAATAAATTTAGCCATTTGTACTATCAGTGACTGTGCTTAATGTAGACATTAGTTTACCAAGGTAGTAAATTTCTGTTCAGTTTTCGGGTAGAAGCCAATTTTTTGTTTTAAACTTTATTGAGGAATAATTGAATTACAATAAACTGCACATATTTGAAGAATTTATCAGTTTTGACATCTGTACCCATGTTTGAAACCATCACCACAGTCAGGATAACAAATGTTTCCATAACCACCAAAACTGTCCCCATGTTCCTTTTAATTCAAGGCTTCTTCTGCCCATTCCCAGGCAACATTGTCACTGACCACCTTTCTTCCATACATGTGGCATTGTTAAAACTTTAGCAAATGGGATACACTGTGTATGCATTTTTGTTGGGATTTTTTGACTCAGAGTAATGATTTTGACATCTATCTTTGCTGATTCAAGTATCAAAAGTTCCTCTATTGTTGAGCATTTATCCATTGTATGAATATTCTACGAATTTATTCATTAACCTGTTTCATTTCAGTTGTTTCCATCTTGGGGCTGATTTGCTCATAGTATTTTTATGTTATTTTTTTAATGTCTATGGAATCTGTGACAACCTCTTTTTCATTCTGCAATTTGTGTTCTCTTTCTTTATTTCTTGATCAATTTACCTAGAGGTTTGACAAACGTCAACGTACTGGCTATAACTTTGTTAGTTTTCTCTTTTGTCTCTCTATATTTAATTTCATAGATTTCTGCTCTTATCTTTACTGTTCCTGTCCTCTAATTACTTGGGACTTACTTTTCTTCTTTTCTTCTAATTTCTTAATGTGGAGAGTGAGTTCACTGAATTTATCTCTTTCTTTTTTTTCTCCTGTCCTCTAATTACTTGAGACTTACTTTTCTTCTTTTCTTCTAATTTCTTAATGTGGAGAGTGAGTTCACTGAATTTATCTCTTTCTTT
>NW_012153530.1:91009-92218 GCF_000956105.1 Propithecus coquereli | reverse complement strand
CTTAATGTAGACATTAGTTTACCAAGGTAGTAAATTTCTGTTCAGTTTTCGGGTAGAAGCCAATTTTTTGTTTTAAACTTTATTGAGGAATAATTGAATTAAAATAAACTGCACATATTTGAAGAATTTATCAGTTTTGACATCTGTACCCATGTTTGAAACCGTCACCACAGTCAGGATAACAAACATTTCCATAACCACCAAACTGTTCCCATGTTCCTTTTAATTCAAGGCTTCCTCTGCCCATCCCCAGGCAACAGTGTCACTGACCACCTTTCTTCCATATATGTGGCATTGTTAAAACTTTAGCAAATGTGATACACTGTGTATGCATTTTTGTTGGGATTTTTTGACTCAGAGTAATGATTTTGACATCCATCTTTGTTGATTCAAGTATTAAAAGTTCCTCTACTTTATTATTGAGCGTTTATCCATTCTATGAATACTCTACGAATTTATTCATTAACCTGTTTCATTTCAGTTGTTTCCATCTTGGGGCTGATTTGCTCATAGTATTTTTGTGTTATTTTTTTAATGTCTATGGAATCTGTGACAACCTCTTTCTCATTCTGCAATTTGTGTTCTCTTTCTTTATTTCTTGATCAATTTAGCTAGAGGTTTGACAAACGTCAACGTACTGGCTATAACTTTGTTCGTTTTCTCTTTTGTCTCTCTATATTTAATTTCATAGATTTCTGCTCTTATCTTTACTTCTCCTGTCCTCTAATTACTTGAGACTTACTTTTCTTCTTTTCTTCTAATTTCTTAATGTGGAGAGTGAGTTCACTGAATTTATCTCTTTCTTTTTTTAAATAAGCATACTTTATGTGCTTAATTTTAAAAAACACGTTGTATGATTTTGATCCATTAAATTTATTGAGGTTTTTCATCACTTAGAACATGGTCTCCTTAGTAAATATATCATGTGCCCTTGTTAAAAATGTGTTCTGCTCTTTTGGAATAAACAAAGTGATTGATAATGTTGTTTAATCTTTTGTGTTACTGATTTCTTTTTGTCTAGTTTTTTTAATCAATTGACAAGACAGGTACACTAAAATCTCTTTTTTACAGTCTGCAAGTGTCTGTTTTTGTATTTCATCATGTTAATCTTTGAGTCCTATATTTTGAGGCTAGATACATCCAAATTTATAATAGTTATGTTTTTCTAAGAAATCGTCCGTTTTATCATTACAAAGTTTATCTTTCCCT
>NW_012153530.1:85944-86281 GCF_000956105.1 Propithecus coquereli | reverse complement strand
ACAAAAATAACAGGTGTTGGAGAGCATGGGGAGAAAAGGCAATTCTTATACACTGTTGGTGGGAATGTAAATTAGTATAACCTCTATGGAAAACAGTATAGAGGTTTCTCAAAAACTAATGATAGACCTACCATTTGATCCAGCAATCCCACTACTGAGTATCCACTCAAAAGAAAAGAAATAATTATGTCAAAAAGATAACTGCACTTGTATGTTTATTGCAGCATTATTTACAATAGCCAAGATGTAGAATCAATCTAAGTACCAAACAACAGATGAATGGATAAAGAAAATGTTGATATACACAATGTAATACTATTCAGTTATAAAATAATAA
>NW_012153530.1:81540-81999 GCF_000956105.1 Propithecus coquereli | reverse complement strand
CAGAAATAATAAAAATATTTCAGAATATTATGGGGGTACAAACATTTTGGTTACATATGATGCCTTTGCCTTGCCCAAGCCAGGGCTACAAGTGTGCCCTTCCCCCATACAGTGAGCTCCACATCCATTAGTTGTGAGTTTACATTAGACGATAGGTTTTAGGAAATACTAAATAGTGGACTAAGAACCTATGTAATTATATATTAAGCACTTTTTTGGCCACAGTTGCTATCTGATGTCTGTCGGTGTAACACTATACATAATGAGAAGAAAATAAAAATGATTTAAATAAAAAATAGAGTAGTCAAAATACGGCATGCTGTAACATTCACAGCATGTTGTGACAGCTAAGTAAAGGCATGTTTGCCTATACTATTTTAAAGCAATAAGCTTATCTCACAAAATTCGAGTAATGCTGTGGACCACATTAACATTTTTTCAAAATGGAAGTTTTATAAC
>NW_012153530.1:79657-80109 GCF_000956105.1 Propithecus coquereli | reverse complement strand
CTTTAAATATTACTAGGATTAAGATATTTTCCAAAAAAATCCCCAATAACTTAGCCTATCCTCTCATAGCAACTCACATATATATGTATGTATAATGTATGTATACATATGTGTATGTGTGTACATATATATATATCAAAACTAGCTACCCCACTTGAACTTTTGAATAGCTCCCTGTTCCACTGCAGCTATGGCTAAAAATATTTTATATGACTCTGAATATTTGCTTATGCTTTTTATGTTATGCTACTGCACCTACATATGTGACCTTTGACCGATGTTCAACAACCAGAAAATTCTACACTAAGTAACTTTAGCATCTATTAGTTGTCAGACATTATAGTTTCTGAACTGTTACTAAAAGGATATGTAAAGTGCAATGTCAGTCCAGATGTTTTCCCCTGTGTTGACCGCACAGACCTACTAAACTCTTTCAAATCTGTTTTTTTCCC
>NW_012153530.1:65724-66714 GCF_000956105.1 Propithecus coquereli | reverse complement strand
AATTATTAAGGTAACATCAATTCATTGGTAGCAAATAAAAATTTATTTAAAAGTGCTTTGCGTAAATATAAATATATGAGAAAATTTTCCTAAATGTAACTAAAGTAAATGGGAGTGAGTGAAGTACCAATAACCATCTATTTAAATACTTACAATAATAACCATTGACAATAACAAGTATCTGTGGTGTGTAATGACAGCAGAAGTCTCATATTTACACTGCTAGTGGGGTTGCAAAATGGCGTAACTTTGGCAAACAATTTGTAGATTTATAAAAGCTAAACCTACCCTTAATATATGACTTTGCAATTCTACCCTTAGATGTTTATGTGAGAGAAATGAAAATATATGGACACAAAAGGATTTGTATGCGAAAATTTATAACACCTTTATTCAAAATGATCAAAAACTGGAAATAACACAGATGTCTGTCAGTATGAGGACAGGTAAATTTTGAAGAATCTACATACAAAGAAATGCTTCTCAGGAATAATATGATATCAATTACTGATACGACCAGCAACATCCATGACTATCAAAAACGTTTTGCTGAGTCAAAGAAACTGGACAAAATAAACATACCATTTGATTTAATTTATATTAAATTATAAAGCAGAAAAAATAATCTATAGTGGCAGAGAGAAGCTCACTGGTTACTTGGGCCCAGAAATAAGGAAGTATTAACTGGAAATATGGATGAGGGTAACATTTGGTATAATGGAAAAGTTCTATATCCTGATTGTGTTCACGGATACATGAGTGTATGCATTTGACAAAATTAATTGGTCTGTACACTTAAAATGGGTGCATTGTATGTAATTTAAACCTCAATGAATGACAGAAAATTAAGACTGGACCTGATATTAAAATTTAACTATAGCAAATAAATATAACTGTCAAAATTTATTTGCCCCAGAAAAAACTGGACTCGATGACAGTGATTCTGACAAGATAGAAAAATCATTTTGTGATGGAAATGTTGATGAATAC
>NW_012153530.1:64704-65674 GCF_000956105.1 Propithecus coquereli | reverse complement strand
TGTATACACAAGGAGTGCAATGCGCACTACCCGAAGGATGGACATATTTGAAACACGGACTTCTGGGGTGGGGAACCAAGGGAAACCCACGTAACCTAAACATCTGTACACCCATAATTTGCTGAAATAAAAAAAAAAATACTGTTCTTAAAAAAAAAAAAGGTAAAGACCTACAGCTCCTGGCATTCTATCCATTCTCAAATTTAGCAGAGCCTTGAGGGAGCAATGGATCCTACTCTTACTGGTCAAGGTCTCAAGCACTAATAGAAAGTTTAAAAAGTTTAAAAAGTTGAATTATTAAATCTCAGATCTTACATTTAGCAAAACATGATTGTCTGTGTGAAAAGGCAGAGTTCATTGGTTATAAACAATGGGAATTCCTAAAACTAGAGAAGTAAAGCAGATATGTTGGGATTATTTTATTTGTAATAAACTAACTAAAGCAAAAACATTAATTTATTAGCATTTGCATTTGAGATGTTCACAATTGGGATTGGCAACAGGCACAACTAGTTCTAGAGATTCAAATATTTCTCCTCTTACCACTCTCTTAGCCTCTCTTTGCCCCATATTAGAAGTTGGTTTTGGCTGTGCCTCTACCTCTCCCCCAAAACAGATATGTTGAAATCATAACCCTTAAATACCTCATAATTTGACCTTATTTGAAAATTAAGATTATTTCAGATGTAATAGCTAAGAGGAGGTCATGGTGGAGTAGGGTATGTCCCTATGCCAATGTACCTGGTTTCCTCCTAAGATGGCCAGGTGAAAAACAAATGCACACAGGAAGAACCCCATGTGATGACATAGGCAGAGATTGGAGTTGTTCAGCTACAAGCAAAGGAATACCAAAGATAACCAGAAAACTGTTAGAAGTTAGAAATTGGAAAAGAAGAATTTCTCTGTAGGTTTCAAAGGGAAATATACCTTTAAGGACACCTTGACTGTAATCCTAGCTCTCTGGGAGGCC
>NW_012153530.1:59739-61954 GCF_000956105.1 Propithecus coquereli | reverse complement strand
TCTAAAACTTTTTCAAATACATTTTTTTAATATTTCAGGAATTGGCCCATAATATTTTCTGTCTCTTGCTCTTTTCAGATCAACACATCATTCTTTATATTGACGGTGGTTATGAGATAACCACACTATGATGAGACCCATTTTTCTCAGGATTGACTTTGTAAAGATCTTTCTGTCTGTAAGAGGGGAGTGTTGATTTTCATATCTCATATTTTTTTTAATGTTTTTTGTTTGTTTGCTTGTTTGTTGAGACAGGATCTTGCTCTCTTGCCCAGGCTGAGGTGCAATTGACCAATCATAGCTTACTGAAGCCTCGAACTCCTGGGCTTACATCATCCTCCTGCCTCAACCTTGTAAATAGCTAGCTAAGACTGCAGACATACGCCATTATGCCCGTGTAGTTTTAAAAAAATTTTTCTAGAGATGGGGATCTTGCTATGTTGCCCAGGATGGTCTCGAATTCCTGGCCCCAAGCAATCCTCCTGTTTCAGCCTCCCAAAATGCTGGAATTACAGGCATGGGCAATAATGCCTGACCTTTTTTTATGCTTTTAGAAACAGGGTCTCACTATGTTGCCAAGGCTGGTCTCCAACTCCTGGACTCACAGGAGTGAGTCTCAGGCCTCCTGAGTAGCTGGGATTACAGGCAGGAGCTATCACGCCTGGAGGCAAAATACTTTTTATACCTCCTAGCGGAGTGGAGTATAAAACAGGTTATTCCTCTATTGAGATGGCAAAGTAATTATGACAATCAATGAGTTATGACATAGAATAACTTCCAAGTGTTGGGGATTCCTTGAGAATCACCCCCAATACAGATCATCTCTGTGTTCTCCCCAGATGCTGAACAAGCTGAGATATAAAATTAGGAGTCAATGTAAAGACCAAAATATTATCTTTGTTATGGAGAGAAAAGTAGGAGGACATAGGTTAGTATGAAAACAAAATGGATCCTCTCATGCAGAATTATGAGACGTAGCCCAGCTCTCGGAGCTGGTACTGGTCAGCAAGGCTTAGAGACCAGCATAGCAGGCAGAGAGCACATATTCTCTGTGGCCAAGCTGGATTCCCAGAGGGAAAAAAGAAGTACCAGTTATTTATCCCAAATTTACAAACATATTTATTTCCGACACACAAGGGATAGAGCAGGAAAAAAAACGGAAAAGTAGAAGGAAACACTGGAAATGTTAAAATAGCATTCTCCCCATGTAGCATATGCTTTCCCTTCCAGATTCAGTCTCCACCCTTCTCTGTTCTGATTACATCCCAGGGGGCTGAATTTATGGACTGATCAATAGGGTTTCTTGCTCTTTATGTCACTGTGTCTATCTAATGGGAACTTAGAGGAGGTAAAATTTTACCTCTACCCTCCTAGGCTCTCTGGCTGGGGCCTAAGAATTAAACTGACATGAGATACATCAACAACAATAAAAATACAGAGTTTATGTGTACATGGGAGCACCCATAGGAAAGTGAAGACCCAAAGAAACAGAGACACTTATATAACAATAGATGAAGAGTAGCAAATTGTGAAAACGTGACGAGATAGAAGGACTTGAACTAAGTCAATTAATGGTGGGGGAGAAATGACTACAAAGATACAAATTGGTTTAACAAGACTTGTTTGTATAGATTTCCATGGGCCTCCGCTTCCTGTCTCTGGTAATAAGAATGTTTCTTTCCTCCTGGTACAGGGAGGGTATCTTTCTCATGATAGTTTCATCTCCTGTAAGCAGGAAGAAAAAGGCGGATCAAAGTGCTGCTCTTGCATCTATTATGTTTTGAATGCCTTTAACTCAAAATAATCTTTACACCAGTGTGGAATATTTGGGGTGGTATATTCTGCTATCCTTCAGAAAACACTGACAGGAATAGGGTGATGAGGGTAGCCAGTGGCTTCATTTCTCTACCAAAGTCCAAAGTTATTGTTGGGTGATTTTTCTACAGCTCCGGTTCTTGGTCTCTCTGTGGATTAAACCATATTTTAAACTTTGACTCTTCTGTCCTGTGGATGGTACCATCTCTTACTTTGCTTTAATCCTGGCCACTCAGGTAAATAATCCTTTCTTTGACTCTTCACGATTGCCTGTTATAGAGTCCTATCTGTGTTTTTGCCGGCTGATAGATTAAAATGGCAATTTGCTCCTGTTTCTCCTCATTACAACACAATCAAATGCTAACATCCAGATCTTCTCAGGATCCCCTTATGACAGAAA
>NW_012153530.1:53831-55250 GCF_000956105.1 Propithecus coquereli | reverse complement strand
GAGAAAGAGAGAACAGACTCAATAAAAGTATTAATATAATAAAATGACCACAGACTTTTTATGAGAAACATAAAAAGTCAAAAGGAATGAAGCAATGCCATCAAAATTGAAAACAAAGGAAATAGTGTTTGGGCCAAAATTCAATATCCAAACAGTCAATCAAATATGAGAAGTTAATTAGAGAATACAACTTAACAAAAAATTACCATTCCACCTTTCTTAGGATGCTAGTAGTAGTATTCCACCTAAAATGAGGAATACATGGGTTAAAGGAAAAGGAAACAGAACATTCTATCCAGGGAAGAGATGAATAGTTACCAAGACAGCATAATGCACAAGACCCAGCTAACCACCAACCCAAATTTGAGCTAAAAAAGACACTTCAACATGTGCTAAAAATTGATGCATTATTTGATGCTGAAGAAAATCACAATATTCTTCTCTAAAATACAGGGGATTGTTAAGCTGAAGGTTAAAACACAGAGGAACACTCTACCTCTTCTTTTGATTACCTGATGGAAGGACAGCATTTACAAAGAGATCTTCCTGCCCTCCTTTCTACCCTTTCCTGCCTATAGGTAGAACCCTTCACAGTGTTTGTTTATCAGCTCAGAGACAGCAGCACCAGAAGATCTAGCAGAAGACTTTACTTTTCCCAGAAATTTACCTTCCGACATTTTCCCATCTTTTGGAAGCCTGAAGATGCTCTTTTCTTTGCCTTGTTACTCTGTAGGATGTATGGCTCTTGTTAAAATATTATTTAAACGAGGCCCCTAAGCCACTGCCTGAGAGAGAAATACTTTTCTACTGAGGCCTCTCCTGTGTGATGAGTAGAGCATATGTTAATAAACTTCTACTAGTTCAGCTATTGCTAATCTGACTTTTGTTTTCAGAAGAATATCTCAATTAAGCTATGAGGAATAAAGAATTTGTATTTCTCCCCTACAATGCAAAATAGCTTGAAAGAAAGTTGATATCATTAGTGGATAATTTGGAAGCCCACATCTCTTGGAAGAGAGAAGCACTTGAAGTCAGGAATGGGAGCTGACAGCCACTGATCTGTCCCTATCTCTAAAATGTTGTTTTAAGATTGTTATATAAATTGAGTCATACAATATGTGATGCTTTTTTGTGATGCATTTTTCAGTCAGCATAATGCTCTTCAAAGTATCGAAGTTGTACGCATCAATATATTGTTCCTTTTTTTTTGCTGAGTAGTATTCCAAGAAAAGGATGTGCCACTGTTTTTTTCACCATTCACCCATGAAGGACATTTGGGCTGTTCCAGTGTTTGGCTATTATGAATAGTGCTGCTGTGAACATTTATATAAACATGCTTTCATAAACATAAGTTTGCATTTGTCTGTGATTAATTCCCAAGGGTTGTAGGCTACCGTATTTATAATATCCACGAATCAT
>NW_012153530.1:52228-53781 GCF_000956105.1 Propithecus coquereli | reverse complement strand
ATGAGTCTTCCGAGGTGTCAAGGGACACCTTGACAATCAAACTTTGATCATCAAAGCTTTCAAGAAGAAACAAAAGAAACTTTTTATGTGAGGAATATGAGCCCCCTTTAATTACCAGGCTCAGAGAGGCATTGGAATGAGATAGTAGTCATGTCCCTCCCCTCCGCCGCACCTTGAGCTAAGCAATTGTCTCTTGAAACTGCTTGTTATCTGTACCTAACAATGCCCCATGCTGGACACCATAACCTTATACTCTATAGTTTAACAATGTGTAGCCAATCACTAATCAATGTTATTTCTTAAACCAATGAGAATTCATGACAAACAACTCTGTATCAGTCTACTCCTTGTCCCCCTTTTTGCCTTTAAAATTCTCCTTGTAACAAAGGGTGAACAGAGCATTTCCCAAGATAATTTGGAAGTATTTTCCAGGCAGCTGTTCTGATTTTGACTCAAGTAAACTCTAAAATTGTATTTTGTGTATCAGTTTCTTCTTTTAGGGGGACAAATATATTCCCCATCTTAATGTTCTCTTTTTTTTCCTTAGATTTTAATGGAAACTGATAGTGATGGAAGTGCATAAAGGAAGTCATTATATTAGGTAGAGAGTATTTTAGAACTTGAGGACATATGATTAAGTGTTTACTCCATTGTTATTCATTTTATATAACCTATTGAATAAATTGTTCCAGCCACAGTGTGTTTTTTTGTTTATTTGTTCTGGGGAAGTGTAATGCTCATCCACTTAGCTTAGGACATTCAAACGATTTCAGGAGTGCATTCTCTACCAATTCTCAATACCTATTTAAAAGATAATCCACATTTACATTATGAATCTATGTCTCTTTTTCAGAAAACAGTGCAGTGACACCACCACTCCTCCCATTGTTCATACTAGTTAGTTAATTCATATGATTACCATATATTTATAAGGAAAATTAATATATTTGTTTGCTATTATTTGACAGTTCTGCAGACTGATACAGGTCTCACAGAACTAAAATCATGGTGTTTTTAGGGCTGTGCTTTGGAGACTCTAAGATAGGAATTGTTCCCTTGCTCATTCAGGTCATTGGAGGAATTGAGTTCCTCACAACTATAGGACTGAAATTACTGTTTCCTGGCTGGATGCCAGGTGAGGACTGGTGTCAGCTTTTAGACGCCACCCATATTTTTTTTGGCTACTATCCTCCATTCTCCATCGGAAAAGTCATCAGCTGTGGGGCAGTTTCCCTCATGGTTCAAATCTTTCCCCCTTCTTATTCCATCACATGTTTTTAACTCATCCAGGAAAAATTATCACTTTTAAGGTTTGAAGTATTTAGATTAGATGGACCCAGACAATCCAGAATAATCTCATTATCTCTAGGTCCTTCACCTTGATTACATCTACAAAGTCCACTTTGCATAACAAGGTAACATTCTCACTGGTTCTGGAAGTGTACATCTTTAGGGCTTGGAGTGTACATCGTTAGGGCATTTGGTTACTATACTTTGAAATAAGCAAAAATATTATTTGATATCCTTTCAATAGAATACTGTACTCTTTGGGG
>NW_012153530.1:42241-45738 GCF_000956105.1 Propithecus coquereli | reverse complement strand
TTTGTGGTCTTTAATTGGCCTTCGTATTTTTCTCATTCCTGCATTATCAAGTTCCAAATATATTTTCCTCTGTGCTTTCGTACTGTGCTTTTGCACTGTTTATACTGTTAGAAATCAGAAGGTCACCAATGGCCCACTTTGTAGTAGAGACATGAAATAATTCTGTGAATTATTTTGTTCTATGAATAAGAAAATTCTTCATCTTATTTTTTATTTTTTTACAGTTAAGGATCTCATTAGTATAAGAAATGAATAAAGAAACAATCATTTTTTGGTAATAGTTTTTGTTTATCCTTTTTATTCTTCCTTCTCAATACTTAAATAACTTTAAGAATACCAGCTCCTTTTACAGGCAATTTATTCCAACACATTATATTATTACATCTCATAACTAAGTGAATAGCATTCTGCTGTTGTTAATGATGCTCACACTATTAAAAATAACTGTGCATATCACTATGTTGCTCATGTAATTTAAGGGCTCTTGAAAATTTGTTCAGTTGACGTCTCTTCCACTTGTTAAATTTTTAAGATGGAATTCTGTCACTTCCTCTATGAAATAGCTAACTTTTGTGCTTTGGTTCCTTTTTCATGACTTATCTGTACATATACTTCTTAGTTGCTCACAAGTTTAAAGCATGCCCCCTTCTGGAAAGCTATCTGGGCCATGACAAACAATAGCAAAGGAATGTGACTATCTCAATGTTCCAGGTAAGATATTATTTTATTTACCTCATTCTATCACCCACTTAATGTAGAAGCGAATTCATTTTGAATTTACACTGTATATTATCTAATCCTTTAGGAAAAAATCCTGCTGGTAAAGAAATGTATACCTTCAGAATAGACTTGCATAAGAGAGTTGTTGTAAAGCACTTAACCTCACAGAGTTTTGTGCTCCGATTCGCTGCTTCCATTAATGGAGTTAAAAGATTTTTAAGCAGATACGTAAAGGACTTTCAAGCTGTCCTTTAGTTGTTATGAAATGCTAGGAAAGAATAATTCTTATAAATTATACTCAAATCAGACTACCTGAGGAAGCATAAAAAATACCATTTCATAGATTGAAACAGATTGAAACTCTGCCCATATTTATGGCATCTCTCTGTTTAATTCTGAAGCTTATACTCATTATGAAAGTCACAGGTGAACAAAAAATTACTGCCACAAAGTTATGCTTTTATCTTCCTTATTAGGGATGTTTCTTTATTAATCCTAGCCATTTTAAAATAAAACAGCTATTAATAATTCCCACAAATATGCCATACACAGAAAAATTCCTCAGTCCTAAAGCAATAACAAACTACATTTCCATAATGCTCAAATTGCCACTAGATTTAGTACTTTTCAAAATTTGCATTCCATTATTTAAATAATTAGCAAACACTTATTATTGAATATTGACTAGGGTTTACATAGGTAATCAGAGTTTATTAAGCCATGAGCAATGAAGAAGAAATCACTGCAAAATTATTTGGAAATTCACTAAGGCATGTGAGCAAAAGTGTAAAGAAACAAGAACTGAATATAGAAGACTCAATTTATGTGAACTTTGTATTTTTGGGTTTTGAATAGATCTTTGGTGTTAGATGCATTGTCCTATACCTGAGGCAAGGTAAATGTCAGTGGTGCCATTAGTGGATCCGAAGAAAGTGGAATGGGCTATATGATGGAGCCACAGGAAATGATTTGATTACTGCCATTGGCAACATACTGACTTAATCCATTGGTACAACAGAAAGATGACAAAACTGAAGGCCGGAGAAAAGGGCTAGGGCATTGGGCTTTGATCTTCTCCTTGCTGTTCTTCGGATCTCTGGCACGGTTCCTTGAGCAGAATCCTGTAAAATCATTACAGAAATGTAGCCCGGTTGCCTGATGCTAACAATCATCAGAAGCATGCTCACCTAGCTAACTACAGCTGGCTGTAGAATGAACACACATAAATGAACCTACCCAAGAGAAAACCAATCAGTTGAGTTCAGCCAAAATTGCCACAATGAAATAATAATGATCAAAGCAAATCAATGGTGTTTCAAGCCACTAAATCTAGGGATAATCTGTTATATAGCCTTCGATGACCTACAGTCTTCCCTTGGGATCCCTCCGGGATTGGTCCCCAGACTTTTCTGTGGATACAAAACTCCACAGATGCTCAAATCCCTTATGTGTAGTATTGAAATCAGTACATAGAAGTTAGTTGCTATTTATAAAAATGCCTAGAATGAGTGATGGTGGCTTTGCTACAAGGTGGCAGACAGAGATTGGGAAAGTGTTAAGGAGACTGCTGTAGTAAGGTGGCAAAATGGCAACTCCTGGTTCATAGCAGTGAAACAGTTAAAAATTCATTTGCCTGTAGTACTTGGAAGATAAAATTGTACCATCTAAACTGTCGAATGTTGGCAAGGATATCTCCAGGCACAATGTAGAAGAGGTAAGCTGAGTGATTGTCAATAAGTATGGTAAAGCACAAAAAAGATGTAGTGAAGGTAAGTAACAGCTGATTTGCAAACAAGATTCTAAGAGACTACAGAGGGGATAGGGTTTGATGGGTTGAGAAATTTTTTTTTTCTTCTTTTCAGTTGATCTAGCATAAAAATTATTATGGACTGGATTGTGTCCTCATAAATTTTTATGAAGTCCTAACCCCCAGTGGCTCAGAATGTGACCCTATTTGGATATAAAGTCTTTAAAGTGGTAATTAATGGAAAATGAGTTCATTATGGTAAGCTCTATTCCAATATGATTGGTGTGTTTATAAGAAAAGGAAATTTAGACACAGGTGAGTGCAGAATAAAACTGTGAAGACATAGAGAGAAGACAACCATCTACAAGCCAAGGAAAAAGGTCTCAGAAGACTCCAACTCTGACAATGCTTTGATCTTAGACTTTTAGCTTTCAGGAGTATGAGAAAATACATTTCTGTTGTTTAAACTACCCAATCTGTAGGACTTTGTTGTGGTAGCCTTAACAAACTGAAACAGAGATAAATAAATACACTAAAGATTTTAAGGCAAAATACAACCTAGGGGAGTACATCAAATCAATGGCTTGACTGTGAGATCCTTTGTTAAGACTTCTGAAAGATTAAAGTCAGTACTTCTTAGATATTCTTAATTAGACAATAATTCACTAGACATCTTAAGAGATTTGCTCCTCTTCAGCCTAAATCCCCAATTTATCAATTAATACATCTGGAGGCAATTCTCCAAAATATATTTGATGTGACTTTTGAGTTATAGGTTATTGGAAATCAGATTCATAGATAACTCATAAAGTGTTTAATGGAGTTGTGCCAACAAATATTTTTGCAGTCTTTATTGAAAGGCACTGCCACTGTGCAAATTTCAAAAATTCTCTGATTCTTTAGCTTTATGAGAAAGAAGTAGGTAAAATTTTTCTCTAAGGAAATTTTTTCCAATGACCTCTCCAGAAATAGTTCTGGAGTATGAAAAAAAGAAAGACAATCTCAGAAGGTAGAACCAAGAAACATGAAA
>NW_012153530.1:36228-41026 GCF_000956105.1 Propithecus coquereli | reverse complement strand
GAAGACAACAGAAGACATTCATTCCCAGCTCTGCCTTTAAAGCTTCTACATTGTTTGTTCATCTGTAAAATAAGGAAAGTGGAGTAAACATTCAGTGTCTGTTCTAGAATCTCATATTTTAGTATTTTAAGTACCTTTAAGGTACTTGGTTTCATATATACAATAAAATGTACTGTCAAAAACTGGGAGACTAATTTCATAACAAATCCAACCAAAAAACCATAATTGCTTAACATACTTATTTGTTATCCCTCCCTCCAGATACAAAAGAATGATTCATTGTTGGTAATTTATTGTTTCTTTTATATCTATTTTATTCCCATATAACAAAAAAGTCTATTCTTCAGCATCAAAACTAATCCTATTTTCTTAGCATTGCATTTCCTGTATCTTTTTAATAAAACAATCAAATTATGTGTACCTGAAGCATATTGGAGCTTTAAAAAATTGTAAGTAAATATCCAATATTAACATGAGGAAGATAAGTACATTCTAACAACCACCAAGAATTTCATTTGTGGTTGGGAAATAACTTTGTAAAACAAATTAACAGAAAAATAGGATGGAATGGAAAATAATCATTTCTACTTGTCTCAGTTTTTAATTAACCACAATAGTGGTAATAGAACTATTCATTCTTTTTCTTGTAGTACCCCGCCTCGACACGTACACTCAGACACAAATACACACAAAGCCGAATTGAGCAATAAGAATAATTAACATTGTCTAAGACAGTTTAATTAATGTGCCCATGTCTCAGCACCACCTCTGCAAGCTAATCAATAGATAGATCCACAGTATGACTTGTAACTTGGTCTTTGCTTTAAAACGACAAAACTGGAGTCATGATGAAACTCTACTTGCCTTTTGTTCTACTCTGTGTCTCATTAATTAGGTTGTATAACAGGTACATACTTGTGCTCCATACAGATATGTGCTTTTATAGTATGTATGTTTAGTTTACCTGAATAAATATATTGTTTTCCTGTTTACTTAAAAAGAGAAAGGCCAAGTTGAAATAAATCCTAAACATTATAGTCTTGTTCTTAAAAAAAAAATAAGTATCTGAATTTGAAGTTCAAACAGCATACATTGTTTAGTATTCGAACCCACATATAATATATATCACATCTATGCTCTCCCTTAATTTATTTCCATTTTATAGATGAGATTCTAGAGAAGGGTATCCTTCTCTAGATAAGATCCAATGTGACCCAACTCATAATTAGCAGGTTTGATATCTGATCATGGCTTTCTGAGTCAATTTGTATTTGATGAAAATAGATGATGGATATATATATATATAGCATTTGCTTACCAAATTACAAGCAGAATTCTCAAATTAGAAAGATGAATATGCTAATAGTGCATGAATTTATATTAATAGTATTCTATATCTTGATTGTCTTGCTTATAATGAGTCCTTTTAGAAACTCACCTTTATTTCACATTAAAATATGAATGTTTCATTTGTAGGAACTTGAAGTTGTAAAATAGTTTTTACGACTTCTTCTTTCTCTGAGGCATCTGACAAGCTGATATTTCCTGACACAAAGAATGACTAACTGTTAGTGCTAATTACAGTCAGGTAAGTGATAGATTTTTCTAATCATGGATCTTACGATGCCACTCAAATTATATCAGAGTCCTATTTAACCTATAGGTGAAGATTAATTTTTCTCATTGCCAGTTAAGACTCTTTGTAAACAATCACAAGGAGAATAGTTTAAAAATTCCTAATGACTTCTGTGAAAATCATGTGAGCATTGATTTTAGATATTAAATATAAGTTCTCTGTATATAAGTGGCTCAGTCATCGGAGCTCTATCCAAACAATAAGAGCAAGCATTCATTTAGGGCTT
Organism: Propithecus coquereli; assembly: GCF_000956105.1. Lineage (NCBI taxonomy): Eukaryota > Metazoa > Chordata > Mammalia > Primates > Indriidae > Propithecus > Propithecus coquereli. Next base: position 39,164 of record NW_012153530.1, on the reverse strand, counting down.
ACTGTGTGCCTATCGCAAAATACTGTTGTGACAAGACATTATTAATTGCCTTCCATGTATCCATTCTCTCATTCTATCTTTCTTAATTTGGTTTGGGAAGGGCAATTGATTCATCTTAAACTATTCACCTGTTTTACTCCATTACGGATAATGGTGGGTACACAGTTCTGGTCAAGGAGTGGTATGAATGGTGTTTCTGAGAAAGCATTTGCCTATCTGAAACAGGCTCTATTTGTTTTGTATTCTTCATTTCTTCTTTTCCAAAACATGTAGAGGCTATAGCCATCTTAAAATTATCAGGCAGCCATGATAAGTATGAAAGTTAATACAGAAAGATGAAAAATAAAGCTTCAGCACAATTTGATAAGCCAGTGTTTGTAGGACTCCTTGTTATTTGTAGCTAACTAATAGAGCTGAGCATACTTTAGTGCATTTATTTAAATAATAACACTGTGGGTCATATCATTTATTACCAGTAATTTGCACATTAAAAAAGAATAAGCCAAAGAAACATTAATTAATGATCTAAGTCCCCTTAAAAGAATAAACTGTTGTGAAAATGGAAATTACATATATATACATATATATATGCACACACCCATATATACACACATTACATATAATAGTGCGTGTGTGTGTATATATATATACACACATACACATTGTAATTCCACACACAAGATAACTGACCTCTGGAGATTTTCTCTGTTCATGTTTCAAGAAGGAATAAAAATGTTTTGGGACCTTTGGTATTGAGGACATCTAAAAGCAAGAGGTCAGGATTATGGTAGAATTTTATAACTACATACCTAGGAAAAATAACTCTAGGCAGGGCCAAATAATAGAAAAATAAAAAATAAAACAAACCTCAATGAGAACTGACATGAAAAGATTTATCCTCAAATGTAAGCGTGTCACTTTCCCTTAACCAACTCACAAGTTGAGAAATATGTAGAGTAGTTAACTTCATAGGCTCTGAGGTAAGATTGTCTTTGTTTTATTTCCAACTTCGTATGTATCCTTCCTAAATTAACTTCCATAAGTTACATACTACTTAATCGCTTTTGGTCACAGGCACCTAAAATGTAAAATGGGAATAATCAGAATAACATCCAATCCAGTAGCTGTTGACGAAATGAAATGAACTCGTACATGAAAAAAGGGCTTATTAAGACCTGTAAAATTATTAGAAAATGACGATTATTAGCTTCATATTCACAACATATTTGATAAAACTCTCATATTTGGAATGCTAAAAGATGCTTTAAAGAAAACATTTCCGGGACAAAATGATCTTAAGAAATATAAGGCAAAACAAAGTTAAATATGTGTAGTTTATGGTCTTGTCCAAATGATTTTATTACACATTTGTTTTTGTCCTATAGGAGACATCTGGGAGCACTGGTATTTCTTCAAAGAATAAAGGTTAGTTGAATGGGAGAATATGGTAAAAAGCACAACTATAAATGTTTCCAAGTGTGCAACAGAATATGTTTGTCACATATATCTCTCTGGGATCCTTTTTCAAAAGAAGATATAGTACTTCACATCGTCCAGAAAATATTTAAGAATGCATCTTTTCTGCCATGTGAAAACTAAAATTTGTGATAATTTTACAGGAAAAGTCTGATTTATCTTCATGTAAAGCTTTTTTAATTAGCTGTCAAAGCATATATTAACTGGTTGTATATTAATTTCAAAATGAAAGCCACAGTTACCAAAATGAACAATTCCCATATGTTGTTTGAATAAAAAGAGCTTTAATAAGAGGCAAGTTCTGGGCCAGGGAATCGTTTTAATTATTTCATCAAGTCATGGCGTAAAGATACATTAATAGTTGTTAGGTAGATGGGATCTCTGGCTCTTCTCGGGACAAGGGTTCCCTGTTTTGGTGCTGCTTCCAGCAATTGCCCCACCTGGGAAGAAGGATAAGGGCGGGCACTCCTTTTTGGTGTTGCCCCACCCTCAATACTATCCGGGGCAACTGCGACACCTGGGGAAGGAGAGAATGCTTTCTCAATCTAGGAATTTCCCAGCCCAGGCCAGGCATGATAAGATTTAGAAAGTGACCTACAGTAACCTAAGGGTAATTAATATGCCCTTAGCTTCAATCTGCATTGGAGTGGGGGTCGTTCGTGCCCCGCCCCCCAAGGTGGACTTTGTTAGAAGGAGCTTCTATATGCAGATGGAATTTTGAGGACACCTGTTGATCATTTGATAACATCCTACACCTGCAAGGGCCCTTCTCCAGACTGGGCTAATAAAAGGAAACAATCTGAGAAGTCAGAGGGAAGTAAGTGGGGCAGTGAGTGACTCGTTCTGTGTCTCTCCACTTGCAGAGACAGACATATTTTATTCAACAATAAAGAGCTGCTCTTGCGAAATTGCTCCCTGCCTGAGGTTACTCCATAGTATTGGCGATTTTTCCAAGAAAGGAATCAGAGAACCAGGATAATAGTCTGGACTTGACACTTTGGTGTGGCTGGTCATTCTTCAGCCAAGACCACACCAAGAACCTAGGGCAGACTCCCACCCTGACATCTTTGGTGTTGTGACTAGGATTCTGACATTGTAATCCATTTGATTTTCAAAAAACAAAGTTTTTTTAATTACATTTTGCAAGAAACATATTTTTTATTATCACAAAACATGAGATTTTGTAAAAAAAAAGTTGAAAGGTCACCTATAATTTTAAGTATCAAAATCCTGCCAGACGTGGTGGCTCACGCTTATAATCCTAGCACTTTAGGAGGCCATGTCGGGAAGATTACTTGAGGCCAGAAGTTCGAGACCAGCCTGAGAAACACAGTGAGACCCTGTCTCTACAAAAAAATACAAAAATTAGCCTTGCATGGTAGTACATACCTGTAATCTCAGCTACTTGGAAGGCTGAGGCAAGAGTCTCACTTGAGTCCGGGAGTTGAGGTTGCAGTGAG
>NW_012153530.1:31824-35444 GCF_000956105.1 Propithecus coquereli | reverse complement strand
GACAGGGTATGTATCAGCAATTTCTGAAAGCTCAAACTGCAACAGTTATTTTTTTTAAAATTACCTGTGACATTTTATCTGAGTCAAGGTTTTCAGCAATAAAATAATTATCTGTCAGTACTATGACAATGAAAATGGTTTACCCTAGGGGAAAGAGCAAAGAAAAGATTATCTATTTGAAAAGTCTTATGACTAATCTTAAAGATAACTTTGTTCTTCAAAGAACATCATTGTGCGAAAGCTAAACATAAAGGGAAGTCAAATTTAGCCAGTGTGGCTTTCTTTTCAATAAAAATGTAATGATCAAACTTTGTCTCTCTGTATTGATACTATTCCTGTTAATTGCTGAGTTAAGCTTTCAAATTTAGTTGAATAACATATAAAGCGAAAGATCATTAGAAACATACTTGTATTATTAGATTGTGTCTAGATTACTTGCAACTTTGTGCAAACCTTAAGGGTTGTTGAAGGATGGGAGTTGTAATCTTTAGGCAAGTTGTACTGTCAGATTATCTGTGGTTTTATTTGGGACATAGAGGTGTGAAAGAGCTGGTTTCAAGAGTTTAAGTTTAGATATTCTATCATGTCATGAATTAGTTTGTTATTGTTTATCTGTTTTGAGAGACAGGGTAGTTCATTTTGCAAATTGTGGTTTCTGTTTTAATCTTCAATACCCTTTTAGTAGATTGACAGCAGCACTTTTTTTAGATTTTTTCTGCCACCAATTTCTATAATTCTTTAGCCTAAACTAAATGAATTATCTTTTGAAGATAGGAAAATCTAGATCTGCACTGTAATGCAATCTATGTTTTACAATAATATGTTATACGATTTTTTTTCTTTTTACTTTTTAATAGACATATGGTAGTTAGACATATTAGTGGGGCGCAATTTGATGTTTTGATACACATATCTGTTGTATAATGATCAAATCAGAGTAGTGAGTGTATCCATGCATGACCTCATACATTTATCATTTCTTTGTGGTGAGAACATTCAAAAACCTTTCTTCCAGCTACTTTTTAATATATGATGCCTTCCTTGTTAACCATAATTACCCTACTGTGCAATAGAACACTAGAACTTATTCTTCCTATTTAATTGTAACCTTGTACCCATTGATCAACCTCTCTCATGCTCCCCTACCCCATTCCCTCTCCTATCTCTGGTAATATTTGTTCTACTCTCCACTTCTATCAAATGAACTTTTCTAGATTCCACGTGTAAGTGAAATCATGCAGTATTTGTCATCCTGTGCTTGGCTTATTTCACTTAATAGAAGAATATTTAGGTTTACCCATTTTGTCAAAAATGACAGGATTTCATTTTTTATGGCTGAATAGTATTCCATTGTGTATATTATGCCAAAAATTCTTTATCCATTCAACCACTGTCGGACACAGGTTGATTCCGTATCTTGGCTATTATAAATAGTGCTGAAATAAACATGGGATTGCAGATATCTTTAACATACTGGTTTCATTTCCTTTGAATATATACAGGGCAGTAGATTGCTGGAACATATGGTTGTTCTATTTTAATTTTTTGAGAAACCCTTACAATGTTTTTCATAATGGCTGTACTAATTTACATTCCCGCTAACAATGTATAAGTGTTCCCTTTTCTCCACATCCTCTCCAACTCCTGTTTTATTTTTCGTTTTGATAATAGTCATTCTTACTGGAATAAGGTCGTATCTCAATGTGGTTTTGATTTACATTTTCCTGATGATTAGCAATGTTGCACAATTTTTCATATAGCTTTTGGCCATTTGCATGTCTTCTTTAAAGAAATGTATATTAAGATCTTTTGTCCATTTTTTAATTGGGTTATTTATTTTCTTTGTTCTTGAGTTGTTTAAGTTTCTGGATATTAAACCCTTGTCAGGGGTACACTTTGCAAATATTTTCTTCCATTCCTTAGGTTGTAGCTTCACTTCGTTGTTTCCTTTGATGTTCAAAAGCATTTTAGTTTGATATAATCCCATTTGTCTATTTTTGCTTTTCTTGCCTATATTTTTGAAATCTCATTTAAAAAATCCCTGCTCAGCCCAATGTCTTGAAGCATTTCCCCTAAGTTTTCTTCTAGTAGTTTCATAGTTTTGAGTTTTATGTTTAAGCCTTTAATCCCTACCTCAGTGCAATGATGGCTATATATGGCAAACCCACAGCTAACATCAGAAATATAGCAAAGATGCCCACTGTCACCACTTCTATTCAACATGGTGCAGGAAGTCCTAGCCAGAGCAATTAGGCAAGAGAAAGAAATAAAAAGCATCCAAATTGGAAAGGAAAAGGCTAAATTGTTCCTGTGTGCAGATGACATGATCTTATACATAAAAAACCCTAAAGACTTCACCAAAACGCCGTTATAACTAATAAAGTTCGGTAAAGATGCAGGACACAAAATCAACATACACAATTCAATAGTGTTTCTTTACACTAATAGTGAACTATCTGAAAAAGAAATTTTTAAAAATCCCATTTACAACAGCTACATAAAAAAAAAATATCTAGGAATAAACTTAACTAAGGAGGTGGAAGTTCTCTACATTGAAAACTATAAAGTATTGATAAAAGAAATTGTAAAGGATATAAATAAATGAAAAGATACCCCATGTTCATGAATTGGAAGAATTCTCATTGTTAAAATGACCACACTTCCCAAAACAATCTACAGATTTAGTGCCGTCTTTATGAAAATACCAATGACATTCTTCACAGAAATAGAAAAACACACAGTAACATTCACATGGAACCACAGAAGACCCTGAATTGCCAACACAATCCTGAGCAAAAAGAGTAAATCTGGAGGCATCACACTACCTAGCTACAAAATAAACTACAAAGCTATAGAAATCACAACAGCATGGTATTGACCTAAAAAAAAGACACACAGACCATTGAAACAGAATAGAGAGCTCAGAAATAAATTCACACATCTAAAGCCAGCTGATATTTGACAAAGGTGTTGAGGACATACATTGGGGAAAAGATAGTCTTTTCAATAAATGACACTGGGAAAATTCAATATCCATATGCAGAAGAATGAAAGTATATCCTTACATCTCACCATATACAAAAATCAACTCGTGTATCATTTTTTTTTAATGGCTATTGCTTTGACCTTTACCAGCAACAGACCTTATTGTTATTGATGTTGATGATCTTATTTTGAATCATCTATACTGCTAGCAGTTGCTTGTCAATAAAATAAAAATATTATTTACATTTGAAACATGATTTACATGTCTTAGGTCTTTTTTTTTAATGTATGTAACAAAGTGATATTTCTCTTTAATTTGATGTGAGTTGCCTAATTTGCAATATCTGAAAAAATGGTTCCAATTTAGTGAATCCTCTATTGTAGTATCACATAATTAATTTATAAGATTACATCTCTAGACATTTAATCTATCACACAAAGTATATTATGTATGTCCCCAATTTTTTGGCATATTCAATAAGGAGTATTTTTAGATAGTATTGATCCTGTCTTTGCAAATAAAATTTAGTATGCTTCACTTAGCCTAAAATACATTTTAGCTAACCTTTGGTTAAGGTTTCCTATAATAAAAAAAGGACATAATCATTGCAACATGGTTAGTTATTATATTTTGC
>NW_012153530.1:20754-27809 GCF_000956105.1 Propithecus coquereli | reverse complement strand
CCCCTGGAAACTCCTCTGTGCATGTGTACTTTAGTGGTTGGTAATAAATCTCAGCGCAGTTTATATTCAGACTTTGTATATCATATCTTCCGAAGATACCTCATTTTCAGAACTTTTCCCTTAAATTTTCAGTTGCTTTTCTATCCCTGAACTACGTTCTCTGCCAACTGTTACTGGTAAGGCTCTGGTTATTTTTCTACTCTGATCACAGTGGTCAGAAAGCACCCTTAGGTAACAAAACCACAAATAGGCTATTTCATTGAAATTTTTGAAGAGATACTCTCCTGTCTTCCATCTGCTTTGGCAACATTTACTGATACTTCCAAATATTCTTTTTCTTTTATTCAGCTTTCATAATTATTACCTTCAGGAGGATTCATGCAACCTCTTAACTGTACTTTGTCATATTTCATTACCACTGACACTGGCTCTAGGTAACATTTAAAAATATTCATAAATTAGCTCAAAACTTTTCTTTAGTGTGAACTCTCCATATGCTAAGTAGTTTAACCAAGACAATGAAACTAATATTGATTTATATTCTATGTAAACAAATATAGATTTTTTTTCTCTTTTTTGAGTAGGGTCTTGCTCTGTTACCCCAGGCTGGAGTGCAGTGGTACGATCATATGTCATTGCAGACTCAAACTCCTGGGCTCGAGTGATCCTCCTGCCTCAGCCTCCTGAGTAGCTGGGACTAGAGATGCCACTGTACCTAGCTAATTTTGTTGTTGTTGTTGTTGTTGTTGTTGTTGTTAGAGATCAGTCTCGTTGTCCGTGCTGGTCTCAAACTCCTGGCTTCAAGCCATCCGCCTGCCTCAGCCACACAAACTACTAAGATTATAGGGATGCGCCACTGCTCCCAGCCCAAATATAGATTCTTTATAGATGTAAGTTCTTTAATTCTCTCCTACTTTATTTTGCTAAGTTTATTTTCGATAGAATATTCTATAATTAGTTTTGAGTATCATACATGGTTCCATATTTTTTAATCTCCTACTGCAAACATCACTCTACTTATTTTCAGTTTATGCTTTTTTCCTGATTTCCATTCATTCCATTTATTTTTATGTGATAAATTTTTGTTCATTTATTTATGCATATTTTTCATGAGTCTTCATTATTTCTTAAAAAAGAGGTGACTTTACTCACTTATCATCATTATACTATACAACCAGAAGTAGTAATAACTGCTAGTCTCTGTCCTTAGTCACTAGTCAGATAGGACATTTGTCTACAGGAAGTAATTAAATTTCCTCCATGAACATTGGAATGAGCAGGTCATTGGTATGGTCATGGTTTCATTATATGGATTTTTATCTTGGCTTATAGAATACCAGATTTCTTCTTCCACATGTACTGTTTTCTTGATGGCAGATCTTTAGTCTTAGAATAGGAAAAAAGGAAAGACATTTCTAATATGTTCCTATGGCCTTACTATTTTTTTCATCCTCATCTTCCTATTTTCTAAAAATTATTATTCAAATTATCTATCAGAGCACAAATTACAAATATAGACCTTGGATTCAGTGGGCAACTAAATATCAATAATTTTGCCTGAGAAATTAGTAAACACATGATTTAAAAAACAACAACAAAACAATTTTGATCCACATAGGAGCATCTTTATTTGATGCTCCAGTATTAGAAGAGCAGAAAGTAAGAACTACAGTTCCAAAGAGGTAAAATTACTTCTTCTATATCATAAGATTATATGATTTATTTAGCAGACAAGTGAAAATAACTTCCAAATATCTGCATGTACTACATCAAGTTATTGAATTATATTAACGTTTTCTCAAATCAGCATATTTCATTTTAGATCATTGCTCATATTTTTATATATTAATTTTTAAACAATGGAAACAAAAACAAACTGAGTGGATATTTCTAACCAGCAAAACATTCTGCATACAAAATGGACTTTTAAAATGTACATTCGAAATATTACAACTTTAGACACATAGCCATTCCCCACCAAATAAAAATCTTATTTTAAGTGACCAGATGAAAAAAGCTAGAAATAAGACATAATCTAATGGTTACGGCATAGTGGAGACTGAAATTAAAATAGACATTTATGTATGCTACCAAATTATATACACATATTTAAAATAAAAGTTTTTACTAGTGAAAATAGAATAGTTTATTCTGTGACAAACCACAGGAAAAACAACATTGATCCAAAAGCTAAAGAGTAGTGGATCCATTTTGTTTTATATTTGGTCTCTGTTTTTCTACAACACTGGCTGATAATAATAATAATAATAATAACAATATAGAGAAAGGGAGCAAATTCTAAGTTTAAATAATTTTTGTACATTGTACGTTTTGTACACTGTACATTTTGTACATTGTACATTTAATAAAACTTATTTTAATGGAAAATTAATACTGAATTAAGGGGTCTAAGTTTAGTCTAAATATTCAGCTTGAAAATTAAGACTTTATTTGGGCTTAAATTACCTTGTAAAATTCATATTAGCAAGTTATAAGAAACACCTCGTTTAATGGAAATGAACAAGTGACAAACTATTTTCTATGGTATTCATTTTCTAGGGTGAATTAATTCTAATGTATAACTACAGATACTATTTTTCATAGAATTACAGAGGGACTCTCAAGATGCATTAACCCAAAGTGAACTAATCAAGCTTTGCCATCTCTAATTTATATGAAGCAATTCATCTTCCTGAATATTTTACAGTTGTTGCTGTTCAGTACACATTATCTAATTGTGCATACCAGATGCAGAAAAGGATGAAGTGTTTTCTGAAGATAGAAACCATGTATTATACTAATTGTAATCTAATTTTTTAAACTACAATAAAATCAGATCTCTCCTCATGGAAATGTCTGATTTAAATTTGTTTCTTGGTCATGTTAAAAATTTTAAAATAATAGATATAACTCATTTGGATAATATAATTTCAAGGTCACTATTAAAAGAAACCATATCATTTAGAATAATTTTCAGCCTGAAAAATCATTTGTGAAAAAAATTTAAAAGAAATATATCAGATTTAAATTACTGTAATTTTGTGTGCTCACATCTTTTATTTTTCTCCAGCTCTGACAGAGTAATCTCCTGACAATATTTTAATAGATAGATTTCTAAGCCAGTTCTCAGCAGAAAGTCAAAATCCATTTTGTGATTTAGATGCATTATAGTTTAAACCTCTGGAGCCTTTAATTATCATTCTCTTTTTGCTAAAAATCTGCATTTTTCCTTTTTTTTTCCATTTCATTATGATATTGAAAGGGCAACTCTGGGTAAGCCACTGTTTTATGAATACTGACTTAACTGGAAAGTATTTTCACATTTAAATGAAATTCACGAGGCATTTTTGAAACAACAGTAAAATCTGTTTTATTAGGCCTGCATAAAATACAGTTCTTACTTGATAATTTTAGATATGTTCTATAATTTTGATTCTGGATATAAAACTCACTTATTAACAATATTAAGTGTGTATAAGAAAATATTTCAAAATTTAATCTGTTAATATGTATAATGTCATGTTTTAAAATTCTTCACAAGTTCTTTTCACTTTTTTCTTGACTAGCAAATTCTACAATACACATGGAATTTGAAAGATGGTGAAAAATGTAGTTCCTTGTTTCCCATGATGAAATATTTTCGTTCTTTTATTTATTTTTAGAGATGAGGGTCTTGCTATGTTGCCCAGGCTGGCCTCAAATTCTAGGGCTCAAAGAATGACCAGACATGCCAAAGTAAGGCAAGCACAAAAATGAGGTTTAATGACGAAAGAAAGGTAAGATTATGGGGCAAGGGCAAGATACAGGTTTACAGAGCATGATACATATGCCACGGACGATGACCAGACAAATTGTTGCAGCAAAAGGAGAGCCAAAGGAATGGGTGCAAAAAGGGGTCTTGGTTATGGTCTGTGTCTTGTTTTATAGTGCTGGCATAGGGACCTCCCTCATGGTTCAGAGGTCACCATGGAATTGCTTTGATTGGACAGTTGGGAGTTGCATGACCTGAGCTTTACTACACAGGCAGCTCTTCCATGAGCCTCTCTGAAAGCCTATTTTGTGGGGGGATGAATCGCAGCAACACCCACTTTTGTGCCTAGGAGACCCAGGATCCCTCGCTATCTACGTAACAATATCCGTAACTAGCACTTTATTATATTCAAGACGAAAGTCCAAAATCCTTTACCTATTACCAAGGGCCTATTACCCTGTTCTAATTTGTGTAGGCTTATTTTTTCCAGATTCTCAGATTTACTCAGGACTCTAGAAACCACATAACATCAATAACTTTTTATCATGACTCTTATTTGCTAGAAGGAATTGAGACTCCTTTGGCATATTTACATAGAGATATGAAGAAAAAAATTAAATACAATTATTGTCTTTATCAAAATATCTATCCAGGTAATCTTTGAAATAAATGTGTTGAGTAATTTTTTTCCTGATTACAAACTTTTGTCCCATGTTTTCCTTACTTTTCTGTAGCAAAGAGTTTGTTAGAACTTCACAGTTCTTTCATTATGGAGGCTGCTAAATTTCGTAACTTCTGTCTGCAAGCTGGAGAACCAGGAAAGCTGGTGGCATAATTCAGTCTGAGTCCAAAGGCCTGAAAACCTGGGGAGCTGATGGTGTAAGTTCTCCTTTGAGTCTCAAGGCCAAAGAGACAAGTAACATTGATATGTGAGGGCTGGAGAATATGGATGGCCCAACTAAAACATAAGGTGACTTCTCTTCTTCCACTTCTCTGTTCTAGTCACACCCTCAAAGGATTACATGGTGCCCACCCACACTGGTGAGGGTTATCTTCTTACCTCAGTCTATTGATTCGAATGCTAACCTCTCTGGCAACAGCCTCACAGACACACCCAAAAATAATGTTTTACCAGTAATCTGGGTATTCCTTAACCCCTCTAAATTGACACATAAAATTAAGCATCACATTCCCTTTTTAACTTGGCACCCATACTTATCTCCTTAAACCATACTTAATCTCCAAATAAAGACAATAGCAAGGTCATAATTCCATATAACATAAAATAACTATCCTGTTTATAATCCAAAATGCACTAATCCCTTCCCCAGAAGAATAATTAAAGTCCAGGAATGATGTGTACTCTTCTCCTGGTATCCTACAGCTTACATGCTATTAGGTAAAATTGACAATTTCTAAATACTGATATAAAGGCGATACATCTTACGTTACATGATAAGAGAATAAATGAGAAAAGAGAACAAAGATATTGTTTAGTATATGTATATACGAACAAAAATATATTTCTAACAATATAAAAAGGAAATATTTATGATAAGTACAGTTCTCCTTTATGTAATGGCCATGTATCATAGCTGTTATTTATATTTATTCTACTACCCATTCCATATTCCCTTTGCCTTCAGGAAGCAACTCAGCTGGGCATTGTTCTTGACCAGGCTGAGTGACTCAAACCTTCATTCTTGAAAGGTCTGGGCCATTTGTTGTCCTGTCTGGACTAGGTTGTTATAGTTTTTCATTGACCTTAAAACAGGGCAGGGTAATATTAAACTAAGAGACATCCTAAGACATCTCTGGTACTCCAAACATACTCTTCCTTTCTTTCACTGTGGAATTGTAGTCCATATGTTCACCTTGTAGTTGAATCAATTAACCCAGCTAACATCAAAACTCCCTTCTCGGCCTGTTGGTTCAGACATGAAGAGCCCAAAGTGGCCTCGTTGTAGTCTTAACCTCCAGTTCAAAGGAATCATTTTTGGATGTCGTGGTGGAATCATTTCTTCCTCTGAATTGAAGACTTCTAGGCCAACAGAGCAGAAAGTCACAGAAATAGAACGCAAAACTTTTGCTACTTGAGTTATTAGAAGTAATAGTGAGTAGGGCCACTCTCATTCCCACCCCTTCATTCCTGGATCCTTCAATCCTGGCTGTTGGAAAAACAGAGCACAAATTGAATGCTGATTCAGAGAATACACAGCCTTCTGTAGAATCTTGCCCCATCCCTGGAAGGTGTTATTACCTAGTGGACACTGTGACAAAGTCTTCAAAAAGTCATCCTCCCATATGATCAATCCAGCTGCTTCAGAATGGTGGATAACATGGCAAAGCCACTGAATTCCATGAGCATGGGCCCACTGCTGCTTTTCTTTAACTGTAAAGTGAGTTCCTTGATAAGACATTAACGCTATGTGGAATACCATGTTGGTGGATACAGCATTATGGAAGCCCACAGATGGTAATTTGGTCAGAAGCATTGTGTTCAGAGAAAGAAAATCCGTATCTAGAATGTCTATTCCAGTAAGAAGAAAACAATGCACTTTCCATGATAGAAGTTGTCCAGCGTGTTCAACCTGCCACCAAGTAGCTGACTGATCACCCCAAGGAATGATACCATATTGGGTGCTCAAGGTTGTTCTTTACTGCCGACACATGGGGCAATCAGAAGGGACCATACAGGTTGGCCTTGATGAGTGGAAGTTCATGTTAGTGAGCCCACATATAACCTCCATTTCTGCCAACATGGCCACTTTGTTCATGAGCCCATTGGGTGATGACAGGAGTGACAGGGAAAAAGGTTGACTGATAGCTGGAGAACCTGGTTATTAAATCATCCTGACCACTTGATTATTAAATTTCTCCTCTCGAGGTCACTGTTGGTGAGCATTCACATGAGACACAAATATCTTCATGTTTTTTGCCCTCAGAGAGGTCTATGCACATGTCTTTTTCCAAAATTTCTTTGTCACAGGTTTTCCAATCATGTTCTCTTCAAGTCCCTGACTTTCCAGAGAAACCACTGGCTACAGCATAGGAATCAGTATGTATTTGCACATCTGGCCATTTCTTCTTCCAAGCAAACTGCACAACCAGATGTACTACGTGAAGTTCTAATCACTGAGAATGTTTCCTTTCACCACTGTCCTTCAAGGGTGTCCCAAAGAGAGGATATGGTGCTACAAGCGTCAACTTTCACGTAGTTCCCAGCATATCACGAGGAACCATCGATAAGCAGGTCTGAATTCTCAATACAGATCAAAGAATTAAAGTTTAAGCTTTTCTAGTC
>NW_012153530.1:16290-17274 GCF_000956105.1 Propithecus coquereli | reverse complement strand
CCAAAAATAGAAAGAAATTAGCTGGACAGCTAAAAATATATATATATATAAAAAATTAGGCAGGCATGGTGGCGCATGCCTGTAGTTCCAGCTTCTTGGGAGGCTGAGGCAGGAGGATAGTTTGAGCCCAGGAGTTTGAGGTTCTGTGAAGCAGGCTGATGCCACGGCACTCTAGCGTGGGCAAAAAAAAAAAAGAATAAATTCAGTCATACCCAATATAATATCAATAATGAATGCAATGCAATTGCATACTGGTGATATACTATTAATACCATCTCTTTTCTATCATTTTTCTTCTCCCAAAAATCTCTACTTATGCAAAAATAAATAAATCTTTAAATCAACATTTTCTTTGTCATTGCTTTGACTCATGATTTTGACAGGACTCAAAATAGTCCTGTCAGTGACTATTTACAACATTCGGAATCATACTTTGTTATTTCACATAATGCATTAAAACAATCGAGTTACCTCTCCTTCCACAGAAAAATTCACGAGAGATGAGCTTGACTAGGGCCATTCGAATAGTTGTGTAATGTAAAGTCTTTACTTGGAAATTTCACTGCTTGAGTTCAAAGCTCAGCTAGGATACTAATTAACATGACTAAGGGTACATTTATTAAATTCTTTGGGTATAAGTTTCTCATGAGTAAATGGGAAAATAACATTTAGTACCTCATTGGGTTAGTGTGAAGACAATGGACCATACCAATGTACTGATAAATAGATATCCATAAGCAATATATAGTATCATTTTTATACTCTTTCATTTTTCATTTATTGTAAGTCTTCTCCTTTTTCTGCTGGTTATTTTTAAAAATTCTGGTTTTCTTTTATTGTTCTTTTGTTTTTGTTTTTTTTTTTTTAGCTTTCAAAATTTGATTACATTTTGTCTAGGAGCAGATGCTATTTAATTTATTATTTTAAAACTTCATTGACATACGTAACCTAAACATCTGTACCCCCATAATATGCTGAAATTAA
>NW_012153530.1:15303-16240 GCF_000956105.1 Propithecus coquereli | reverse complement strand
CATACGTAACCTAAACATCTGTACCCCCATAATATGCTGAAATTAAAAATAAATAAATAAGAAAAAACTTCATTGAGAATCTTAAAAGTCTTTTTAGCTCTTTCAATATTAACCTTTCACTACTTTTCATCTATTTTCTGACTGCCAATTTGTTTTATATTAGGTAGACCACTTTTTTGTGTCCTCTATGCCTCTTCTTTTATTTCATTTCAAAATATTAATGGGATACAAATGTTTTTGTTACATGGATAGTTTTGTAATGCTTGAGTCAGGGCTATAAATGTGCCCATCACCTGAATAGTGTTCATTGTACCCATTCGATAGGTTTTTGCCCCTCCCCTCCACCCTTTCCCCCTGCTTGATTTCTAATGGCTTTTATTTCCCTTTGTGCACATGTTTATGTCTATGGGTTACTTCCATTTTATTAGAGAGTACATGTGGTGTTTGTTTTCCTATTTTTGAGACACTTCACTTAGGATAATGTCCTCCAGTTCCACCCAAATTGCTGCAAAGACATTAATTCATCATTCTTTATGGCTGAGTAGTACTCCGTGGTATACATATACTACATTTTGTTCATCCACTCATGAATTGATGGGCACTTGGATTAATTCCGTATCTTTGCAATTCCCTCTTAATTTGTCATTTTTTTCCAGCCTCCTTTCTGTGCTATATTTTGGGTAGTAAACTAAAATTTACTATTAAACAATTTTTTAAAAATTTCAGTTGTTATTAACTTTACTGATTTTCCCTTCTATACTAATTATTTCTTGATTACTCTGTGGATTAAACTATCATTTGAGATTTTAATTTAACTCTCTTTCTCATTTGTCTATGTACCTATATCATTCTATCTGTGTATCTATATCTTTTTATCTGTCCCACTATTTGGCTCATTGTTTTCCCTAGCATTATTTTATAGAATAATGCTTATTGC
>NW_012153530.1:12769-13463 GCF_000956105.1 Propithecus coquereli | reverse complement strand
TTATCTATTCTATAGACATATAGCTCTTATAAAAATAAGTTATTTCAACATTAAGGTTTCTGAGTGCTTAATATTTCTTTTGTCCTCTTTAACTATGTCAGGTGTTTCAATAACAAAGTATAAAAGACTTACTGGGAATTTGGCTTCAGCTTTCTTTATTTTAAACTTTTGTTTTTTAATCTTATAAGGGAATTGCAGGAAGCTGGTAATAGTGTCCTAACAATCTTTTACAGTGACACAACAGCAAAATCTTCTGGGAAAAACTTTTCCAAAAAAAAAAAAAAAAACCCATCTTATTTTAGACAGAGACCAGTGGAAATGAGCCAAATGTTAAATTTTAACCCTTCAGTGGCCATAGACATTATGCCTTACTCCAGCTATTTCCATGATTACTAGTCTGGTACATCCAGATATTTTAAAAAGAAATCAGGTAGGAACATGTTTACTATTGAACACAACCTGATTACGAAGATTGGAAAATTTACTCTAAGAAGTTGGTGTCCATGATAACAGCATAGGGGTTACTTTCTTTTTTTGCTCATTATAATTTATTTCATATTCTCAACATCCTGTTCTGACTAGGTCATCTGGTATCAAGCTGAATAAAAGTGGAGAGAGAAGACATACTTTTTTTATTATTATTTTAAGTCTCAAGTGAAGATTTCCATGCTTCCACACATTCCAATTCATAAGC
>NW_012153530.1:0-629 GCF_000956105.1 Propithecus coquereli | reverse complement strand
ATTAACTTATATCTCAAAAATCAAAACCCTGTGAAGTCAGTATCAACAATATTTTTACAGTTATTATTTGTAGGTCTTAGCTTAAATTCCACTAAATTTCTTACCTCTGATTAAGATGTCTATTGTATTTGTGGTTTCAAATGTGGGAAAAAGTATTGGAAAAGTGAATGACATTTTCCAGGCAACAAAAGACATTTCAGGTTTTGGTAGACTTGCTATCCTCTGTAAACATATTTTTAAATATGTGTGATGGGTGGATGAGGTTGTACATTGTATTTTCTCTCATCTTATTTTGGGAGCGATAATATGTTCACTGTTAATCCGCATTAACTATTTATAGAATATGCTAAATATTGATATGTAGTAACAGCAATAAGACAATCTCCCTGTTTCTTAGTAATTCAATATATACTTTACAAACAAGAAAACAAACTGTAATACAGAATAGAACTGAAAAGAAAAAAATGAACAACAGTGTGTTATAAAGATTAAGAGGGTTGAATGCACACACACACAAATACATCTTCAATTTCATGTGGATGTTTCTCTGCCATTAAAATTCAATTTAAATAGTGTATAGAGATACAGGCAGAATTATTTAGCATTCATTTCTGTGTGAGGGAATTTTG
>NW_012153529.1:17846-18869 GCF_000956105.1 Propithecus coquereli | reverse complement strand
GCTATGTTAGCGTCCTAGCCTGTGATAACAGTGATAAATTTTTTATTGGTCCTTACCTTTAGTAGCAAATTGTTTTAGAAATAAATCTTTCCTCTCAACCCCTCTATACATCTCTAAGTTCCTTTTCCACTTGCTATGATTATTTTATTCTTACAAACATTTGGATACTTCTGCTTAAATAGCCATTTAGAAATCAATCCCTTGAACTTTAGGAAACGTTTGGCATTAACAAAGTTAAATGACGTTTTTCCTAACTCTCACTGTACTTCCAGCTGTTTTTTGAACACTCCTATCTGGAACAGAAACAATGCCACTTCAGGAAAGAAGCAACTGACATTTTCCTGACCAAGACCCCTTTAATAATTCATTGTCACCAAATATTCACATGTTGTTGAACTTAAAAATCAGAAAATTTAGTGCTGTGTTTATAGCTAATTCCTCAGTGGAATGAATTATTTATTATTTTGTGTTATTTCGGAAAGAAAAAAAAAAACGGCCCGAAGTCACAGAGTGAGTATATGTATATTTAATATTTTTAGTGCACATGCATTAAAAATCAGTGTTTATTCCTCAGAAAAATAGGATAATGTAAGAGCTAAGTGGCTAATACAGAGGAAAATAATGCGCTTTGGGGGCTGCAAAGAAACCAAGTGTGGCAAACTCTTACGTGATTAGAAAGGTGGCGAATGAGGGTCTCCCGTCGTTGTCTGTCCTCCTGGCCGAGGCTGTGGGGCCTGCTTCCTCCTCATGAGTTTCGTGGGACACTTCCCATTACCTAATGTATAGAAAGTTTGCTTTGACAACATAACCATCATCACACAGTGGTGGAAAACGCTCTACCTGCAAGCCAGAAATCCAGTCAACACCAGTGGGTAAAATATTTCAATACTTATCTTTCATTGTCAATTAATAAATTAACTTTCTTATTTACATTTTTATGTATGAGTTATATTACTATGTATCACGCCTGGAGGTACCTTAAGGTTTTTTTTTTTTTAATTGTTTTTTTTTGTTCGCCCTGAA
>NW_012153529.1:11807-12452 GCF_000956105.1 Propithecus coquereli | reverse complement strand
GGTTAATTTTCTATAATTATTTGTGTCTCATTATAATTAGTTGTTATTGTTAGTATTATTATAGTTATTTTGGAGCCGGAAGTTGTGCCTTTCTGAGATATGTGCCGTGGCCCCTGCTGCTTAACCGTACCTGTTCCAGGACAGGAGTCTGAGTTCCCTGGAAAGAGGTCTCAGCGCCCAGTCGATGCCCTTGGAGGTGTCAGTGGCATCAGTGAGGTGTCCACCCGCGTCCCGAGGAGTGGATCGGCTGCTGTTCTTGACTCCTTATGCAGCAGCTGCCAGGAAACTGTTCCTTGGAGCCAAGGACGCGCTTCCTTGGTGATGCTGAACACATTTCTTCCTCCCCTTTCTCTCTCTCATTTCCCCCCTTTCCTCTCTTTCTCCGACTCTGCCTCTCTATGTCTCTGCCCTCCTTTGTACCCGGGGGGTGCAGTTCTGGGCCTTCCGTGCAGGGTTCTGCTCCTCTTCTCCGGTCAAGTCAGGGATCTCGGGGAGGCACAAGCAGCAGCGACTCCGACAGGGAGCGAGGAAGCAGGAGAGGGTCTCATAGTGGGCAAGTTACTTAAACTCTTTGTGCCTCAGTTTCCTAGTCTGAGAACAGGATCCTGGCTAGGCTGCTGTGAGCACTAGGTGTGATCATACTTA
>NW_012153529.1:0-657 GCF_000956105.1 Propithecus coquereli | reverse complement strand
TTTTTTTTTACCTAATTTACCCCACATCATTTGAAATCAGAGAAACATGGGCTCAACCCTCCACTTATAAAATGTGTGACTGTAGAGAAGTTAGCCCTGCTGAGACCCAACTGTTCCCCTCTGTAAAATGGGATATTAAAATATCGTTGACCTCAAAGGCTTGAGGATTAAATGAGATGCATATACGAAAGCGCTGGTCACTCTAACCGATAGACCATATTGTTCTCTTCCTGTTCGCTCTTTGACCAATCCAAGTCAGCCCCTTAGATGTAGTTGAAGTCCAGTTCAAAAGTATTTGGATCAATTATTTCTCCTTAGAATGGAGAAATAACCTTGTAGATTTCATGGTTTAATTTTCTAACAACAGACAAAACTTTATTACACACACATATTCAATTTTATAAATTAGTCGAATTGCTCCGACAGAAGGTGTGTGTTAAAAATAACTGTGTATTATGTTCTCTAGGAAAAAATATCTAGCTGAGATTAATATAGACCACTGACGAGTAGTAAGAGACAGGGGAGTAGAGATTTCAAGATAATAATGTCTACAGTACTGGAAAGGCTACGGGTAAAATATTTTTTAATGGAGAAAAAGAAGGAAAACTGTAGCCCAAAATGATACTTTAAATTTAACCACCGCTTTCATTTCATTTG
>NW_012153528.1:7985-8648 GCF_000956105.1 Propithecus coquereli | reverse complement strand
GAAGGGAAGTAGCAAGCCTGAAGCTCCCCTAAAAAGTCCATTTCCCAGAGAATTGCCACTATTTGACCTGTCTTGGCAGCTCCTGAAAAGGTCTGTTTCACAGGGATTGTCTTTTTTGACTTCACTAAACTTGCTCAATAAAAAGAGTTCTATTTCCAAAGAGTTTGTTAAAAGCAATCACCAGCAGTTGTTTGGTATGACAACTACATGGGGCAGCAATAGCAGTTGTATGAACAAGAGATTGGCCAAAAAAATTAAAAGAAAAATCTTGGAAATTAGTTGTCTATTTTGTGCTTTGAAAAGGTCCAACACATTTCTGGGAATCTAGAAGACCACATACATTTGCCAGTCTGTGCTCATGCTTAAAAAAGATGTAAGAAGACCCTAATCTCTCTGTTCTGGTTTAACTTGAGGTCTACACACGCCAGAGATAAAATGCACAGTTAGAAACTACCATAGCGTTGAAGGCCCCAACACATATATGGAGCCACTTACCAAAATGTGGAGGTTTATTGATTCAAGGCACTTAAGGAAATCTCTATTCAATCATTAACTGACCAAGAAGCAATCCAAGCACAGACTTCAGTGTTGCACTCAACAAAGAACATAGACTTTATAGAATTAATGCAGTAAAGTCACTAAACAAACAACAACAAACCATGG
>NW_012153528.1:2002-2364 GCF_000956105.1 Propithecus coquereli | reverse complement strand
AATTGAAATGAAAAATAAGGGAGGAAAATTTTAAACCAGTGTGGGACTAAATGAGCAAAAGAAAAATTAATTTATTCGGTAACCCAAAAGTACATTATTATTACCTGCCTGTTAGAAAGTTGGCAGATTTGAGTCTAGAGAGGCAATTCATTTGAAAATCAAATTGTTGTATAGGGGTCACCCTTAAGTTCTTGGAACTACTGAGGTTAGTCAATAATATACTCTCTCAACATGTTTCTAATCCACATTCTTTCTTTCATGTTATAAGATTCAGAGCTCTTGAGAGTCAACAAGAATGTGCAAAGTTCTTTTGTAGACGAAAATTGGCTTTATAGATATGTCTGCAACCCACATCCATGATA
>NW_012153528.1:0-289 GCF_000956105.1 Propithecus coquereli | reverse complement strand
AAATGCAAGTATAGTTACTGTTCAGTCTGTACTTTCCTTGTTTGATTGTAGCCCCATGAGCACAGCAACTGGGCTCTCTGATTCACTGCTACGGACTCAGCACTAGAAACTGGAAACTCAGTAAATATTTGATGAGTAAATACTTGTCAAATTAGTTGGATTTATTGTATTGGTCAGATATATCCAGACAAAAAAATTGAAATGAAAAATAAGGGAGGAAAATTTTAAACCAGTGTGGGACTAAATGAGCAAAAGAAAAATTAATTTATTCGGTAACCCAAAAGTACAT
>NW_012153527.1:5911-6272 GCF_000956105.1 Propithecus coquereli | reverse complement strand
AAAAAAAGGCCACCCTGCAAGACCATGCAGGCCTGTCTCAAGCACACAACTTGTCGCCCTATTAAGGATTTTAGCAGATTTTGAAACAGTATGGCTGGAGAGCTGGGCTGAGAATCTTTGAAAGAAAGAGTTGAATCCACTATAGTCTTTCAGAAATGAGAAGATCTGCCAGAACCTCAGTTAAAAATCTAGCATTTCATACCCTAGAAATGGAAGTAAACTGAGGTAGGCGAAGTCTTAATAAGACTGAAACCCAGCCCTAGACGAGCAGAAGAATTGTTATCAGTCATTCAATCTATCTGTCTAATAGAGGAAATAGGGCGCTCTTTTTGAAATACAAGGCCATGAGGACCCTTGGTAG
>NW_012153527.1:3173-3899 GCF_000956105.1 Propithecus coquereli | reverse complement strand
AAAAAGAAGGGGAAAGATATACTGCATAAACACTAACTATAGAAAGCTGAGGTAGCTGTACTAATAGGAAAGTATGCTTTAAACATTACTAGGAATAAACAGTAATATCAAGGGGCTCAATGTAATGGAATATATGACAACTGTTTGTCCTTAATAGCTTCACAACATACAATAAAAGGTCTAACAAAACTAAAACACAGAGTAGATAATTCCAAAACCTAGCGGAAGACTTTAGCATACTTCTCTTGATTGCTGTTAAAACAAACATAAAAATAATCAGTAAGGATTTAGAACATCTGCAGAGAACAATTATAAACTCAATCTAATTGATATTTAGAGCAATAGAATACTGTTTCTACTCACCATAATTATATTATTTTCAAGTATACTTGCAACACACCATAGACTGTGCCATAAAACAAAACAATACAAACAAAAGAACATCAGTAAATGCAGAAGATCACAAATAGTATACTCTATGACCACACAGGGGGATAAGTCAATATTTAATAAGAAAAGATAACTAGGAAATCCCAATGGCTCAGAGGGCAGCAATGGACTTTCAAACAGTTCCAGGGTAAAAAAAATAATAAGAGACCAAAACAGAAATTCAAAAATATTTTTACCTAAAAGATATGGAAGCTTCATAGCTTTAATTCATATTTTGGAAAAGAAGAAATGTTGAAAATCAATAACTTAGACTTCCAGCTCAAGAACTCAGAAATA
>NW_012153527.1:0-768 GCF_000956105.1 Propithecus coquereli | reverse complement strand
ACACATAAGGCTGCTGCTTAAAATTTGCTGTAATGAATTTAATGACAATTTAAATAATTGTACTCTAAAATCTCTCAGACTTGCCAAAAGCATGAAATCAACAACTGTCTGCCTGACAAGGATCTCTTGTCAGTGACTACTGAAGAACAAGAGAAATAAGTCAGCACATGTCATAAATTCATTGACATTTTCTACCTTTTAATCTATTTGTCCTTCAGTTGAATGCTTAACCAAGAGAGGTTTGGAATAGAATTGAGCTCATTCCATAGTTTTACTTTTATAAGTTCAGTGCATAGTGGTATTTTCTCTGAAGTCATGTTTGGTTTTCGATCCTTTTTGCCCCACAGCATACATTCCTTTTTCTAGAAACAATGCCTTCCATCTTTTGGAGAGCTAATCCACTCCCTCCATCAAAATGACCAAAGAGAAAAAGACTGATGACACCAAGTGTTAGTTAGGATACAATCAATTGGAATTCTCATACACTGTGGTCTGAATGGGAAGTCAAGGAGGGTTCAATTGTTCTGGGAGGTGTCAAAGAAAATTTCACAGAGAATACATTTGAATCATCATGGAGCTTCTATTTCAGTAGATGAGATAGCAAATAAACAAAACAAGAAAACAGAGTATGTCAAATAGTAACAAATGCTGTATTAAAAATGAGCCATGGAAAGAAGAGAGAAAATGTTGAGAGTGGGGATGTGTGATTTTGAAATATGGATAAGGAAGTCTTTCCTGAGGTGATGTTGTACAGAAAGCAGAGGAGAT
>NW_012153526.1:8490-8816 GCF_000956105.1 Propithecus coquereli | reverse complement strand
GTATTTTTGCCATTTTTTTAACTAAGTAGAAATAAGAAATGGGATGAGTTTTGAAATGAGATATATAAGGCAAGAAGTTTTGAAGCGTGGGGGAATTAGAAGATTGAACATAAGTAAGAATATAACTGTCAAACATTATATTTTATAGACTTATAAATGATAAAACATTTTTAGTAAATGTCTTAGTTATTCTTACATGTATATACTCCCCAAGTGCATATTTAATTATGTATTCTAACTTTAATGATATTCCAGATGTAGACGTAAGCACATATGGTATCCATCGGATGCCTGTCTCATAGCTAGAGGGTACCATGAACTTTCAC
>NW_012153526.1:5769-6695 GCF_000956105.1 Propithecus coquereli | reverse complement strand
CAACTTTCTCTACTTTTTTGAGTTGTGAAAATGAAATATGGAGCATATGTAGTATGATTTTTGATTTCCATCTAGATCTTTTATGAATCAGAGCTGCTATTCAAATACTATATTAAATAACTAGTTCAAAATTTACCATATAATGAAAAGGTGAAATGGAATCTTAGAGGATAAATTAGTTTTTTTCTTGAAGAATAAAGCACCATCTGGTAGAATTAAAGAAGGCAAAAATCACAGAAGTTTTCTTTATACTTTTCAAAGGCATTACTGTTCCTTATTTTTTAAAAGGGGTAACTATCCTCTATTACTGTTATGGAAAGGTAGTTGCTTAAATTAATTTTGTCACTGAATAAATAATTTATATAGTCTACTATACCTGATGTTCTACCTATGTTTGCTTCTTTTGCCAAATATTCCCTGTTTTTTAAAGGAAGTCAGATTTCAAATTCTACAGGAACATTCCTGAAAAGAACACCTCTTTTGAAGAATCAAGCATGGTGTACTGGTAGCACAATGATAACTAAGGACTGAAGAATAGAAACACAGAACAGAAAGAGAGAGTGTAGCCTTGTGAACCCCCACTGCTACCCTTGTTTGTGGGTGTATGCAAAAACACAATACTAGCAAACACTAATTAAATGTATAGAATTTGAGAAATTGGATTGAGCCACAATTATCTTAGTACTTAACAAATGAATAATAATATAATAATTAAACCTGAGTTTTAACTATATATTCTGTAGGTAAATATAGCTAGGATAGGCAGGACTAAATATCTAAAAGAACAAGAAACAAAAACAAAAGAGAGAAAGAGAGAGGAGAAAAATTTCTTGCAAGTGTCTTAGCACATGGAAGTTTTATTTGACTTTATATCACTTGGCTCCTAATTCTAAAAATTAATTAAATGTATATTATTGTTATTATGC
>NW_012153526.1:0-340 GCF_000956105.1 Propithecus coquereli | reverse complement strand
TCATTGATTAGACATTTTTTACTGGATAAGTTGACTATATCAATAAATCATCAGAGTCAGTTACAGCATTAATTGAAAGATATAACTATAGATACAGATAATGCCTTATTATTACTAAATGAAAACAATAAAGAAACAATGTCCCTGAGTTCAAGAAATGTAGAGTCTAAGAAATTAAACAACAAACAATTATTATTAAATACATTTGGGGGACTAATTTAGGTGGAAAGGATTTAACCATTTTCATAATGGATTATAAGATTTAAGTGAGTCATGAAGAGAAATGAAGACAAGTTGTTTTGATGAATGGTGAATAAATGGCAAAGTAAATGAGTTGGAA
>NW_012153525.1:24927-25712 GCF_000956105.1 Propithecus coquereli | reverse complement strand
AGTGACAATGAGTAAGTGGTATTTTGGTAAAATTTATGTATTAGGAGAATGCGGGGTGGATTTAAAGAGGAGGAAACTCAGCTTATCAATCATGTATCATCTATTAGTTTACTGAAATAAACACATCACTCTAATATGTAATTTTATAGAAAATTCATGTTGAAAAGAGAATTTTAGGAAGTATCAAGTACCTATACCTATGGATGACATTCGATATTAATTTATATTGCTATGCATGCGTAAGAAGACATAGTTCACAAAATATTCATTTCCATCTACTGGCATAAATTTAACTTCTATACCTTTAAGAGAAAAAATGAAAGTTTCTCCTTTCTTTTTGACGATCAATAAAAAATTCTTCTTTTTGTGATAATCCGCGTATATCTCTGGAGTAGCTAAAGTAGTAATAACTTCCATGTTTACCACTGTTAAGGGAATATGCATATTGCATTTGCCTAAGATTGAGTAAACTTGATGCACTGACTTCCCCATTCCCCCCGGAAAAAGGGAACGGTCTCCCAAAGGCAAGCTGGCGTAACTTCCCCCCAACACACGTGAACTACCATCTGGGGCTCCACCACAGTTGATGTAACAGTCACAATAGATGTGACTGCCAGGCCTAGTCCACAGACAAGATGGAGATGGAGCCACAGACTGCTTTCCCCAAGCCAGGATTTTTATTTTTCTGAAATGGTCAGAGATCCTTTTATAGGTTTAAGGCAGGTGCTACAGAAAAAGAGGGCAACTTTTTGAAGACTGCCAGTTCTAGAAGTAGCAGACACGAT
>NW_012153525.1:13389-13917 GCF_000956105.1 Propithecus coquereli | reverse complement strand
GTTTAGTTTTAGGGTGTCATATAAACTAAGGATGAATTATAAAGGCTCAAATGTCAAAGCCATCAGCTAGTTGAAGCTTTTAGCTAAGTCTGAGTACCCTTCGAGGTGAGCTTAATTTTACATCCAGTCTTCATAACTTTCAGAAATTTTAAAGCCTCAGGCTTTCCAAAAGAGCATGTATTTTGCCTCACCTCAAACCATTCTGTTTGATATAAGAGGGATGTCTGGGAAGGTGTGGTTTATAGTGGGGAAATCTATAACTCTCTTCCCAGTTTCTCTTGTTACCATTAAGATTTTTTATTTGTTTTCTAGTTAAGTTAACTCTGAGATAAGTCCTCCAAAATAATGTTTGTGGACTCAGTATTTTGGAATTAGTGGCAGAAAACTGATCTGCCAGTTGGAGGTAGAGAGCATTATTTTATTGCGTAAGGTGTGGATGCTGTTCAATACCTTCCCACCATAGAGATCATCATCGCGTTAGTGTTAAAGTTATTTGGCGCAATTTTTAATTATGGTTTTATATCAAAC
>NW_012153525.1:0-1064 GCF_000956105.1 Propithecus coquereli | reverse complement strand
GTTCATTCATTCAATATTTAATGAAAAACATGTTGGCAATTCAGTGTGTTCCTTGTATTTGGTGTATTATCCATAGGACCTAGGGTGCATTGTCCCTGCCCCTAAATGTCTTACAAGCAGGGTAGGGAGACCAAAATCCATCTGTCTGAAACAATTTGACCTGTGCCTTATCAAAGGTCAAAATGTATGATAAACCATGAAAAGAATTATGAACAGTCTAGGGCACATATTGTAGGTGAAGATGGAATGGAAGAAATTAGGAGTCCAGATTTGTTGGGGAGACTCTGTGACAGGGGGAAACATGATTGTGCAAAATAGTGAACATGGGAATGTGTGTGGTGACACAAGTCTTCCCGAAGACATCTAAAGCGTTAACAACCCACCCAGCTACTTGGCAGTAGGAGTGATAGTTGATGTTACAAGGAACCTATGGAAACTTTTGCATATTTCGAACCAAAATTTCCTGTATCTTCATTCCTGTAATACATTGTCCAGTGACATCTCCCAATCACTGCTGAGGGCTAGCCTTCATTCTGTTATGAAGTCTTTCATTCATTTATTCACTCTTCCATTCATTTTTCAACCAAATTTATTGAGTACCTGCAAATCACTCAGCACTGATATAGGCTCTGAAACAGTCATTCACCAATGCCAGCCTGAGCACCTGGAGGACTCCTAATACAGATCCTCATTCTTCCCTTGGGCCCACATTCTGTGTTTGCTGTGTGATCCTTATTCTTAAAAAGAATATTTTTCATTTCTTATTTTGGGCTGTGTATAGTTAGACTAGGTGTGACTAAGCTTCAATTTTTCTGATTACCTTGTTATGTTTTAACATCCTACAAATGACAAGATCAGTATTATCAGGTCCTTAATACGTAACAGCTTCATATGAATTAAACAGACTAAAATGAGAGGATATTTTAGTCATTTCTTAGTCAATTATACATATATATAAGCAAAGCTATACTTAGAAAGAGTCCAACCCAAAGACAAAAGATAGGAAATCAGAAAATGTCTAAAAAATTAGAACATTTGTAATAAATCTTCTCACTTTGATATTT
>NW_012153524.1:3360-3692 GCF_000956105.1 Propithecus coquereli | reverse complement strand
CTCACGGGGAGCTGCTACCTCACCAGCTCTCCCCTTTGCTCTGCCCTCCCCTCAGCCGCTTCAGGAAAAGAGCCTGGATTTTTCCAGATAGACGCGGAAGAACACGCAGCACAACTAGGGAAGTCTGGATCCCGTGGCAGAGACTGCTGACTGGCCAGTCCAGGTTCCTTTCCGGACACACTCCTTTCCTTCCTGTCTCCACGATGGAAACTGGAAAAATGAAATAGTCTTTCTGTTTTTTTAAAAAAAAGAATTTTGTTTATTGAGGTATAAATGTACAGATCGTAAGTGTAGAGTTCAATGTATTTTGACAAATGTGTGCACCTCTATAA
>NW_012153524.1:2973-3310 GCF_000956105.1 Propithecus coquereli | reverse complement strand
CTCACGGGGAGCTGCTACCTCACCAGCTCTCCCCTTTGCTCTGCCCTCCCCTCAGCCGCTTCAGGAAAAGAGCCTGGATTTTTCCAGATAGACGCAGAAGAACACGCAGCACGACTAGGGAAGTCTGGATCCCGTGGCAGAGACTGCTGACTGGCCAGTCCAGGTTCCTTTCCCGACACACTCCTTTCCTTCCTGTCTCCACAATGGAAACTGGAAAAATGAAATAGTCTTTCTGTTTTTTTAAAAAAAGAATTTTGTTTATTGAGGTATAAATGTACAGATCGTAAGTGTAGAGTTCAATGTATTTTGACAAATGTGTGCACCTCTATAACCCACA
>NW_012153524.1:0-593 GCF_000956105.1 Propithecus coquereli | reverse complement strand
TAATTTCTTTTATTAGAATTTTGTGTTTTCCTCATGTAGATATGTACATATTTTGTTAGATTTATAGCAACTATTTCATTTTTGGAGGTGCTAATGTAAGGAATTATGTTTTTAATTTCAAATTCTAATTGTTCATTGCTGGTATACAGGAAAATGATTGTCTTTTGTATATTAACCTTGTATCATGCAACCTTGCTATAATTAATTACTTGTTAGTTTCATGAGTTTTTTGGTTGAATCTTTCTTCTACATAGACAATCATGTCATGTGATCAAAGTTTTATTTGTTCCCACCCAATCTGTATACCTTTTATTTCCTTTCCTTGTCATATTGCACTAACTAGGACTTCTAGTTGATTTTGAGAAGGAGAGACGAGAGGGGATGTCCTCACCTTGTTCCTCATCTTAGTGGGAAAGATTCTAGTTTCACACCATTAAGTATGATGTTAGCTGTAGGTTTTCTGAGGATGTTCTTTATCAAGTTGAGGAAGTTCTCCTCTACTCCAACCTTGCTAAGAGTTTTTATTATGAATGGTATTAAATTTTGTGAAATGCTTTTTCTGTACCTATTGATATAATTATGTGATTTTTTTT
>NW_012153523.1:5605-7311 GCF_000956105.1 Propithecus coquereli | reverse complement strand
ATTTGTATTTTTATTTTTTGACAATATGTGTGATATTCTGTACTTCCTGTTGTACCACACAAGAATGCATGTAGTATCTGGTTACTCCACTTTTAGTGAGGCTAAGATTGAGTAGTAGTTTCTTGAGTCCTCCTTTGAAATTTTACATACCTGTTATAACATTCATTAATGATCACTGCCTAGACCTATAATTTCATTAGGACTTATAAAATAATATTTTTATGTCAATTATTTTGCATTAATCAGCTGGTAATTTTATATAAAATAGAACTTTCCCTCTCCAATAGTTTGGTTACCCTAAAACAGTTCGTGCTGAAAAAACATGTACATACTTGTTTCTTTTCCTTACTTATCAATTTTCAGAGTAATGAGTTGGTGCCCTTGCAACCTCCATATTGTTGGTTTATAATATTAATAATAAAAACTGATAAGAACATAAATGTCCAAAAATAAAAGATATACTATGGTATGTCCATGTTATAAAATCATGCTATAAATATTGTGCAGTCTTTACATTTCAAAGAATATTTAAAAACATAGAAAAATATTCAGAATAAAACAATAGTGAAAAAACCAGAAAGTGTATATAATGTGGCCCAAATATTTAAAATACATACATTGTAAAATACTTTCTTAGCCTCAGATACTAGCATGATTACCATAGACTATGAGCTTTAAGGTCTTCCAACTTGTAAAACTTGTATCTTTATTTCCTATAGACCCTTCTGTAAAATACATTATTTTATCATTAAAAGAAAATGTAAATTTGTTTAAAAGAAAGGTCTCTGGATAAATAATTATACTTGGAGAGATTCATGGATGCTGATCTTTGCTCCGGCCTTGACTTCTGTTGCAACTTTGGACCTTCTCTTCTCCCTTTTGCATCTTACAGGAATATAAATATTATTATCTTCATATAGATATTATTATCTTCATTTTGTGGTGGAGAAGACAGGATCAGAGAAGTCAGAGAAGTGCTTCATCTAAGAACACACAGCCAGTGAATAAATAAAACCAACTTTTGAATCTTTTATACACTGACTCTAGAATCTCTCCTTTCTTTCCTAGAGCATAAAGCTTTTGTATAGATGCTGACAACATATTGGGTGATGATATCCACTGAAATGAATTTACTGCTTATGGCATAAGAGACTTTTGCCCTCTCTGTGTATCTCACTTGCTTTTCTAGTTTGTTTAACAAATCTACCTCTACTAACTAGTTATAATGCAGGCACAACATTCAATAGTAAGATGAAGCCATGCTATCAGGAAGGTCAGAAACATACCAGAGTGTTTAGAGAGCTTTATTAGGTCAGGTGGTATCTTAAAACAGTAGGAAAAAGGAAAAATGATTAGTTTACTATTTGGAAAATAATAAAGTAATATCCCAACTGACACCATAAGCCATATAACACAATGAATTCCAGATGGATTAAAAATTTAAAAGTAAAAAGTCATTAAAAAACTATAATAACATGAATATTCATCTCATCTTAGGGGAGGGCAGGACTTTTTAAGTATAAAGATCATGAAAGAAATAATAGATAAATCTCTATAGATAAGATCACATAAAAATTTACTTGTGAATATTTATAACATAATAGAAGTCATACAAATGGGAAAATATTTGTCATCAGATAAATAAAGGGTTGTTATTTTTAATATATAAAAAGCTCTTACAAATCAAAGCAAAGAAAAACAGCCCA
>NW_012153523.1:4174-4470 GCF_000956105.1 Propithecus coquereli | reverse complement strand
CTAAAAGAGGGTATTAGGGTTCTCTAAGACACAGAAACAATAGTGTGTGTGTGTATATATATATATATATATATATAATAACCATAGGATTTATATATCTTATTGGGGGTGTGTAGGTATATATGTATGAATTGGCTCATGTGATTGCAGGCTGGAAATTCAGATTAGAGTTGATCTTAGAGTCTTGAGTCTGAATTCCACAGGGCAGCAGGTTGGAGACTCAGCAGCCAGAGTTTCTACGTTGTAGTCTTCAAACCTCAGCCCTTGCTGTTATGGCTTTTAACTGACTGAATGAG
>NW_012153523.1:0-944 GCF_000956105.1 Propithecus coquereli | reverse complement strand
CTTATTACCAGGAATCAATGCCTGCGACCGAGAGTGTGAGAGGAAAGTCGTACTTTTGAAGTGTACAAATTTTAAAGGTGTTTCATTGTCCCCACAACTGAAAATGAAACCCACATCCTTTCTTTCTGGCCAAGATGATGGTAAAAACACCCCAGAAAATACATTTGATAAGCATTTATTTTGTACATCTTTGTCAAAGGGACATTGTTGTGAGAACCACACATTTAGAGCTGGCAGATGAGACAGCAGAGCTCTGCAGGCTCGGCAGCATCAGATACCCATGTGGAGCTCTATCTGTTTGTGGCTGGGGCAGCTGTGGGAGGGGAAGGAAAGCAAGGAGGCTAGAAAGGCTGGGGTGGGGGAGGTGTGTGGAATTCACTGGAACCAAGTTTAAGGCAGTAGAAAATAATTGAAAGCATGATAAATCAAGGTCCATTGGGGGAAATCTAAGGAATGAACATCAGGAAAAGAACTTATAAACAAGACCTGCGAAGATACAGGCAAGGATGGAGGCTGGGTCAAAGAGTCAAGAATTCAGAGCTGAGTAAGGAACATGAGAATGGTATAGAACAAGTCCAGTGTTCTCAAATCCCATTGTGTTTGCAGATCAGGCATGGCAAATCCACCACTAAAACAGACCAACTAGCTTAATACTCTCAGGCAGGACAGAGTACTTACTGATGCAGAGCTTGGCATATGTTAGAAGAAGACTCGTACCAGTTTAAAAGAGATGAGAGATTTTCATGAGCAAGAGATTTTATTTTTTACTTTATAATAAGATATTTCTGTACTGCATCTCAAATCTATAGCAGGATAAAAGATGAAAATTAAAATAACACAAGAGAAGAATTATTCCACCCCGTCTTGACGGCCTTCTCGGTCTCTGTCCCCAAAAAGGGACATATTATAGGATATATATCATGGTAAGAGCAATTTTTTGTGGA
>NW_012153522.1:8754-9064 GCF_000956105.1 Propithecus coquereli | reverse complement strand
CTTCCCTGCCCCCAACCCCTGCCCTTGTCTGTGGAAAAATGATCTTCCATGAAACTTAGGAACCCAGCCTCACAGCAGGAGGTGAGCGATGGGCAAACAGAGCTTCATCTGTATTTACAGCCGCTCCCCATCACTCACATCGCTGCCTGAGCTCTGCCTCCCCCCAACCACATTCCCCCACCCCAGGGAAAAATTGCCTTCCATGAAACAGGTCACTGGTGCCAAAAAGGTTGGGACTGCTATATTACAGGTTTTCAAAAGGTATCAATTATTTTTCTAAAGTATATAACAGAGTAAATAGTGTGACCTC
>NW_012153522.1:8390-8704 GCF_000956105.1 Propithecus coquereli | reverse complement strand
AGACTACCTTTTCCAGTGACAAGGATTTTTAGAGGATTGTTGGTGAGCATTAGGACAAACAGGCGATTTCACACTCTGGGAAAGGTCCGCTGAGGCCACACTCAGGAGGCCAGTCCTGCCAGGGCCGTGCGACATCTTTCCACCACAGATGTCAAGATTTGGCGTGTTCAATGCAATTCTAGGAACCTACTCTTTTGGAATCTTAGCCAAATAGTTCTTGTAAGCACTTCTTCAATATTGGTAAACATGTGAACATACATTACAGCACTGTTTGTAATAGCAAAACTCAAAAACAGAATAAAAAACAATAATGA
>NW_012153522.1:0-350 GCF_000956105.1 Propithecus coquereli | reverse complement strand
AAAAATATAAAAAAGTCAAGAAAATGGAAGTTACAATGAGATATGATTGAGATTTATAATGGGTGATCAAACTTCTCTGGGAGAGTAAATGTCATTGCAGTATGTATTCTTATTTTCCATTAGTGAATTTGCTGTGGTATTTGTTGTGCATTTCAATTTTATGACATCTTTCAGACAAACCTGCTACAAGGATTTAAGTTTATTAGAGGAAACTTTCCAGACTTGTGCTGTTATATACAGTGGCCACTAGCTACATATGACTATATAAATTTAATTTAGATTAATTCAAATTAAATACAGTTAAAAATTCAATTATACAGTTGCTTAATGGCCACAAATGGGTATTCAAA
>NW_012153521.1:11837-13890 GCF_000956105.1 Propithecus coquereli | reverse complement strand
GGATCACTTTCAAAACATGTTTGAAGAACAATTAATTCAAGGAGAACACTGTGCCAGATACTTACCATCAACTGTGGTGTTCTTCATCAACACTCAAAAATATTTGTAAAGCATCTTCTGTGACTATTTACTCTTTTTTAAAAAGTAATTCATCAGACCCCAAAACTGCCATCATTTTTTACTTAATTTTAAGAGAAATAATACATAAATGTGGTCTAAAAATAAAAAAATACATACAGATATAAAATTTAAAAGTACAAGGCTCTCTTCTTCCCCAATCCTTGCATCTCAAAGGTAACTATCATTTAACAGTTTCTCATTTATCCTTCCAGATTAAAATGACATAAAAATATAAAACCACATTTATGTTTTTATTTTCAAATTTACACAAATGCAATCATAGAGACCATTCTACAGCTTGCTTATTTCACTCAATTAAGCATCACGGGAGTATTTTATGTCTGCATACACCAGTCTAACACATTGTTTTCAACAGCTGGTCAGATGTGCCTTATTTTCAAGCCAGTCCCCTGTTGATAAACGTGTAGGTCATTACCAATGTTTTGGTGCTACACTCAATGCTCAAATGAACAACCTCTTATATATGCCTTAGTATATGTTTGTAAGAATATCTATAATGTAAATTTCTAAATATGGAATTTCCAGGTCAAAGGAGATATTCATTTTTAATTTTAGTAAATACTGCTAGATTACTCTTCAAAATGGCTTTAACAACTTACATTTTCATCAAAAGATTTGAGAGTGCCTATTCTCTCATACTCTTATTAATCTGATTGGTAAAACTATATGTCATTGTCAGTTTGATTTGTTTCTCACATTGTAGAGAACGACTAAATATTATTTTATAGGGAGATCAGTTCTTCGTATTTCTTTTTTGAATAAATTTATGAAGACTTGTGAACATGCTCTTATGAAGAATTTTATTAAATGCCTTCCCTAGTTTTACACTGAGAATCATTATTTAAGAGGTTTCCCACACTTGTAAAATTCCAAAAGAGTCAAGTCTCTGGTTCAGTGAGCCCCATTAAGAATTCACATTTCCAACAAACGTGATCAGTGCTGAGGTTGTCTTATAAAAGCAACAAAATAGAACCGATGGTATTTACATCTCACTCAACTCATGAAACATAATAGCTGGTGGAATCACCTGAAAAGAGACATATTTCGTATCTTCAGGGAGAGGTCTGATCAAAGAGAGATGACTATGGCTTGGCAGTAAGATTGATGTTAGGATGCAGTCTACGGCATGACTGAAACAGAAAAGTGAATACCAAGAAGATGTTTTACCTGTGCTTCGAGCTATTGCCAATTTTTTGAAACAGTTCCTTTTATGTTCATAAAAAAGACGGGAATGACTGAATGGTATTACTGAGATGATACCTTCAGCAGATGTAAGGAAACAGATGTGCTGAATTCAGGTAATCGCACCTGTAATTAAAGGAATTCAATCTGTTAATGTCTTCAACCCAGACTGCACGTTAGAGTCATCTGGAGAGCTTTTAAAATTTCGATACCTGCGCCCTACCCCCAACCCATCGAGTCAAGACCTAATCATTGGTATTTTTTTTTAATTCTCCTTGGAGATTCTAATATACAGATTTGAGAACTTCTTCATTAAGAGTATCCTGGTTTTAGCTATATTCTCAAGACTTTCCTAAGGTCTTTATCTAGTTTAGGGACCCCCTTCCTGAAACCTCATGACTGTGCCTTGCTATGACAATCTGAAAATCAGTATTTGGCATGGTATCTACTAAAAAACCATGTATGCAGAAGAGTTAGACACATCAGACAATGGAATATGATGAATGTAAAGTTCCTGTAAAGTCCTTGAAGAAATGAATGTGAACAAACAAACAAACTGGCTTATTCTACTGATGGGTATAATCTGGAAGTCAATTTAGCAGTTGAAGAGTTTTAAAAATATGGATATCTGTTGACCTATCCTGTTTCTAGAAACCATGAATAAATAGAAAGATGTAGGCATGGACTAGGATATTCGTTGCTGCATTATTTATATCACAAAATTAGAAAT
>NW_012153521.1:11280-11787 GCF_000956105.1 Propithecus coquereli | reverse complement strand
GAGAGAGAGAGAGAGTGTGGGTGTGTGTGCAGGGGTAGGAGTGCTGGGTTCAATCAAAAAAGATTCCCTGGGTCTTCAATGAGTTTGAATACAGGTTAAGGAATGTGGGCTTAACCTCATAGGCAGCCTCTATTGATACAGGACAGAAGGATCAGGATAAAATCGCATTTAAAAAAAATGATTCTAGAAGGTTTTGCAGGATGCATTAAATAAAAGGAAACAGCAAAATTCCAGTTCCCTAATCCAGGCATAGGTTAATACAAGGCCAGGGTGGTGGTAGCAGGGGTGGAAATGAAACATAAGCATAGGGAACATTGATGTAGAGGTCCTGGTGGAAGGAATGGAAGGAATAGGCCCTGGGAGAGCAAAAAGAGGGAGGAGAACAAGGTTGGCATTAGAGATGTGTTCATACCCCTGGTTGGAGAATAATTCTGATATATTATGCTTCAAGAGTTAACAGGACTTGCAATTAAAGATCTGCCTTTTTCTCTAAAGTGTCTGGATATT
>NW_012153521.1:0-635 GCF_000956105.1 Propithecus coquereli | reverse complement strand
ACGTACCACCAGGGCACCCTGCATCTAGAGTGACCAGGAAGGGGGAAGCAGACCCAATGTATATGGAGATGGAACTTCCTACCTACCCAGACAGGAGAGAACTAAGATGATTTAAAAGGAAAGAATGCAACACTTTTTGCACATCTGAGTTTTACCTACTATACTTGTACAGTAAAATGCACAGATCCTAAGTGCACATTTTGATGAATGTTCACAAACGTGTATAAACATGTAAGCAACACCTCATTCAAAGTATAGAGCATTATCATCACCCTAGAAAACTCACTTGTGTTTCTGTCCAGTTTTATTCCACCAGAGGTGACCACTATTCTGATTTCTATCCTCATAAATTAGTTCTGCCTGCCCTTTAACTTCACATAAATGGAATCATAAAGTATGAAATATTTTGTATCCTGACATCAGTACCACACTGTCTTGATTATTGTAGCTTTATGGTAAGTCTTAGTAAGTCTTAAAATCCAAAGTTGTTCTTTTTCTGTATTGTTTTGACTATTTTAGGTTCTTTACTTTCCTACGTAAATTTTAGTAGCAGCTTCTCTATTTCTACCGAAAAGTCTGCTGGGATTTTGATTGGAATTACATTAAATCTATAGATCAATTTTGGTGAAACTTAG
>NW_012153520.1:4008-4673 GCF_000956105.1 Propithecus coquereli | reverse complement strand
AGTTATAGGATAATTGATTTGTGTTGTTTTCAGCCACTGAGTTTGAGACATTTTGTTACAGCAGCTATAGAAAACAAGTTGCAGTACTTGTTACAAACAAGTTAGGTACTATTATTTTATTCCCACTAAGTGATTGAGAAAACTGAGGCAGGAAATATTAAGTAACTTGTCCAAGGTCACACCCAGGCCACTGTTTCCATAGTCAACCCTCTGGATCACTGTGTTAACTGCCTCCTTAGTGCGTTCCTCAATTTGATCAGAAATAGATGGAGAGAAGGCTGCAACTAATGATTACCTTTGCAAATCTCAAAAGGGGAGAAAATATAATGACAGGCATTCCATGAGTATTTACATCTCTGGGCATTTGACATACATTCTCTCATTCGATCCTACCCACCACTTCTGTGAAGTAGATACAATTATTATTCCCATTTAGCAGATGAGAAAATTGAGGATTGCAGAGGGGAAGCAACTTGCCCAATTCATGGGATTAGTAACTGTTGATGGTAGGAGTTGCACACTTCAGTCTGACAGCAAGCCATACCTGTACATATATTAATATTTCTAAACGTGTGCAATCTTTCACAAGCCTTATACAACACACAAATGCAGGCAGTACTGCTTCAGGGCCCTGATGACAAAATGTCACATGGATTGGAGAATGG
>NW_012153520.1:3495-3958 GCF_000956105.1 Propithecus coquereli | reverse complement strand
ACTTTCTGGCATCACCTCTTAATAGGACATGAATCCCGTCAGATCAGATCCCCACCCTTATGACCTCAGTTAACCTTAATTACTTCCTTACTCCAAATATAGCCACACTGGATCTTAGGGCTTCAATACGTGAATTTCTGGAACACACATATGTTCAGTCCATAATGACTACAATCTTTAATAAGAGTAAGGGTGAAGCCCATATTATGACTATCCCTGTAAGAACAGATTCTTCTATAAGTAATAGAGAACCATGAAACAATAGCCTTGGGCATAAAAACACCTTATATTTTTCAGGTATTGTGTAGTAGTTCTCTTTTTTGTGCTTATTTTTAAAAATAAAAGGTATCCACTTGGTAAAATATGTTTTTAAAAAGCTTTCACCTAGCTAATTAATCCTCAAAGTCTCAACTAAGAGAAAACACTTTGGTTCCTCTCTGTTCCCCACCATAAGCTTTTCATT
>NW_012153520.1:0-665 GCF_000956105.1 Propithecus coquereli | reverse complement strand
AGTTATAGGATAATTGATTTGTGTTGTTTTCAGCCACTGAGTTTGAGACATTTTGTTACAGCAGCTATAGAAAACAAGTTGCAGTACTTGTTACATACAAGTTAGGTACTATTATTTTATTCCCACTAAGTGATTGAGAAAACTGAGGCAGGAATATTAAGTAACTTGTCCAAGGTCACACCCAGGCCACTGTTTCCATAGTCGACCCTCTGGATCACTGTGTTAACTGCCTCCTTAGTGCGTTCCTCAATTTGATCAGAAATAGATGGAGAGAAGGCTGCAACTAATTGTTACCTTTGTAAATCTCAAAAGGGGAGAAAATATAATGGCAGGCATTCCATGAGTATTTACATCTCTGGGCATTTGACATACATTCTCTCATTCAATCCTACCCACCACTTCTGTGAAGTAGATACAATTATTATTCCCATTTAGCAGACGAGAAAATTGAAGATTGCAGAGGGGAAGCAACTTGCCCAATTCATGGGATTAGTAAGTGTTGATGGTAGGAGTTGCACACTTCAGTCTGACAGGCAAGCCATACCTGTACATATATTAATATTTCTAAATGTGTGCAATCTTTCACAAGCCTTATACAACACACAAATGCAGGCAGTACTGCTTCAGGGCCCTGATGACAAAATGTCACATGGATTGGAGAATGG
>NW_012153519.1:276939-277188 GCF_000956105.1 Propithecus coquereli | reverse complement strand
CTTGTCTTTCCATTCTTGGGATACCTCACTTAGTAGAATGCGTTCCAGCTCTATCCAGGAGTATACAAGAGGTGCTATATCACCATTGTTTTTTAGAGCTGAACAGTACTCCATGGTGTACATATACCACATTTTATTAATCCACTCATGTATTGATGGACACTTGTGCTGTTTCCACATCTTTGCAATTGTGAATTGTGCTGCTGTAAACATTCGGGTGCAGGTGTCTTTCTTATACAGTATCATTTG
>NW_012153519.1:273922-274602 GCF_000956105.1 Propithecus coquereli | reverse complement strand
AATTGTGTGATATTTTTTTCATAGGACAAGGACCCCATACATCATTACTATGTGATTTTATTAATACTACTTCTCTCGATTCTCTAATCTGTAGAGAGTTACATCCGCAGATGGAAAACAACAGGTCCATACTAACTATGTTATAGTAATATTAATAGTAATCCTGAGACGCCTGACATTCCATACCTTTTGTTAGTAAACCCGTTTTGAAATATTTTAGACAAAGAAATGGGCGTTCATGCTGATATTGATAATCCTCATTTTTAAAGTCAATACCACATTGGTCAGTATTTATCCTTCAAGACTTTGGATTGTTTTCCATTGGGTATACCTGAGCTTCCAGTTGAATAGCAAACTCTCCCGCATGAGTTTGGGATGTTTCTCAAGTAGAGAATCTCAGCCTCAGGCAGTGGAACACCAATCTCAATTGCCACCTGCAATTATTCCCCATGCCATAATCCAGACACAGAGCAGGGATGGCTGAGGCTGTCACTGTGAATCCCCAAAGAATTTCCCTTTTGCTACTTAAAATGACTTCACCATAACCTCCTGCAAAACAGCTGCTTGAGGATTCTGCTTGCTCCCTTCTATTCTTCATACAAGATTATCTCTACATTGCTATGTGATCATGGTTCATATACTGGCAGAATTGCTACACACCAGGACTTTTTATCGGTGAC
>NW_012153519.1:271859-272292 GCF_000956105.1 Propithecus coquereli | reverse complement strand
CTACCCCCTTCCTCTTTCTCTCATTTCCAATTACTTGCTGAATCAATTGTTTTTAGTTTTTGTTTTATTCCCATTAAAAAAAGTTTCTATTACATTTTCCATAATGTGCTGATTTTACTTTTAATGGAGTAACCAAACAGCATTCTCTCTTGTTGTATTCCTTCTATATTGGCAGATGACTCTAGATGCAGGTTTTATTTATTTTTTACAAGATTATTTTATAGCACATGTGTGTGCTATTGAGATTTTCTTCATCAGGACATACATATGTTCCATCAGAAAAAAAACATATTGTCTGGTTTTCGTCTTTTTTATGGTGCTAGCAGCTACTGGTAATTACATCCCAGATTCATTATTTCATTGAAAATTTCAAAAAGGTAGTATTTGAATGTAATTGTTCTTATCTGGGAAAATTTTATAAAAAGAAATTTAC
>NW_012153519.1:269032-271174 GCF_000956105.1 Propithecus coquereli | reverse complement strand
TACGTTTCGCTTTGGATTATATTATTTGGAATTTTTAGTTTAGTTTTGTTTAATAATTATATGACTCTAAACTAAAATTTACAAAACAGGGACTATTTAAAGAAAAAGTTTTTAATCAAACTCCATTCTATTTTATTCCTACCATTATAGATGGCCTTTTCCTTTAATTTGTTTATTCTTTCCTATTTTGTTCATACTAAGCAGATAGCTTTGTATTCTTTATTTTTCTTAGATAAACTGCACCATACTATACATGATTTTATAATACTATACCCTGTGGCTGTGAGGGGAAGCTTCACCTTTCCCCTGAAATTTCACTGAAAGATAACTCACAAGTAAGGCAGATTAATAAGAGGAAGAGGTTTATTTACCATGTGCACAGGGAAAATCACAGAATGATTATCCAATATCCCTGTGGGATCCATATATTTTTATTCCCTCCTTTTAGTGCATATGGTGAGATGAGGAATATAGGTAAATATGTTTAGAGGTAATAAATTGTTGCTAGAGTGGATGAATGGATAGGAGAAACAGATTGACTTGTAAATGATTCTCTTTGCAAATTAAATTAACCTAAGAGACAGGTGTTATATTTAAAATGATTTGGGCCAGGTTCGGTTGCATTTTTGATCATCTTTCCTGAAATATTTTGAAATAACAGGGAGGGGAAAGGAAGTCAATTGTTATTTTTGATGGGTCAGTCTGGTTTATGAATATAGAGGGAAAGCCCCTTTCAATGCCTGTAGATCTCCAAGGGCCTTTAATTCAAAATATCTAGGAATATATTTAATGAAGAAGGTGAGAAAACTCTACAAAGAGAACTATGAATCACTGAGGAAGAAAATTACAGATTATGTAAACAAATGGAAAAACACATCATGTTCATGGATCTGCGGAATCAACCTTCTTAAAATTGTCATACTACCCAAAATGATTTACAGATTCAATGCAATCTCTATAAAAATACCAATGTCATTTTATGCAGATCTAGAAAAAAAAAATTCCATGCTTCCTTTGGAACCAGAAAAGGGCCCAAATAGCAAAAGCAACCTTAAACAAAGGAACATATCTAGAGGCATCACATTACCAGATTTTAAGCTATACTACAGGACTACAGTCATAGTAGTGGCACAAAAAAATAGAGACATAGACCAACGGAACAGAACAGAGAACCCAGATATAAAACCATCCTCATATAACCATCCAATCTTTGACAAAGCAGACAGCAATATACACTGGGGAAAAGACTCTCTATTCAATAAATGGTGCTGAGAAAATTGGATAGCCACATGTAGAAGCTTGAAACAGGTTCCATATCTCTTTCCACTCACAAAAACTATTTCAAGATAGATAGCAGACTTAAATCTAAGACATGAAACCATAAGAATTCTAGAAGAAAATGT
Organism: Propithecus coquereli; assembly: GCF_000956105.1. NCBI lineage: Eukaryota > Metazoa > Chordata > Mammalia > Primates > Indriidae > Propithecus > Propithecus coquereli. The sequence continues at coordinate 269,771 of NW_012153519.1, read as the reverse complement.
TGGAAAAACTCTTCTAGGTATTGGGCTAGGCAAAGAATTTATGAAGAAGACCCCAAAGGCAATCATAGCAACAAGAAAAATAATAAAGGGGACCTGATTAAATTAAAAAGCTTCTTCACAGCCAAGGAAACAATTGACAGAGCAAATACACAATCTACAAAATGGGAGAAAATATTTGCATGCTAGACATCTGATAATGTTAATAACAAGAATCTACAAAGAATTCAAGCAAATCAGCAAGAAAAAAATCAAACAACCCAATTAAAAAGTGGACAAAAGACATGAACAGAAGCCGATTAAAAGAAGATAGAGTAATGGCCAAAAAACATATGAAAAAATGCTCAAGGTCACTAACCATCAGAGAAATGCAAATCAAAAGCACAATATGATAGCACCTAAGGACAATTAGTGTGGCTTTCATCAAAATGTCTCTAAACAATAGATGCTAGTGTGGATATGGAAAGAAAGGAACACTTATTCACTGTTGGTGGGATTGTAAACTAGCGCAACGTCTAAGGAACACAGTATGGAGATTTCTCAAAGAACTGAAAGTAGACCTATCATTCTATTCAGCAATCCCACTACTGGGTATTTACCCAGAGGGAAAAAAGTAATTTTATCAAAAAGACAATTGTGGCGAGAGGAGGGGGAAGGAGGGAGGAGGGGACGGGTATTTGTATACACAAGGAGGGCAATGCACACTACCCGAAGGATGGACATATTTGAAACACGGACTTGG
>NW_012153519.1:268226-268958 GCF_000956105.1 Propithecus coquereli | reverse complement strand
CAGTGGAAACTTCTTTTATTGGCTTCCTGTACTTTTGAGAGCTTCTTTGTTATCTAGTATATTAGGTGCTACGAAACATATTTTATGTATTATCTTGTCCATAGCTAGAATAAGTTATTTCTCCTCAATACCCTGGCACTAGTTAGAAGTACTATTAAAAGGGGAAAGCCCTTTATTTTCTAGGTCTTTATGGTAGAAAGTGCTAGAAAAATTTTGTTGTTTTCGTTTGCTTACTGGTTTTGAAGATAAAGTACAAATGAGTTCATGATGATACTTCCAATTTAAAATGCCAATTGGAGGATTTATACTCAACCTGTTTTACCTTACATTTGGATCTCCTTTAGTCATGCTCAGAAGCTCATTTCTCTAGGATATTGAGAATGACAGATTTCAAATATTATATAATTACTCAATTTTTATACCCTACAACATATACAACCATCTCAGAATAAAAATGTCAATACTACCACAAACAATATGATTATTTTAAAAATTTCAATGCTTTTAAACACCTATTTTTGTCCCACTATGAGCTTATAGTCAAATGACTGTGTTTTAAAAGCATTTGCCATAATTCCCACCTGTGTGGATATGACCAACTGTGTACATATTTATATACGTTTGTTACGTTTCGCTTTGGATTATATTATTTGGAATTTTTAGTTTAGTTTTGTTTAATAATTATATGACTCTAAACTAAAATTTACAAAACAGGGACTATTTAAAGAAAAA
>NW_012153519.1:264926-265381 GCF_000956105.1 Propithecus coquereli | reverse complement strand
TGGATTAATAAAATGTGGTATACGTACACCAGGGAGTACTGCTCAGCCATTAAAAAAATGAATTAATATTTTTTGTAAGAATATGAATGGAACTGGAGACAATCTTCCTAAGTGAAGCATCACAAAAATGGGGGAAAAAAAAAAAACACCACATGTACTTACTATTAAATTGGAAATAACCAATCAGCACTAATGGGCACAGGTTGAAGTAAAAGTCATCAGAAACCATGCAGCTGGGGAACGGGGAGAACAGGATGGGTGAAATCATACCTAATGTGTACAATGTACATTATCTGGGTGATAGGCACACTTATAACTTTGACTCAAGCATTACAAAGGCAATCCATGTAACCAAAACATTTGTACTCCCATAATATTCTGAAATAAAAAAATGATCCGTATACTTAGGAGTCATATTTTGGGGTGAAATTTCCTGAGATCCTTGAATAGATATG
>NW_012153519.1:261343-263256 GCF_000956105.1 Propithecus coquereli | reverse complement strand
CTTGCAGATATTGAATTCTAAATATCGAAGAAACCACATTTCATTGAAAAATGCAACACTTTCATTTTGGAATAAAAGATTTAGTTTATAAGAGAGACTCTAATCTGAATTTCCCATTTAAGGGTATTACATTTCATTATATGGCAGCTCTACATATAAATGAGGGAGATAGATTATTTTTTCCAAACTCATGATATTTAGAGATCCCTTCAAAAATGTTCATTTTCTTTTTACATATGAGGATTTGAGTTCTGAATTAATAAACTTCTATTGTAAAACTGAAAATAGTGTTAGTCAATTTAAAGCTCCACTCCACATCTTCAAATGTGTCATCCACTTCTTTCACAGCCATTATTTCCAGATGTGTGATAGGTGGCCCAATTCCTAATCATAATTGTAAGAACTTTACTATGCCTCACCCAAGGAACAGGGAAGAATTGGCGACTATATTTACTGTTTCAGCACTCAGCTTTTCCTACAAATTAACTTAGAAATGCCTGGGGTTCATTGGTGATCCAACCCTCCTCTATACGCAGTCTTTAAAAGTTCTAAGATCAGGATAAAAGTGGTTTACAGTCAAATCACTCCATAAAACCTCTGTCTGTGAACTCCTAATTACATGCTTACATAAAATACAATCTTAATATTTAAATTAATAAAGGAAGAACAGATGTTATTTTCAGTTTACATAAAGAAACTCAAGTCTCAGAAGAGCTTATAAATCATGCTCAAGAAGAAGCAGCTGGTAAGAGGAAAAAAAAAGAATTTTAACCTATAATCACTTGGCTCCAAATATAGGTTTCTTTGTACCACAGGGTCTTTGTGCAATATTTCAGAGTCAGGCTTCCTGTGAGACACATGGACACTACATTCCACATTCTCTTTTTACTTCCTAGTGTTGAGCATCTTGGGATTAATTTTAGGTCATTTTTGTCATGCTCATTTACATTAATTCCCTCAGGCACTTTACCCCTCCAGTGATATTGTTAAAGAAAGACATATTCTGACACTTGTTAAAGATGGTAACGAAGACTTTATTCGAGGAACTACTGCAATAGGGTTTTGCGGTAGAGGAGAGAGATTGAATTCAGCTCTGAATACAGCATGGACAAATGGGAATGCATAGCCAAGCAACAGAGACAATCAGTGGATGGAAAATTACTAAAAGGAAACATCAGAGGTAAACGTACATTCTGGTAAATATATTTAGGATTCTTGCTGAAGACAGCATAGCATAGTCATGTATTACCTGTGGGATGGTGGAGGATGAGGAATTTTAGGAGATGTTAAGGGTGATCAGATGTCGAGGGTGCATTCTGATTCAACAAGTCTCTTCCTACAACTGGGCTCTTAAGGACAAGCCCCAAGGATGAGGACTTAGCTGAAAGGGCTCAGAGGACCCTGATTAGAATCTGGGCAAAGAGAGTCTTTGTTCAATATCAACACTGGTCTTTAAGCTCATAATAACAGTATCTCCACCAAAGTCTTATCTTTGCATTATACATATTTTTTAAAAAATCTCCTGTGTGCAACTCTATCAAACTCCTTATGGATGACCTACTTATATTTTAAAAATACATTCTTACTTTTTGCTTTTCTTCCCAACTCTCCTACAATATCCAGTAATTCTGCCATTGCCATTACACCTCTGTGAGTTCCCTTTCCCCTGAACACTCCAAGTTTACTAGATTTTCGGTCATAGGTATCGTTGGTCTCTTCCCACTAGTCCCTCTCTACCACTCTCATTGTGATCTCAATGCTAGTACTTGAGGAAACGTGTCAAATATGGAATAGAGACATTTACCAAGGTGATGAAAATATACACTCTTTAAAATAACTTGCATATTTCTATGAAAATTTTCTACCAAAAGTGTTATTAAAAATTTTCCTTGCACTACAATATTTTTAAAAAA
>NW_012153519.1:260436-261293 GCF_000956105.1 Propithecus coquereli | reverse complement strand
TAAAAAATCAGAAACACTTTAACAAAAAGATATTCAGTTTTTTTTAATAGAATGAAAGAGTAAGAGACTGATATTTTGCTTTGCTATTGTAGTCTTTCTGGAGTGAGAACTTCACAGGTAACCAAAAAGATAAGAAGAGCTTATGGCCTCCATATGAAGGGAAGTCTTCACGGTATTATAAAGTTTCCACATTCTATTGGAATATATTTTTTAGCCCAGAACAATAGTTCAGTTTGCTCCTGCAAGGGAAGGGGGTTAGATCTGTTAGATTTAATTGTCACTTACAGTTGGAAAATGGCCAATGAATCTGCGTCATCTTGGAAATTGGTGTATGCTTTCTAACAACCTTTTATTTCCTCTGGATTTGAGAATATACATTGGCCAGTAGATAGTAAAATTTACTTTCAGCAAGATGCATTTATTTTCTATAAGTATCTTATATTCCATCAAGCTTTGCATTTTAAATAGTATTTATTAATATGTCTCATTTAATAAATGATAGATCCATGTGAGAAGAGTTTGTATTAAATAATGTAAACAAATTCAGAATTATCCTTAAGTAGTGATTTTGAATTGCTCCAGTCATAGTTAATTGCCAAAAACCTAGTTTTAAATCCTTTCCATTTGTCTTCTTTCCTATATTTAGCAAAGAGAAAAAATGTTGATGGTTGAGGTAGTGTGTGATTTACTCCAATCAGAGAATTTTTGTCAGATGTTTATACTTGCTCTCTGCAGTGAAAGTTTACATGCCTAAAATACCTGGAAACAAACTTAGTAGGAATCATAATTGTCATATTACCTTGAAGACACATCTTGGAATTTGTGGTGTGTTTGCTTTAACCAGAAAAGATATTTAA
>NW_012153519.1:247769-249326 GCF_000956105.1 Propithecus coquereli | reverse complement strand
TAGAAAGAAATTAGCCAGAAAACTAAAAATATATAGAAAAAGTTAGCTGGGCATGGTGGCACATGCCTGTAGTCCTAGCTACTCAGGAGGGTGAGCCAGAAGGATTGCTTGAGCCCAGGAGTTTGAGGTTGCTGTGAGCTAGGCTGATACCACAGCACTCTAGTCCGGGCAACAGAGTGAGAAATCATTCTTTTAAATATTCTGAAATCAAGAATCATGTTGTCTTGCACATTGTTATATCAAACATTTAACAGTTCTCTATATACAATGGGTTCTTGCTATGGACTGAATATTTATGTTCCCCCCAAATTTATATCTTGAAATCCTACCCCTAAGGTACTGGTTTTAAGAGGTGGGTCTTTTTAGAGGTGTCTTTTTCTTCCAATCTCAAAAAAAAAATAAATAAATAATTGGAAATGTGGAGTAATTGGGAAATGCACTTACACAAATTATGTGTTTTAACTGGTGAGATAACATCTTGTTTCTGGCTTTTGGTCAACAGCCTCATTTTTTTCACTCAACAGCTACTCGTTAAACAAAATACATGCCTTAGTACATGTGTTCTCATATTTGTAAAGTTTGTGTTTTTATTTTTTTAATCCTGTCCATATCGGGGTAATTTTTAGCCTTATGAATCTCATCCACTCAAGACCAAACTCAAAAAAAAAAAAACAACTAAACTAAAAATATCAGCCTCTGTTGAAGTCAAGATTCAGAGACAGAGCATTGGCTTTGCCAATCAGATGAACTCACAAGATACTTCAATTTGTGGGGGACAATTTGGTAAAAGAAAGCATATGTCCATGCTTCAGAGGTGCTAGCTATTGTAAGACTGAGCTTCTGCAATGGCTATGAGATCTTCCTTTAGAGCTTAGTTGGGGCAGCCTGAGCTGGGATGGTCTCCTGAGCACCCTGCTTCGTATTTTAGAAAGCTTTGTTTCAAACCTGGCTCTCCTAACCTCACAGTACTTCCATGGACTATCAAAAAAAAAAAACAAAACAAACAAACAAAAACATAATTAATTCTTCTGCTTAATTAGTGCTTAATTAGTAAGAGTTTATATCTATCTGCTCCAAACAAAACCAATTACTATGACTTTGAAATGGTTAAATCATAAAACCTTTCTGACATAGAAAGCCTATATTTTTACACTATCATCGCACTTAGAGAAATATAAGTTGAGAAGCATCAGAAGCAACCACACAAAAAAAGTTCTAACTGATGTATCAGTGTGTTAGTCATTGATGATTGAAGGACAAATTACCCCCAAATTTGGCAGTTAAAACAGCACATACTTATTATATTACATTTTCTATGGGTCAACAATCCAGGTATGGTATAGCTACGGCCTCTGCTTCACAATCTTCCATTAAGTTGTAATCAAGATGCTGGTCTAGGGTCTGTGGTCTCACACAAATTCCCAACTGGAGAAGAAATCATTTGCAAGCTCACTCAGTGATTGTTGCAGCATTTCATTTCTTGCAAACCGTTGGACTGAGGGCCACAGCTTTTGCTGATGGTTGGGCTGAGGCTGCTGGTAGTTCCTTGCCATATGA
>NW_012153519.1:235541-236629 GCF_000956105.1 Propithecus coquereli | reverse complement strand
GGCAAGCACTTTTTAAGCTGTGGTTACTTTACATTTGCTTCCACTAGCCAAAGCAGGCCATGTGGCCAATTCTGTGCCCAATACAATGCTCTGGTAGAAATTGACTCAATCCTATGACTACTAAACAAAACTTTTTTAAAAGAAATTAGCATTAGTCTCCAAAAAACAAACAAAATATTTATGAATGAACAAGAACTTTCAGATAAGCAGTGAATATGCATACTAAATAGAAACAGAACTCTTGACCTTCCCTTTCAAATCTGCTCTGCTGCACTCTTCTATACATCCAGGTGATGGCAACACTACCCTTCCAATTATTCAGGCCAAAAACATACATCCCTTTCTTAACTCTTACCTTTTTCTCACATCCTTTTTTCAATTCCTCAGGAAATTCTGTGGCATTTACTTTGGAAATACATACAGAAAATGACCACTGCTCACCACCTTTATTACTAACATGCTGGTCCCTGACACTATTGTCTCTTGTCTATATTTCTATTAGTAATCGTATCTCACAATTATTTTCCCTAACTCTACTTTTATATACCTACAGTCAACCCAGTAGTCCAAATGCCTCTGTCAGATCATGTCACAACCTAAGATTGGCTCCATATTTCAGTCATAATATAAGCAAGTCTTTGCAGTAGTTCACAGGTCCCTACATAATCTGCACACTGCACCGTCCTCTTTCTCTCTCAATACACTTCCCTTGAACATTTCAACTTGGCCTTACGGAGTTTCAAAGCTCCATCAAACAGGGAAGGCGCACTTTTGCCTTATGAACTTGTAAATATCCACAAGATAGTGTTTTTTCTCCTTCATATTTGTTGCTCAAGTGGCATTTTTCTAATGAGGCCTACATTGATCCTGATCAATCTCTTTATATTTAAGTATAAGCCATGATACTCATCCCTAATTCTCCAAATATCTTTTTACTCAATGTAACGGTACCATTTTTTCCTGGTAAGATTTATCACATATAAACATATCATACAATTTACTTATTTATTTTATGTTTGCTGTTATTTTGTGAGAAAGAAAGTTGTGTTTAATGATGTAGTTCAAGCATCTAATAGTTGCTCAATACA
>NW_012153519.1:234593-235491 GCF_000956105.1 Propithecus coquereli | reverse complement strand
GGAAAAAACTGCAGCCAGTAATAACTACAAAACAGAAATAATAGCTTAATCTCAGATTTCATCACATCTGATTTGTTTTTTAACAGACCTGTCATGTGTCATCTATTCTGTACCTGGATGATCACTGCTTCCAAGTTATAGGAATTTGAATTGATAACCTTAGAAGAAATGTAGTTATTTGATATAGCTAATACGATGTTATTTGATATAGCTAATGCAAAATTTCCAGGTCAGCATAGAACTAGATTTCAGGGAATAGTAACATGGTAGATAAGGTGGGAGGGAGTCTGTTTAAGCAGTTCAGTGAGACCATAAGAATCTTCACTCCTTATAATCACTCAAACAGCAACCTGACTGAATGTTCTCAAAGGCAATGCAATCCCATTGACTTTCTGATTATTAGCTCTGACAGAAAATGTGGCTGCACCATCACGACTCCAGAGACCGTGTTCAAGAACAAAGTGGATATTCCCAAATGCTCCGTGGTGAACCAATCGATGGGTGATTTGCCATCCACTGAATCAGAAATGACAAAAGTACAAATGCAAAACTTAAACTTATCAATTTTTTTAGTGGCCCACTTAAACCAAACCATTTCAAAGGATTTCCTGTCAATAAATATGGCCACCAATTTTAAGAAATGCAAGTGAGTTAGAGAAAAATATTTTGGGGAAAAATAAGAGGAATATTTCTATTTAATTCTTCCATTGGAGCAATAAATTTGTAAAATGTTTTTGGTAAGGTCACTTGTTATTTGATTCACAAATGTTATAAATTATAAATGTCATTGAGAGTAATGACCGTAACTTTATTAAGGTCACAAACTCAAAAAATGACGAAAAGTTTGGATTTCTCACAAGCAAAGTGCATATATAAAAGAAATTTCCATGTTTTCCAG
>NW_012153519.1:220960-222923 GCF_000956105.1 Propithecus coquereli | reverse complement strand
AATAGAAAGGAGAGTGAAATAGAGAAATACAATTCCCACACAGCAGCAGGGGCTGAAAAGTACAAATAACTCATTTTCTTGAAGGAATAAGTTATGTATTAACTCCTTTTCTGCATCCAGAATATTGCTAGAGTATCTACCACATGACATTTACTAGGTATTTATTGAATTAAATTGAATTAAAATGAATGCTGTGTGGTTATGAAATCTCTGATTTAACATATGACTTCTCATGCTTATGAATAATTCTATTATAGAAAAAAAGGAATTTTAGACTTGCTTTCTTGATTGCCTTTCATCACTAGTGCTGGGATGCAGATTAGAAGTCCTGGTGTTTGCCAATGTTGCTCTTTCTCTTTCTCCCTTGCACATGATTTTTGTTATATTTTTTGTTGCCCATTCTCTGGGAGAGATCTACAAGCTTCATGTAGGACTGTCTTTGCTTGAATCATCTCCATGGGCACCAACTGAGGTGATTCTAAGAAACAAAGCCCGTCAGTTTATTAAGAACTTCGTTCCAGAGCTTCTTCCTGTGATTGCACTGCTAGGCTCAATTGATCTGTCCTCCATCACTCTACTACCTCCTCCCTTTTTAAAATGTGCTTCCTCTCCAAATTTCCTTGAAAATTGAAATGTGCCTCTTCATTAAACTATTCCAGTTGAGAGAAAGCAAAAAGATCAAATAGGTTTCCCTACCTTTCTGTCTCCTTTTTTTCTCTTCTCCTTATTATCACCTCCAGGGCTCATTTTATGATACCAAAAACCTAAGAACAGCTTGCCTAGGGGTCAGGGTATAATAATCATTCTTTATATGTACTGCTGGGTTTTTTTTTTTTTTTTCTGAGCATTCGGATGATACTAGCTCATGAGTATTGAATCAAATTAAATTGTAATTTTAAACATCTTATCAAACCTAATTTAATGTAGTAATTAAAATGACTTATAGCTCTATTATTTTTCACTTTTCAATTTGGATACCCTTCCTTGCTCTCCTTTTACTGAACACTCTCATGCACTGCATTGTGCTTAGCAGAGGAGAAGGACAATGTTGAGAAGTATCACATGAGTTTCTTTTCCTCAGGACATTTACAATGTTAATAAGGAGACAAGAAATGTATGCATAAGATTTTTTAAAATGACTGTCAAATTTCTGCATAATAATGAAGTCCAGAGAATTACATTTTCGGTATAGGTGAGTTTAGTTTAAATGGTGTCAGTTAAATGGTGTCAGATGATGGAAATGCATTCAAGTGGAAAAGTCCTGCAGGCAGTTGAAAATGTAGGACTGAAGCTCAGAGAATGCTGAAACTAGAGATTAAGGTAAATTATTCTTTTGGATAGAAGTTGGTGGGCTTTTAAAGGGAGTTCATTTCCATAGAGAAAAATTACCATGGAGATGAATTTAATAAGATGAATGAACATAGTTGAGACATTTGAGTCAAACAATGGATTAAAACTTGGTTCTACATTTTTTACCTGTGTGCTATGGCACAAATCACTTGCCTGATACTCCATTTCTCATTAAGTAGTATAGTGAAAAGTGTATATATTTACAGTGTATAAAATAGGTGAAACTGCTCCAGGTATAGGTGTTGACTGCTGGCACCATCAAACGATAATAGAATGATCTGTTAATCAAACAAAGATAAGTTTATTGGCCCCACTGCAAAACAAAACAAAACAAAACAAAGTCTCGAGTCTTTACAGTGTTTCAGAATGGAATGGTCAGAGGAGAATTTCCAGGATGTTGGACTCTGAGATAAAGCATATTTTTTCTGGGTCTTTCAAAGAGGGAAATTAATTGAGTTCAAGCAAAGATTGTGACACAATTAAGATTAGCGGATAGAGTGAGATGAGTGCCTTGATAAGTTAGCTGTTGTTAAATAAGCAGGCTGCTTAGACAGGTGAGAAATGTGTTGTCTGAGGGGAGACTTACTTGCCTAAAAGAGCTAACTCTTTGTGT
>NW_012153519.1:219153-220484 GCF_000956105.1 Propithecus coquereli | reverse complement strand
CAATTGCATACGATGAGTAAGTCTAGAAATCTAACATATAACATGAGGAATATAGTTAAAAATAATGCATTGTGTATTGGAAATTTGCTAAGAGAGTAGATTTTTGGTGCTATTACCACACACGCACACACACATACACACACACACACACAGGGGTTAACTATGTGAGGTGATGGATATGTTAACTTGTTTGACTATAATAATTATTTCACTATGTAAATGTATATAAAAACATCATTATGTGCACCTTAATTATAAGCAATAAAGATAATTTTTAAATAAAATAAGAAAGAACCATTAAACATTCAAGTTATTCCCAGAATGACTGATGGTAACTTCTGTTCTTTTTTAGCTAATCAAGATGCATTTACATGAGCAACTCGAAATTTTGGGTACAGCTATATCATTGGTTACTTCATCATGAATACAGAACTAGATACTGAATATCTTTCAAGGCACAAACTACAAAATTGTTAGATCTCCATAACCACTTCACTGAGTATGGTCACCAGAGCTGACCACAAGCAGCACTTTCTAGATCAGCTTGTCAGAGACAAAATAATGCTTTCACAGAGTATACCACTGCGGCCCAGGGAGTCAGGAAAAACCTTAACTGATCTTGTGGCTATCGTACAAATAATCTCTACTTAATTAAAGTAAAGAGGAAAAAGAAGGAAGATAAGAATCACTGCTACTGTCAATAGAGACAGTGAAAGCTGACAAGATTTAGTTGGTCAGCTCCAAATCATAATTTTCACTTTAAAAACTATCTTGTAATACTATAAATGTAACTTAAATTCAATATCAATAAACACACTTATAGGAGAAACTAAGTTGTTCAGAGAAATTAAGACACCTTAATAATTTTTCAAATGGCTATAAATTAATCTACAAATAAAAATTTTTAAAGCCAATTGACTTTTATGCTGTGCGACATCTTTTACAAAAAAAGAACAATCTCTGACTGAAATTTCTATAGCTGGGCTTTAGCCATCAAAAGCAAATTATGGCAGTAATTAACTAGATCATCAATAAATATTTTGACTTTAATCAGTTTTACCTACACTGTCAGTGGCCCAGGGATTCTTAATCAGTTTCATCAATAGTGCATTTCAGTTAGGTTCATTTGCTTGTAATTCTATTTACATTTACATTTCATTAAATGTCTATATACCTCCATATGTGTGTAATTACATGTATACAATTATGCTTGATCAAAACTAAATCCCTTTTCAAGAATTAAAATATTAAAAAAATAATGTTACATTACAATGCATTACATTCTGAAATTTGCATTTGTTACCAGAAAGGTTTTTGCATTTACTATTTGT
>NW_012153519.1:200362-216712 GCF_000956105.1 Propithecus coquereli | reverse complement strand
AAATAGTTTGTTAGAATTTTCTGAATAAAATGTAAAATTGTTTATTGATTTACAGCCTTATTTTCCTGGGTAAAAACATCTGGACCAAATAGATAAATCATGCCAACATGGGTGATCTTAATTCTCAGTCCTTACTTCTCAGGTGTATAGATGCAGGAAGTCTCAATTTTCACAGATGCACAATGTATTGATGCAATTATCTTCTGTGAGAGATTTAATTTCTACTGTGAGCCACCTACTCTGACAATGGCAGAAAATTTATTCATAGCAATTCAGGGTGAATTATATAATTTTGCAAATTTCCTAAATAGAATCAAGATAAACTGTCAGTTTGGCAATCCCTCACCAGATCACCTATTTGACAGTGAACATTTATAGGGTATCAAGTAGAACAGGGTGCCATTGGTCTGCAAAATAGATGCTAGAGCTTAAAGGTGTCAGCTTTGCAGCCAGATTCCCAGGGTTGAAACCTTCTCTCTGTCATGCAAGTCATGTTACCTAAACATAGATCCTGAGATGTAGAGATTATTTTAGATTACTCATGTGGGTATGATGTAATCACAAACAACCTTAGAAGAGGGAGGCAGGAGTTCAGAGTCAGTCGTAAGAGATGTGATGATGGAAGCAGCAGGTTGGAGTGATGTGAGGAACAAGCCAAAGACCTCAGGCAGCCACTGGAAGGTGAAAGGTCAAGGAAATGAATTCTCCCTTCAAAGCCTGGAATCTACCCTACTGAAACTTGCTTTTAGCTCAGCCAGACTGATTTTGAACTTCTAACTTCCAGAGATATAAGATAATAAGTTTCTGTTGTTTTAAACATTATGTTTGTGGAAACCTGTCACAGCAATAACAGGAAAGTAATATAACGTCTAAGTTCTTTTTATGTCATAGCTGAAAACTGAAATTCCCAAAGAAAATTTTTTATTTATTTCCGTATTGAGTGTATCTGGTGCTTGTCAAGCAATGGAAGTAGCTGTGATCAGGTAGCAGGATAGGAGGGAGACAGTCCTAAAAAGGTTTTTCAAACTTAGGTGCATGTTAGAATTACTCAGAGAACCTAAAACAAACTGTAGTAGGCAGAATTCTAAAGATCTTCCCACAAAATTCCCATCCCCTGGTTATTCAATCAAACACGGATCTAGGTACTGCTGTAAAGTGACTTGGCAGGTGAAAATAAGGTTACCAATTGTGATCAGCTCACCTTAAAATAAAGAGATGGTCTTGGATAACCCAGGGTGCGCTCGGTGTAATCCCATGGGTCTTAAACGAGAAGAGGAGGGCAAAGAGTCAGAGAAATGAGGAGGAAAAGACAGAAGAGATGAGGCAGGAGGGCAGGTCATGGAGATTTGATGCATGAGAAGGGCTCAATCTAGCATTGTGAGCTTTGAAGATGAAGTAGTAACTGGTCAAAACCCAGGGAATGTGGGTGGACTGGGACCTGGGACCAGTCTGTACCTTATATCCAGCCAACGGCACAAAGACTTCATTCCTACCACTTCAAGGAATTGAATTCTGTCAATGCCCTAAGTGAGCAAGGAAACTGATTTATCCCCAAAACCTTTAGAATCATACCTGCTGACACCTGGCTGTTGACCCTCGGAGACAAATCAGAGAAACCAGCTGAGCCACACCGTACCTATACTTCTGACCTAGAGAACTGTGAGATAATAAATTCCTATTGTTGTAAATCACTAAATTTGTGATAATCTGTTATGGTAGCAACAGAAAACTAATATACACACTAACAAACAATACAATACCTGGATTGATTCCAGATCAATTCAAATTGAATATGTTGGTAGGAGATTGGGCATGGGTTTCTTTTCTTGCAAAAAGTCCTCAGATGACTTGAATAAATGATGAGAACCACTGCTAGGGTGACTATCTTGTCCTGTTTTGGCTGTGGATTTTATTGGTTTTACCACTCCTGGGTAACCCCTTTGTCCTGTGTAAATTAAGACATTGGACCACCCTATATCCACTGCCCTAAGTGAAGCTGAAGCTATATACAATATATGAGATGCTATTGAATTATACTTTGGAAATCACTTTTAAATATCTTTAAAATTCCTCTAAAAACAGTTTATTTCAAAACTATTCATACAGTTCTTCTCCTGTCTTCACAATGGTCATTTGTTTCTTGAACTTTACTTCTGTTTTTTTAAGCATTTTTGTGTAGTCATGTAGATGCCTGGAACCTAATTAAAACTTTCACCGAAAATCTTTGTCTTCTTGTAGGAAGTCCAGCCTTGTCATTTGCACACTTTATAACAGGCATCATGGGTTAGAACTCTTACTGTATAGGTATAGGTACACCAAGTATAGGTACACCATGCTGAGTATTTCCACATGTAACATTTCAATTAAACAAAGAAGCAATCCCCTTCACATTGCATTGAATCTGTATTCACACGTTTATCAAGTTTTTACTTGCTCTGAATGAAAATCAGTATTCAACTTTAGTACACTTATATATGGAATATTTATACACTATAATGTGAATGTATTTGTCTTTTTCATTGCTAGTGACTACATACTTGTAGTTTATCTTATATATGAATATTTATTCATTTGCATTTGTCCAGTTCTCAAAAAATCATTTTCCATAATAAAGAAGATAATATCATTAAAGCAAACATCTCTAGCTATCCATACCATAAATGTTTCCCTCAATGAAAATATCATTCTCTACATTTTCTATTAAAACATTCCTGCTAACCAGTATTCAAAGAGGCATAAGGAAAAAATTACTTCATCTTCCCAAATGCATCCTTAACATAAATATGACACATATATTGATTTAAAACATCTATGTATTTATATACTAGAATAAAGTTTAGTAAAAAAATCACAAATCAGAACAATTAATATGTCAGATTGTTGAATTTTAGCTATGTAGTCTAAACAAAATAAATAAAAACATAAATGTGAACTCTATAAACAAGTGCCATTAGGATTTTTCCATCTATCAATGATAATAACGAAGTAAAGATTAGAAAGTCAAGTTATTTTTGCTAAAGCCATCAAATACAACTTTTAATTAGAGGAGTTACAGGCATTAAAATTAAGACAGCAAATCTTTATTTTCCCTTGAGGTACCTGAACCTATCCTTGTTTTGTCATGTTCTCCGGCTGGATCTCAATAGTCATTAGGTTTTATTTCATACAAATAGTCCTTGAGATAGAATAGCTACTTCAAAAATTGTTATACTTCATATTAAACATTAGCTATTGCAAATTTATGTTGTATTTTTATATTTTATGCTTACTCTTTGAAAAAGTGAAATGAGGTTAGAAATTATATTTGCCTTTATGTCATATCCTTCTTGATATATAAATAAACATGATGATTTTGGCTCAATTGATTTTTAGCTCAAGGAAATATATATATAGAATGGATATGAATATCCTGTATTATTTTAACCAAAATATCCCTCTAGCCTCAATTCAATTGATTGAATCTTATCTTTTTTAAAACTACTTCCAAAAATACCTTAAAATTTCTTTTTTCAAAGGACATTTATTTATGACACACTCAAATGAAGTATTTTCTGAACAATTCAAGACTTTTTTTTTTCCTTAGGGAGGATCATGTCAAGTTATATTATTTGATCAAGATAGTTCACACTTTTGACTACTTTCTAAATTTAGTACTTTGTATTAAATTGGATTCCCCATGCATGTTTCCACAGTGTCATGTTCAAATGACCTGAAAATATATAATTTGTTTATTGTGATAGGCTTGGTCAAATAATGAGACTGAATATAATATGAATAAATTAGTCTTTGTTAACCTCACCTTCTTCAGTTTGGTTATCTTAAAAGCAGGGCTATTACAATTGTGTGTGCCCATTGGGGTGGGCACAGACAAGGTGGCCCTCTGGGTCATGCCCTTGAAAAGTCTCCTCCCCTTGAATGTGGGTGAAACCTCTTACTTATTTTTTTTTTTTGAGACAGAGTCTCACTGTATTGCCCTGGCTAGAGTGAGTGCCATGGCGTCAGCCTAGCTCACAGCAACCTCAAACTCCTGGGCTCAAGCGATCCTCCTGCCTCAGCCTCCCGAGTAGCGGGGACTACAGGCATGCGCCACCATGCCCGGCTAATTTTTTCTATATATTTTTAGTTGTACAATTAATTTCTTTCTAATTTTGGTAGAGACAGGGTCTCGCTCTTGCTCAGGCTGGTTTCGAACTCCTGAGCTCAAACAATCCGCCCGTCTCGGCCTCCCAGAGTGCTAGGATTACAGGTGTGAGCCACCGCACCCGGCCCTCTTACTTATTTTTGCCACTGGAATATAGCAAAGGAGACAGAATAGTCACTCTTGTGACTGTTTCATTACATAAGATTCCATCTTAGCAGAGTAGAGCCAGGAAGACTTTCTCATCTTGAAGAATTAAGCTATCCTGTAAGAGGTCTGTAAGAGAATTTGAAAAAGGGCCTCATCGTAAGAACCTCTGGGTGGTCTCTGGGAGCTAAGAACATCTATCTCCCAGGTGACAGCCAGCAAGAAAAGTGAGACCATACTCCTACAGTAGCAAGGAGATGAATTCTATCAATAATCATATGAGTTAGGAAAGAGAATCACAAGTTTGAGAAAGGAATACAACCTAATGAGACTCTGAGCAGAAGACCATCTATGTCCATGCCTGGAATTCTGAAACATAGAAATTATGAGATAATTGATGTTTGTTGTTCTAAACCTCTAAGTGTGTGGCAATATGTGACAAAGCAGTAGAGACTTATTACATTCATGCATGCTTTAGTTTGTAAAAGTACTAGTACATTTTTAGTAATATCTTAGAACTTTACTATGATTCATGTAATGCTGAGTTCATTTGAAATGGATCTTGAAAATTTTTCTCAGTTTTTTTGTAATGTAAAAATATACTATTTGTAATCTTTCAATCTTAAGGATAACAACATAGTGGATTCCAATTTATAAAGAAAATAATTCATAATAAGTAAAAATAACAATAATGAGAACCGACATATAACATATCCATATTTTATTTGACAATGATTTTATATGAATATTTTAGTTGCTGTGCACGCAGCTCATGAAATCGAGCTTTGACTGTAACTAGGTCCTCAAGATAAAAAAATTAAAGAGGAATGTTACCTTTTGTAAAATCCATGCAATCATCCTTTATACCAAGAGAATGGCACAGAATGAAGTAGAGATGGGAGAAATTCAACAATGTCAAATGAGGGAGTGGTTCTAGCTAGGGCTAGGAATGAGGACAGCATCCCCGCCAGGGACTACAGAGCTGACCTCAGCTGGAAACCATTTTGATTGCTCTATAATATGCTTGACTGAGCCATCCTCTACAACTAGAGGGGAAGACAGTGATAACAGGGTACCCTTTCTTCACACGGGGAAGGAAATTTATCCCCATTGTAGAGAAGGAAAGCCTTGCTGTTGGAAATTTTAGATGGACTGAATTAGACTCCATATTGTAAAAACAACTAGGGTGAGAATAAATACTTATTACAGGTGTTTCAGTTTATTTCCTACTGAAGAAACTTATTTTCACACAATACTCATACCTTCCTATATTTTATCTAATTATTTGCTTTCTTCCTATAAAATCACATGCATTTTGGAAACAAATCAAAAATAAATGTCCCACAGTTGAATAAAATGAAAATAATTCTTATTCCAACCAAGTAAAGATAATCATGTTAACAGTTTTTGTAAATCTGTTTCTATTTTTTTCTATTTATAAAAGTGTTTTATAAGAATGGAATTTACGATACCTATTTTGTAATTTCAATTATTGTTTTTGAAATAACACCAGTGCATGAAACATCTGTGTAATATTAAACATGAGTTCCCTCCACCCCAATCCTAGAAATAAGCATATTCATTCATTATTTGTTTATCCTTCTGGAAATTTTCATGTATGTCAAACATATATATCTATCAAGATACACATATCACTTTTATTTTGTATGATATAAACACATCATAATCACTCACCCTTGCTTTCACTTAAAATGAATAAGTCTTCGTTTCTAGAATCTTGATGCCTCTACTTTGTAGATCAGCGGACATTGACAGGGGGTTTAGCAGTTTAGTACACAAGAGGTTTATTAATTGGTGGCCCTGGATAGCAACACCTATGGAAGGGAGAGGAAGGAGCAGAAGCGTCCAGGGGAGCTGTAGGCTGTACAGCCTCAGTTGATGACATGGTGAGGCTGGAGGTAGCATGGCCCTTCAGAATTGTCCCAAGTTGGCTCAGGATGTCCAAACCTTTATAATCTGTCATTAATCAGTCTTTGGATGAGGGCCACCATAGAAGAGGGGAGTGACCTTCGGCCAAGTGGCTTTCTGTAGCACTAAGGCAATCCTCAAGGATCTGACATCTGAAGGATGTCTATCTGCTGAGAGCAAGGCCAAAGGCCAGAGCAACCAGTCCTTCATAGCAGGGAAATCTGGGTGGTGCAACTTAGACTCCATCACACTTTCTAACCTCTGCTTTTCATTTGCAATATACGTTAATAAATAATAGCATTCTCAACAGGTTGTAGAAAGGTGTAAATGCAAAAATACATTTAATCATCATAGTATCCATTCTGGCTTATAGAATTATGTAATAAATATTACTATTTATATTATGTGTAGAGTTATGACCATTGTTAAAATTGATTTAACAATTTATCAACCTAGTAATACAATGTTTAACAAAAATGATTGAATGGCCATCTTGTTGTTATTAATCTAACAATAATAATAGATATCCAAATTAGTATCTCATCTTATTCAATGGTGCATAGTATTGATGTATAAAATTTTATTTACTAGCTCCTACAAATGAACATTTAGATATATATCGATTTCTAATTATAGCAATGTCATCAGACATCATTCTACATAAACTTACGTGTACATATGTGAATAAACACAAAGATAAATAATTGCTGGATCACCAGTTATTTTCATTAAAAATTTTCTGTAGCTACTATGTAATTACCCTATGATCAGTGTGTCCTAACTTGCAAGACTGACAATAATTTGGCCAGTATATTCACTACACCCTCACTAACTACGGATTTCATACTTTAATATTTTGCTAATCTATTATGTGTAATATGGTGTCTATTTTAATTTGCATTTCTCTATAAATTAAAATAGACATTTTTCATATACTTATAAGGCATTTTAGTTAAAATTTGTATTGAGACAATTGTATTGATTCAAATATAGTCATTGGACACTCACATTATTTTTCAAGCAAAACATAAAAGACATACTGCTATTTGTATTATTTTTTATTAGTTAATATTAATAAAATATATGCTTATTCATGTTGGAGAGCAAGCAAACATACTGAAAAGAAAAAAAATTCAAATTATAATCATGTAATACCAAATACGTTGTTCTGAGGTTCTGTTTTTACAATCACCACTATTTGGTGACCACCATTTCTTAGTAAATATGTATAAATTGATTCAAATTATCTGGTGGCAAGCATCAAAAACCAAAGAGTGTACTTTAAACAAGCAAAGAATCTTATGTATACAGACTGGCTCATAGAAGCTATATAGAGAAGCTAAAGAACTAAATGAGTTCCAAGAGTATAACCAACAGAGACCAAGCAATAATCAATTTGAGGTGCCCCTGTTGGAATTAATAACCTCTAACTGTTAAAAGTGACTATGATATTCCACCCAAGATCCAGGAGAAGGTTGGGCACCTGCACACTGCTCATCAGCACTCTTTCTATTATGTGTGTGTGTTGGTAGGCGGAAGGGGTGGTAGTACGCAAAGGCTAATTAGTTTGAGTAGGAAAAAAATTGATGCAGTTCCAGATGCTACAGCAGATGCCCCATACATCTGTAATGTGATTTTAATGGCTTGTTAGTATTCCACTTAACAGATTACTTAATCAATCACTTTCTACTGGACATTAACTGCTTCCTAATTTTTGTCATTTCATACAACATTGTGATTATTGTACTAGTAATTGAGGTTTTCTTAGACGTCTCCAATGTCCTGATTCAATGCACTGTAAACTTTTTTCAATTAATTGTCCATCAGAACATATGTACCAATTTCAACTTCAACTGCTAGTTTAAGGGATTATTTCTAAAACAAACATGAGAGCTGTTTTGTTGTTGTTTTATTTCATTGCTATTTCATTTGTATTCCTTGGATCCTCCATTAGATCAAACATTTGGATATGCTATTCAGGATGAGTTTTTCTTTTATAAGTTGTCTGGACTAACCGTAGTTCAATTTTTCCACTAGAAATTTTGTCTTTTAATTATTCATTTATAAGAGATATTTAAATGTTTCGATTTTTAATCTTTTTATTTCACATAGATTGCAATTATTTAAAAAATGTTGCCTATCAGTTACATTTCTTTTACACTACCTTCCATTACACAGAGGTTTTACATTTATATATGACCAAATTATTAAGCTTTGCTTTTATAATTTCTGCTTTTTTCTTATTGCTTTGTAAGTTTTCTGGTGTGAAATACAGTTGTCTTTATTTTGTTTTTAATAATTAATCAGTTGTACCTACATGATAAAGTAGTGATTAATTTATTCTTACACTACTTAGTTGAAATCTTATCTTCATCATGCTATTTTTTTTAAATGTCTATACTTGGTGTTAGTAATGAAAATTATCAGGTAGATGAACAGACATAGAATTTAGAATATTCATCTTGGAAGTTCCTCTTCTGTCTCTGTTGCTTGAAAAGAGGGGTTTCTCCCTGGAAGGTATTTTTGTCTTATAGCCCACCATGACTGTGGTTGCAATTCCTTCTTATCACCACTTTGAAATACAGGGGGGAGTCTGGTCTTTTACAGCCTCCCTAGGTGGGCGTCTGAGAAACACAGACATTGCCACATGGCTATCTCATAGGCATTTCAAACTCAAATGACCCAATCAAAACTCTTAATTCACCAACAATTCTCTTTACAAAATCACTTTTCCCCGTTTTATTCATTCATTCCAAAAATATTTTTCTAGGAACCATTTTTTTGCATAATTCTCTGCCCAGTTCTCTGATCCATAAGCCAAACCTGAAATGCTATTTCGAATCTTCCTAATACATTTTAATTTTCTAACCCTAATAGTTTTTCAAACCTTCCTATTCAAATGAAGCTCAAAATTAGATAACATGCAATGTTTATAATAATAATAGTATCTACTTGAAATCAGTTTAACTTATACAGTAATATAAATCTCCATGTAACTTATAGTATACAATCTACTTCTTTTTTTTTAAAAGTATATGTAAAATTGACATTTTGTAGGTTAAATGTTAGGTGATGAAATTTTTACTTTTTTCTCCTGATTTTTATTATTATGCATGCAAAGTCAAAGTAGAGCATAAATTTAAAATGACCATTGAAGGTATTATTTAGTATAAGTTACATTTTAGTAAAATAAAAATGGCCATATTTTGGTAGTACATACCCATAAACTCTTATCTCAATATAAATATGCTGCAAGGAAGTTCTGAAATATTGCATATCTGTTATCTGCAGAGAAGATTCTGAGTACTACTAGCAAGTGCAACTGCATTCAGAAACTGATTTATAAAGATTTAAAAGTACTTGAAGCATAACAGCTACAGTCAAACCAACATATAACTCCTTTGAATTGTACTTTCTTCAAAAAATATCAACACAATAATCTTTGTTGATGAAATAAAACTTTTGATATTTTAAATGTTAATGGAAAGCTCTCACACAGAGTTTAGACACAACTTATACAGTATCAGTTATCACACAATGAACAATTTTGTTTTTAAAATTTTTTTATTGATCTTATGATATGAAAATAATAGGCAGTATTTTCAAAAAGGTATTTTCAAAGGACAATTTAAACACGGTAAAATTTAGAATTATTAACAAAATTTATTACAATATATTTTCACAAATATATGAGGTCAACTACAAAAGTCAATACAAAATGTTTTTTCATATAGATTTTTTTATGAGCACAAAAGTATAATTTTTATTTTACACAGCCCCATTAAGGCCATACATATTTTTAAAAGAAAATATTGCCTCATTTCTTTTCCTCTGAACCAATCTAATGTCTACATTATCCTAAAGCTTAGAAATTTCATTACACAAGGCAGGGGCTTGCTGTAGTTAACGTCTGGCTTTCACTTTTGTGATTTCATATAGTTGTAAGAGCAATGATATTTTTTTCAGGCTACACTCCAGAGTCTTGATAACAAGAACAGACTCTTTTCTTTGCTTTGCTTTGCTTTGTTTCGTTTTGCTTTTTAAAGGCTGAATGTCCTTTTCTTCTTTTACTATCACCTAATACAACAGCACTTGATTCAGTGTGTGAACTGTGTAGCAGCAAGTGAACCAGTTTTGGAATCAGAATGTCTTCATTTATGCCTCGTGCTTTTTTCACTAAAGACTTTGCCTATGGTGAGAGGAGTATAGTATGGTGGATTGAGTACGGGCTTTGTAGGTGGCAGAGATGCAGTCAAATTTGTGAACTAAAGTAAAATTTTAAGGCTCACCCTCCACTTCCACCAGCTGCCTGAATGGACCCCCTTGTGGCCAAAGGAATATCCTAAAACTAAATTGCCTGCCAGGAGGAGGGAGTCAGACATACCTCATCATGCCCACCTCTCTTCTTGGGGACATCCTTTGTAACCCACTAACAGGCCTAAGGCTATGCAAGACAAACCTGCATGTCCTCAATTTACACAACAAATCTATGCCCGGTGGCTGATCTCTGATAAACAGCTCCTTGTGTTAAAACATTCCAAGACTTTAGACAAAGCTTCATGTCTTTAACCAATTACAAGTCAAAGAATCCTTAAACCCACCTATAACCTATAAGCTCCCGCTTCAAGATGGCCCACCTTTTCAGGCCAAACCAATGTATACCTCCCACATATTGATTTATGACTTCACCTGTAACCTCTGTCTCCCTGAAATGTATAAAACCAAACTATAATCCAGCCACACCAAGTCCACTTGCTCAAGACTTCTTCGGCATGACTCTGGGTCACAGTCCTCAAATTTGGCTCAGAGTAAATCTCTTTAAAATTATTTTATGGAGTTTGGCTTTTTTTTTTTTTTTCCCCGTTAACAAACCCAAGTCATATTTTTTAAAGCTGCATCAACTTGGCAGGTTATAATTTCCTTGAACCTTGTTTATTTTTTAAATAGAGTGATTGTAAAAGAATAATTGAAATTTTATGCATGCTATTGCTCTATATCTTAACTAGGAAAAGTTTCTAAAGAGTCTGACCCAAAAAGACTTCACAAAAAATATTAGGTGTTTACCACTTCTCTGTCTCCCTGTGCCTCAGTAGCTCATTTGTACTTAATCCTTCTCTATGTTCATATCAGTAATCAAATTGTCTCTTGATAACCCCCTGCTTATAGCCCCGATCTTATTCTCTCTACCAGAGATAGTACCCCCTGAATTCTCACGTTTTATAAAGGAGATATTAGTTTCCATTTAGTTTCCATTTGTCTCCCATACAACCTTCCCTTAATTAGAGTTCTCATACTCAACTGCATTTGCTTTCATTTTCCCCATTAAGTTTGGTAAGATTCATATTCTGTATTAAAACTAGTTATGTTTTCTAGACTGTGTCCTGAAGTGATTCTAAAAAATGCATACCAACAGAAAACACTTACATGCCCATGACTATAACCATTCTTCTGAGTTGAGCAAAGGGTAGGCAAGAATTTTACTTGTTACATTTTAGGTTCAATTTCATGACTCTCTGCCGCTCATGGAAAATATTGATGACACCAACTTTAAGTTACACGTTTGCTTTTTATACCCCACACATACCTTTCATCCATCCTCAAGACCCTCAGTGCTTACCCATGTACTATTTCTATGAATGCCCCATTTTTACCAAGACACGTTCCTCCCACTGACTCAGACTTCAAATGGACAAACCCAGGGATTTTCCTTCTCTACTTGCCTGGGTTTTTTCTATATTAATTATTTCCATTTTCTTCACAAAATCTTTGATCTTCACCTACAGTTTTTTATTTCATCAAACCTGATTAATTGTTTGCAGGAATATGAACATTTAAAGAAACAGTTATTTTTCCAGGAATCTTTAGAGGCTTTGCTCTACTCTCATCTAGCCTCTGGTGTTACTGATGAGATATGGGATATCAATTTAATTGTAATCAACTAAGGTCTTTGGTTTACTTTGGATATTGTAACTATTCTCTTACTCCCAAGTAGCTGGAAATTTCACAATGTTATGTGATGACTAGGTCTTTTTGTTTTTCCAGTAATTGTTTTGAATAATTAATAGGCTATTGAAATCAGAAGGATATGTCCTTATTCAGCAATGGAAAAAGTCTCTTCTGTTAATTCTTGATGTTTTTCTCTTTTTTTGTTCTCTAATTCTCTGTTTGGGGAAATCTTTTAAGTATGGTATTGAATCTCCTTAATTGATCTCTTATGTCTCTGATCTTTAATTGTCTGTTTCTCAAACCTTTTTTTGTTGTAGTTATTGTTGTTTCTGAAACTAAGAAATTTTCTTGGCTTTCTCTTTCAACCCTTCTGTTATTGTTCATTTTAGTGAATTCAAACTGGCCTTTGTTACTATTGTTCTTTGCTTCATTTTGAGCAGTTCCTATTTTTGTTTCTTGGATGCAGTATTTCCGGTAATCTTTGTCAGAATATAATTAAGCTCCCCCCCCTTTAGTTATTTATTTCCCTCAATTCCTTTTAATAGCACTAAGGTAAATTTTCCCTCTTTACTTTTACAATTTTTTTTTCTTTAATGTGTGTACCTCTTGGTAACATCTTTATAAAATAAAATTGTAGACATATTTCAGTGCTGTTTTGATGGCAGCAAATAGAGATGAGTGGATAGAGAGCTGGACATTTTGCTGAGGGATCTTTCTTCCTTTCTTCTACAAGGTTGAGCTGGGGAGTAAAGCAGAGGAGATAAATTTTTCATTTAAGAATTTTTCATTAATTCCTATGTTTTGGGCTTCACTTTTCATCACTACCATACATGATATCTGCTTCCACTTCATTAGGAACTTACTCAGGTTTTATCAGCAGGAATGCTGCCCTCCCCTGAAGAGAATACCCCATTCCCCAACATTTTCATGCTATCATTTTCTCTAGACAGTCAGTCAACATTCCTCTACCCTCTCTTAATTCCATGGATGTGTTTAAAATCTCTCATGTGTTGACAATCTCTATGCCATACAGTGATTTTGTAGTTCTAATTTACTTTTTCCTCTGCTATCATTTTAATAATCTTCACAAGAGGAGATAAGTACATGTTGTCAATGTAAAACCCGACTTAGCTCTCTGAGGATTTAGAAGTAAATGAAACATTCACTGTCATTTTTAGTCTGACTCAGAATTCCACAATTTGTTATTCTGTGGTGATTCTCAGTAAAAAGTGATGTCCAATCACAGACGCCTGCAAAAATTCTACAACACGTGCAGCTCTCCCTTGCTTTTCTATGCCACCCGAGAGAGGGCACAACACAATCTCCAGCAAGAAGATTATGAGCAAGTATTGAATTAAAACAAAATAAGACAAGATAAGTCTTTCCTAGGAGCCTCAAATAACAGTTCTTAAACTTGGAAATCACTGAATACAAAAAAGTTCTTTTATTCTGTCTGCTCAGCCAAATTGCATCTAAATATGTCTTATCATATCCTCCTCAGGTTTCTTCATTATTTAGCTCTTTGGCACTTTTTCAGAGGTGTAATATTCAAACCAAATGAAAGGATCTGTGGCTGAAAGGTGAGGTGCTTAATGTTTCTGCTCCCTCCCTTTCAGTGTGCCCTAGTCAGAGTCCTGTTGAAGAGTAGCCTACTTACTATTACTACTGAAGAAACGTTGTGGCTAAACTATTTTACAGTCTACCTGCCTTGCTTACACTTTAAAGTCTATAGCATTTCTTGCTTGTGATCATCTTGTAACGGGGTTAATGGCCTGAAAAAGAAAATGGCAAAGAGATTTTCTGTCTCCGTAAAACTTCCCCCACTCTTTTTGGGAACTGCATTCTGGCCTGCATCCTTGAGGCAGTTTTGTTGAAACTTCTAGGTGGTGCCAGGCCCCAAAGTGGGCAGCTGGCAGAGTTTACAGGCTTTGTTTTTGGCAGAGATGGGATGGTTAGAATAGTTAACCACTGTGATTGCCTGAAGCTCAGAACCCTTCTTTTAAAAGCTCTCTATTTCTGCCTGTGTTTGGGAAATTTGGGATTTTGGGACAAGAAAATCTACCATATTTCCTCCTTTGTCAGCAAAGTAAACCGTCTTTCCTTCCTCCTCAAAGCACTTGTCCTCCTTCTGATTCGGCTTCGTGGACAAGTGGCCAGGCTTTCGGTAACAAAATTATCTTTGACAAAGAAGAAAAAACTTACACTGTGGCTAGGTCACCCTGTTTAATAAATGGTACTGAGAAAACTGGAGAGTGAAATGCAGAAGAATGAAATTAGATCCCTACCCCTCACCATATACAAAAATTAATTCAAGCTGGGATTTAAAACTTGAATGTAAGATTTGACAACATAAAGTTTCTTAGGAAAAAAATAGGACAAACTCTTTAGACAGTGGCATAGGCAAAGAATTTATGACTAAGATTACAAAAGCGAATCTCAAAAAAACCCCCAAAATAAATAAATAAATGGGACTTAAACTAAAAAATTTCTGCACAGCAAAAGAAATCATTAACAGAGTAAATAGAAAACAGAATGGGAGAAAATATTCACAAACTATACTTCCAAGAAAGAGGTAATATCCAGAATACATAAGGAACTCAAACAAATCAGCAAGAAAAAAAATTAAAAGGTATGTAAAAAACATGAACAGATATTTTTCAAAAGAAGATATGCAAATGGATAATCAACATATGAAAAAGTGCTCAATATCACTAATTATCAAAGAGATGAAAATTAAAACCACAATGAGATACCACTTTACTCCTGTCAGAATGCCCATTATTACAAAGTCAAACAACATTAGATGTTGGCAGAGATGTGGTGAATAGGGACACTTCTATACTGTTAGTGGGAATGTAAATTAGTAGAACTTCTACACTAAACAGTATGGAGATTCCTTAAGGAACTAAAAGTAAGCATACCATTTGATCAAGCAATCCCACTACTGGGTATCTACCCAAATATATCATCATATCAAAAACACACCTGTACTCTTATGTTCCTGGCAGCACAATTCATAATTGCAAAGATATGAAATCAACCTAAGTGCCCATCAACTGATGAGAGGATAAAGAAACTGTGATATATATATATATATATATATATATACATATATGCATACTATTATGTATATATAGTTTACACACACACACCATGGAATACTGTTCAGCCATACAAAAGCACAAAATAATGTCTTTTGTAGCAACTTGGATGGAACTATAAGCCATTATCCTACATGAAGTATTTAAGGAATGGAAAAACAAATACCATATATACTCACTTATAAGTGACAGTGAAACGATGGCTAGAAATAATCATACAGAGTGGTATAAAGGACTTTGGAGACTCAGAAGGAGATAGTCTCTTTGGAGACTCAGGGGAGGGCAATGGGTCAGAGATTAGCTATCAGCTACAACGTACATAATTAAGGTGGTGAATTGCCCTAATGTCACCACTATACAATTCATCCATGCAACAAAATACCACTTGTACCCCCAAATCTATTAAAATTTATAAAAAGTTAATGGGATCAGAAAAAAAGAAAAAAAGAAAATAAAGTAAGCTAATTTATTACTTTATTAAAGAAAATGTTACTAATAAAATCATAAAGAAGAGAAAATATACTTACTATTTGTCAAGTGGAGAAGTGGATCTTCATAAAGGTCTTCATTCTCATCATCTTCTTCTTGAGTAGGGTGAGGAGGAGGAGGGGGAGGAGGAGGAGGAAGAGGAGCAGTTGATCTTGCTCTCTTGGGGTTGCAAAGGTGGAACAAAATTTGCATATATGTAGACCCATGCAGTTTAAATCTGTGCTGTTCAAGGGTCAACTGTATATAGTTTATGTCTCTTAAATTCCAGCTCTAGTTATCATTAATCTCTGGGTGGATCACCCCATCTATCAGCATCCATAAATTATGCTTCCTTAATTTTTCTGTCAGTAAATCTTAAGTAAATTATTGGAAGATTAGGCCCAGGATGTCCACATATCATATCCATACTGACATAGTATGGGCATATATAAAATAATTACTAAACTCATCAAAACAAGGGTATAGACTGACATACCCCAAAGAAAACCAATAAGAGAAACTGAGTTTGGAAATAGAGCATTAGTTATTTTCCTTTCATAGTTTACTAATTCCCCACACTAATCTTCCTATAACATTGCTTTTATTATCTCTTTTCGTCTA
>NW_012153519.1:195525-197827 GCF_000956105.1 Propithecus coquereli | reverse complement strand
ATTATTACACAGAGGATTTCATTTTAAGATTTTGAAGGACAATAAAATAGCTGCATGTAAAACGATTGTCTTCGTAAATAGAGTCTCTGCCTCAGATTATATGTTTAAGAGGGCAGAGGTTTTGCTTATGTCTTTGCCTTACATGATACTCAGCAAATACTGATTATGTGATTGACTGTCCTGGTTCAAGAACTAAATGAGGATAGATGCTTTGGGTGAGAAAGGGGCTCCGGCAAATGTTGTTCTGATTTTGTTTTCAGTGTTAATGGATTTCCACAGTGTTTGTCTCTATAACTCCTTTCATTATCAGACACAGTACCTATGTATTACGGTTTGAGTGCGTCCCACAGAATTCATGTGTTGGAAATTTGGTTCTTGATGTGGTAATGGTAGCTGGTTGGGCCTTTAAAAGATGATTAGGTCATTAGAGGGATTAATGTTACTGTCTCAGGATTGCATTAGTTACTCAGAGAGCAGGCTGCAGTAAGACAAAACCACCCCTTATATTTTGCCTCTTTCACATGAATGTTCTTGCCCTCTTACCATGTGATGTCTTCCACCATGCCTCCTCCAGATGCTGGTGCCATGCTCTTGGACTTACCCTTTAGGACCATAATAAATACATTTATTTTTTATAAGTTACTCAGTCTGATATTCTGTTATAGCAACAGAAAACAGATTAAGATATTATGTTAAAAGCCTTGTTAAGGGGGAAAAAAGACCTCTTTTCTGTGACTCAGCTCCTCTCACAAACATATAGCATCCCAACCTTGATGCAGTCATCTTTTTACTGAACCATCAACATCATTCCAACCAGGTAAGATGATGGCTTCTTGAATATAAGATAAATGTTCCCAAATTCTTACCCAGACAAGTAGGATTTGAATTTGATAATGACTGACCTTGGAGAAAAATACCCAAAAGAATTGTTCCTGCTGAGAATCAACAAATCTTTGGTGGGTCGGGAGGTGATTTCAAGGAACAATCATTTGTATGTGTTGTTATTTTTGTTTTCAAAGAGAATTAATTTTTATTTCTCCTTTCGTCAGGGCTGACTTAAACTTTCAAAAGTGTAGCATGATATTGAATCACTACAACATTGAATTTATGATGAAGAAAGTGGTCCCCAGACTTTCTATGCCCTGCTACTAGAATCCCAGCTAGCAACCGAGGCAGAAACTGATATCTCCATCAGAAAAACGAGGCAAGAAAAAAAATGAGTATGCTCGTTTTAATTACTTCTGCCACTCTACCTGTCCATCTTTCCATTTAATTTCTTTTTGAATACTAGACAGTCTAAAGGAATAAGCTGTGCCTTCTTTTCAGAGATGGGGGATATTGATACCCTTGACCTGCATGACTCGAAAGTAACTGTTTCAAACACTGATCTTAGAGTCATGTAGGCCAATTGTGTCAATCCTGGATTCATCTGTATCTTCTAAGACTCAGTTTACACTTTTGTCAAATGCCAATAAAAGATGCATGCCTCATGGAGTTATAATGATTTAATAGTATAAAATAGGTAAAGTTCTTAGCTGAGAGTACAGTATATAATAAATGCTGGGTGAATCCTAATCATTCTAAATTATTATTCCATAATATTTATGAAAAGTCATATAGCCATCTAATCTTTGACAAAGCAGACAAAAACATACACTGGGGGCAAAAATCCTTATTCAATAAATGGATTTTAGGAAAATTGGATAGCCACATACAGAAGACTGAAACGGGATCCGCACCTTTCACCTCTCACAAAAATCAGCTCAGGGTGGATAACAGACTTAAACCTAAGGCATGAAACTATAAGAATTCTAGATGAAAATGTTGGAAAAGCTCTTACAGACTTTGGCCTAGGGAAGGAATTTATGAAGAAGACCCCCAAAGGCAATCACAGCAGCAACAAAAATAAATGAATGGGACCTGATCAAATTAAAATGTTTTTGCACAGCCAAGGAAATTATCATGAGAGCAAACAGACAACCTGCAGAATGGGAGAAAATATGTGTATGTCACACATCTGGTAAAGGGCTCATAACTAGAATCTATATAGAACTCAGGAAAATCAGCAAGAAAAAATCAAACAACCCTATCAAAAAGTGGGTGAAGGACATGAACAGAAACTTCTCAAAAGAAGATTCACTAACGGCCAACAAACATATTAAAAAATGCTCAACATCTCTAATCATTGGGGAAATGCAAATCAAAACCACAATGAGATATAACTTATCTCCAGTGAGAATGGCCTTTATCAAAAAGTCCCAAAACAATAAATGTTGGCATGGATGCGGAGAGATAGGAACAC
>NW_012153519.1:193540-195320 GCF_000956105.1 Propithecus coquereli | reverse complement strand
AATAAACAAAAACTACAGAAAATGCCTTGGTTCAATAAGTTATCACTAACAATCTCTCAAAATTATTTGGCAATTAGTAAATGCTTAATAATTCATCTATGTTTAGATTTTTATAGGAAAATAATCACATCTTTGCTAATCTAAATTATGCAAAGATTTTAAGTATATCAATTTAAAAATTCCCAGAAAAAATCAAGTTAAATTGTTTCAAATACAATCATAAACTTATAGCATTTCTTTTTTTGCTAGTATGATCTGTAATTTTATATCAACCATGTTCTGCTCTGTAACTTTTCTTTTTTGAACCGCTCATAGCAAAATTGGTACAGCAGAAAGGACATTGTTTATCTTTACAGTATTGTTCTCTCCTGTTTCAAGTCATGTTTAATTTCTTCACACTGCTGTTTGAAAAGTCAGCTATTGACTTCAAGGGTTGAAGAACAGCCCTGAAGGATTCTGTCTGTTTTACAGGTATGTAAGACATGTTTAATCTTCAGATTCCTACAAGTTCATGATGACAACAGAGTATAAAACACACAGTTTCTAGGTATTCATAAGAATGTTTATATCACAAAACACTTGTTTTTCTTAATAACTTCCAATATTTGTTAAAATAATATTTCCTTTTCTTGTATTAGCCTGTATGATTTTACAACATAGAATTTTCAGTCCAAATTTATCTTTTTGTTTACTCTTTTCTCAGAGGCAACTCCTGAAAAACCAGTCTTTCCTAACAAGCCTGCCTATACAATTCAAGACAAATGATGTCAATAATTTGCCCCTATAAGTAAAACGAAAAGACAGCATGCTAAATATTTTTAGTTCCAATTATTGGTAACACTGCTACTAAATTATGAAAGATCAAGTTTTCTGGAATAAATTTAGAAGAATACTTGGTATGCAATACTATTTTTGAAATGTGGAATCTAAATTAACATTCTGTCAAGATGTAGGTTTGGTGATTAAACATGTATACAATCAATTTCTTGTTCTAGTTGAACTTCTGTCTTATGAGAACTATACTATTGGCTCGGATTTCTCTTAGAAATATAATATGAGAATTTGGGCCAAAATTAATAATCACTCTAATTTTTAACTTCTCCACAGAGCCATCCATCTAATCTATGTATGAAGCACCTTTTAACTTCGAAGCATATTCAAAGTTCAGAAAAGATACATGCTGTACAAAAATGGATTATAGGGACATGATGGCATGCTGTGTTAACATGGCATTCTGAATTAAAATAACTTTTCTTTTTTTCATTTTCAATAATATTTTGACATATGCATGCCTATTTAACAGAAACTTGGAGATGAATTAACTGAATGAATGTAGATTTCATATGATGGTTGTATAGTGAAACTATTGAGCATAGGAATCAGGCAGAAGCAAACCTCCATGCTTACATGTTATTTTTCAGTATACAGAGAGAGTATTTGTATAATTATATTTCAAATCTCTTATATTTCTCTATTAGAAATGAATTAATAAGATGATAACTTATAGTACCATGGAGGGGGAGGATAGGTTCTGAATTTAAACATGGGTATGATTACTTACTGGATGCATCAATACTAACTTTTTATAAAACTTCTTTAGCATCTTAAAATCCAACTCTTAAAGGAAGAGCTAAAATGTAACTCAAATACATCCTGGACAATAGGGTAAGTTTTCAGAAAATTTTGTTTTTTTCCTGCTAAGTTCTCATTTGATGAATGATAATTATCAGTTACCAATAAAGCAACTGGGCTAACTATTCATTCAAAAATAAATTACAGG
>NW_012153519.1:181370-182490 GCF_000956105.1 Propithecus coquereli | reverse complement strand
CAGAAAATTTCCATTTCCTCATTGTTAAGTAGAATTCCATTGGCTCAATATCCTTATTTCATTATATTTTCAGCAAAATCTTTAAAAAAGTTAAAAATTTTATACATTTGCATAAAATGATACCTTTTTTAAAAAAGTATCTAGTACCAGGTATTTTTCCATGGATTATCTCACTTAAACTCACAATAGCTCTGTAACAGCTTTATAATCATCTCCTAGAGATAGAGACACTAACATTTTGAATGAGTAATGGAATTTTCTATATCTACCTATAAGTGGAGGGACTGAGACACAAATCCAAGGAGTCAGCCACTGCAGAGTGTGTTCTTACCCAGTGTCCTTTTGTGCCTTGATATTTATCAATTTCTGAGACAAGGAAATCAAAAAGAAAAGTATGACAATCTGTGACGTTCAATTTTCTTTGTCAGTTTGACTGTGCCACGAGTTGCCCACACAGCTGATTAAACACTGTTTCTGAGTGTGTCTGTGTGAGGGTACTTCCAGAAAATATTAGCACTTTAATTTGTGAAGTGAGTGAAGCAGATGGCCTTCCCCAATACCATCAGATCTCACCCAATCAGTTGAAGGCCTGAATAGAAAAAGAACGTTGAGTAAGAGAATTGGTTTTTTGCCTGACTGTCTTCTAGCTGGGGGCATCAGTCATCTCTTACCTTTGGATTCAGATTCAAATAGGAACTTACATCATTGGCTCCTGTGGTTCTCCTGAATTTGACTGGAACTGCATCATTGGTTCTCCTGGGCCTGCAGTTTGATGGCTGCCGATCTTGGGAATTCTCAGCTACCATCATCAATGTGAGTCAACTCCTTATAATAAATCTCTGTCTCTCTCTCTCTCTCTCCATATACATACACACACACACACACACACACACACACACACACACACACACATATATTTGTATTTATTCTGTTTCTTTGAGGAATTTGGAATGATATTTCATCTTAATTGAAATAATTTCCTTCTACTTACCTGTGATGTAAGACAGACAGTTTATACAACCAAAAGACGAATTTAGTTATCTTTCCATTAAGCTACAATAACTTTCCTATATGTTAAGGAAAACTATGGTCTACATAAAAATTATGATAAATGGTTTTT
>NW_012153519.1:179336-181105 GCF_000956105.1 Propithecus coquereli | reverse complement strand
AAAATTGTTTTCCAAAGACAAATGTCAATACAATAAGATATGTAAATTAGATTGCTTAAATTTATCATTTGCCTTATTCATAATTAATAAAAATTTAAGAAGAGTCCACATGGACTATAACAAGTGGAATATTACAAGTGGAAACACTATAAAAAGAAGGTAACAGAGGGTCAGAATGTGCATGATTTTCTGTCTTCAGCTTAACAATTACTATGTTTCTTTTATTAATATTAGGTATTTGATCTGAAATTTTTACAGATGTGGATATTTAGAGTGGTAACTTAGGCCAAATAACTTACTAAAGATGACTTTTTTATTTTTAAGCCTAGAAAATAAATTAAAATCACAATTTCTGACATATAGCCTATAACTTCAACTATCATTATACACAGAAGTTCATGAAAAAATTAATAAACTTTGATTGGGTATAAAAGTTCATAGTCTGTTAAAGACTATGAGTTCTGGATGTTATTTGATCTGTTCATAAATGACTGGCCTGATTGTCTCTGAAATACATTTCCCAGGTGAAATTTATTCCTTGAAAGCACTAGATCACTGAGTAAGACCAAGATAAAGAAGTTATATTGTCATAAACTAATATATAGGTGTATATGTATGCATGTGCACATATGTGTATATATGTATACATATATACACACAAATACATACATGTGTGTATACAGATATATAATATATACATTTATGTGTGCATGTGCACACACATAGATGCACACGTGCATATATGAGTATTGAGATTATTTACACTTGCCTTTAGAGATAAGAACAATGTATTAAATTTAATCAGGAATCATTCTTTTTGTAAAGGACAGCTACTGTTCTTTGCACGTCTTCAGACTGCCCGACTTCCCACTCACCGCCACATCCTAGCAGCCACCAAGCACAACACTGAAAATTAATTACTTAGGTAACTTTCTTTTTCATTTCTATTACCGTTTGCATCAGCTCTATTCACCTCAACCGAGAGCCTTCCTTCATCCCAGATGCTTCACTGCTGCCATATGTCTTTCTAGTACAGATCTGATAACCGCATTCAACTGTACATATTTGACTGTCCGGTGCCTTTGGCATCACATTTCATAGTATTAACTACATGTGTGTGGATGTGAAAAATTAATTTGAAGGAAGTAAGTAAATGTGGGGTTAGTGAAATCAGTTAGTAAGCAACTGCAGTAGTCTAGGCAAGAAGTGATAACATGAACCAGGAAAGGGAGGACACACAGAGATATATTCTACAGATAGTCAATGAGTGAAATAAATGTAGCTTCATAATGGATTAGATAAATAGAATAAGGAATAGGGCAGCTGAAAAAGTGTAGGTTTTCTGAACTTTATCATTAAAGGTCGTTGATAACATTTGCTATGAAACACTGTAGAATGTGTTCCATGGATTCACTTTCAGATGGGTTTAATTCAAGGTGCCTCTAGAAAAAACGTGGAGATGTGAAGTAAGCATTTGAACAAATCACTATGCATATTCAAAGAGAAGTCAATGCCGCCGGGAGTCATAGCAGTGGAGGAAAAAAGGAAACAGTTTATATGGGAAAATGGCTTTGGAAATACTACAGAGTTAACAGACTGAAGCTCCAGCTTTAAGCAACATGAATATTTGATGTCCAGGTAGAGATGGATGAGATTGTATGAGGAAAGTTAAAGAACCAGGAGGAAAACTGAGAATGCAGTGTTTAAAAAGCCAAGGGAAAAGAGTGTTTTCAAGAAGGAAGATTTTAATAAGGATCAAAAGTGGGACC
>NW_012153519.1:173305-174932 GCF_000956105.1 Propithecus coquereli | reverse complement strand
ATGAAAATAAAGCAATTAACTTAGTTATCTTGAATCTTAGGATAATGATAAAATTAGCTGAGGGCAATCAATTGATCCAACTTTGACTTGAAATGGTAAATCTACAACATAGCTTCCACTTCAAGATTTTCAAATTCAAATAGACATCCGTAGAGTTAACATGTAAATACAAACATTATCATTATTCACGGTAATTATGTTTTGTGCAGTCACTGTGGACACTGGTACAGCCAATACTGAACCCATTGCTCCTAGGGAAGATGCAGTGCTAGAAGTGCTCTGGTGACAACATTGTCATTAACCTTTTACATAACCTTGTTTTATGTGTGCTTCTATTTAAAGGCAACTTATTTAATATATGTTGGTGATTCGTTAACATTGACCTCACGGCCAATAGCACTACAACTCACGTCTGAAGGAAGCTTATCGCACATATGTATTTTCTCCAGCTCCTTGCAGCCTTCCTTCACCTTAGAGCCCTCGATGACACTTCAGCACTATACTTGGGGGACATTTTAAATAGAAAAATCAACAGGAAAAAAACACACAAATAAAGAAAACATGGCACTAAATAGACCATAAAAAGGCCAAAATATTTACAGTGTGAGAGCAGAAACAAGATGCCAGGGAGTACTCTTTCTTGTTTGACCTCAGCTGGAAACATGTTCTGTTCTGTGGGTATGTCTGTGAATGAAGATGGAAGATCTGGAAGTACTGATTTGGGGGCTGCAAATAAAAGTTAGCAATTTGGCAAATTTGCAAATATTCAATCTGCTAATAATGAGGATCTCCTGTATCTCTCCTTCTGTGCCACCGGTCCCTGATGATACATGGCCAGCTAAAATTTAGGTAATTCTCAAAAGCACTTGAAATACCTCCAAATAGAAAATGAGATGCAGACACGTTAATAGTAAATTAGTCAGAGCTCCATCATTTAACACAGACATGAAAGAAGATATTATAGTTAACAACTAAACATAAGAAACACATCTATAAGCTTTTTTCCTTAGTTAAATTGATTGTGAGGATTTTTTGTTTTGTTTTTATTTGGTTTTCTTTTTTATTGTGAGGGATTTAGGGAAAATATATGGAAGGATTGATCTGAAACTTGAATTCCTAGACCAAGACAAGTCGGTGGGTGAAATCAATTACTTGTTTTCTGGAATCTGGGCTTCCATCTCTAGCTGATTGACAAAGGATGTATTTGGTGGCGTGGGAGCATCTGGGAGATTACAAAATGCTTTGGAAGCTGTTATTTCTCAAGATTTCCTGTTACAAACTGACAACTAAAGTTCCAATACGCCACAT
Source organism: Propithecus coquereli (assembly GCF_000956105.1). Taxonomy (NCBI): domain Eukaryota; kingdom Metazoa; phylum Chordata; class Mammalia; order Primates; family Indriidae; genus Propithecus; species Propithecus coquereli. Next base: position 173,624 of record NW_012153519.1, on the reverse strand, counting down.
CCTTCCAGAGTGTTTCCCAAAAGCAAATGCTGACTAACTTATCAAAGTACCTGTGTATATTTTCAGGCCACTGATTTTAAGGACATTCTTAAAGTATAGGCATCACTCTAAAATCAGTTTTGAAGGGATTGATGTACCCTTAAATGTGACTATAAAACAAGTCAGGAATATTACTAAAACCTGTTAGCAGAAGCTTAGCATCCTGCAAATCACTTCTGGGTTATTTGTAATCCTTAATAAAAATTTAGTAAATGCAAACACTCTAGGGAATATAAATGGAAATTTTGAGGGATAAAAATGAGTACAATTGGGGATGACA
>NW_012153519.1:168494-170405 GCF_000956105.1 Propithecus coquereli | reverse complement strand
AACATTTGTTGATAATCAGAATTATAGGGAAGGATGTCTAGTAATAAATCAGTATATCTTAAGCCATCTTGTGTGTGAAAGACTATGATAGGGAGATGTTTTAGTAAATATCATATCACTTAGTATTGATACAGAAAAGTGGCGCCAAAATTAGCATCCGGCCTGGAGGCCAAGAGGGTTCTTAGCTTCACAAGCCAGCTGACAGAGTAAAGCACAAGCAAGTTAATCAAAGTAAGAAAAGAAAAAAAGGGAGGCTGCCCCATAGACAGAGCAGTGGTTATCTCTTAGAGCAACAGAGACTAGCACTTTGTGAGTTTCCAGTGTCTTATTTTTTAACTTTTATTTAATTTTATGTTAACCAGAGGGAGGATTATTCATACGATTTCTGGGAAAGGGGTGGGAAGTTTCTGGAACTGAGGGTCCCTCCCCTTTCTAGACCATATCTGCTAACTTGTAAGAGTTGCTATGGCATTTGTAAACTGTCATGGTGCTGGTGGGAGTTTCTTTTCACATGTTATACGTTATAAGCAGGGTATAATGAGCAGTGAGGGTAACCTGAAGCCATTTTTCATCACCATCTGGGCTCCAACTGGTTTTGACTGGTTTCTCCGCTGCCTCCTGTTTTACCAGAAACCTTGGTCTGGGTCTTATGACTCCTTATTGAGTAGGGCCTGTCCTTACCCTATCTCAGTCAGTATAAGGGTCTGTTATGAAAAAATGTTATGTACAGGAAAGTCTAATCTATTATCTGTAGCTCTATTCTCCTAAAGAATAAAAATTGATTTAGTTGGTAAAGCTGCATATAAACAGGCAGAAAATAATACTGACCTTATGCAACAACAGAGCATGGTATTTGAGAAACCAAAAGTTTTAAAGAAACACATTATTTAATAAACTGGAAATAATGGTGACATTTTAGAGCTTAAAGGTGAATGGAAAGGGCATTTCATCAACATTCATGATGTTGTAAAAACAAAGGAAATCACACTCCATAAACTGCATTAAGTAGCCAACCACTGTTTCTCCACATTGTTGATTATTCATGAGGCATCTGGATTGATCTCTGCTGGCTCATACACTGACCTGCCTGGCACCCTTCTCTGTGGCCTCCACTCACTAGGTCACATCCAAAGCTGCCACCTCAACTTCCAGGTTGGCCTAGGCCACCATTGCGGCTTCTGAAGCCATCTCATAGCTCAAGGTTCTCTGGCTGTGCCTCCAGCTGAGACCTGATCTGCTGCTTCTCATTCCGGGTTCTGCTGTGCATGAACTGAGCTGAGGGTCTGGTATGGGAATAAAGCTCTGACATTCTTCAGCCTGTTCTCTCCCATTTAACTCTGCAGGAATATGTGTCTGCAGGAAAAGTATCAATGGACCTGGAGAGGACAGGGACTCAGAGCTGTCTTCTGTGAAATTAATGATCAAGCTATAAAATGGTTGGGAGATTGTGGAAAAATTATGGTTGAAGAGCTGGGAAACTGTTAGGCAACAGATTAGAAGGACCAGGTAGAGGGCAACCAGGTCTGCATGGCCTCAGGACTTGTGGTATGTAGCAGTTGTCCTGGAAGTGGGGTCTGAGGATGCCTGGGTTTCCCAAGACCCTTCCACAACCACAATATCTACTTGTGTTTATAACAATATTGTTAGTTTCCTTTTTTTCACACAGTCTCTTAGGAGTTTGCAGTGTATTTTTCCAGAGACTCATACGTGAGTTTAAAGACTAATAGACTGTGTGCTCATGTACCTTGGGCTTAAAATTGCTTTAATTTAAATACAAATAACAGTGAACAACCAGACATATTAGCTACATACACTAAAGTTCTCTGATACAGTCATTCCTTGCTTTGCCTGGTTCTAGTATTAATGAGTTTCCACTAACGGGGTATTGTGCAAAGCAAGTGTAGTCTACAA
>NW_012153519.1:167914-168444 GCF_000956105.1 Propithecus coquereli | reverse complement strand
TTCCATTGCTTAAATATTAATATGAGTGCCCCCACAGCCATCTATGCACTGTCACCTCTGCAAAATTGAGCCTTTCTCTTTTGCAAAACTTTACATCTAATTTCACACATGAGGCTTATATTGTAAAATTAGGCATTACATTTCCCACTTGGACTTTTTTTTTTCCTCCATGTTGGCCCTGCCTTAAATATTCTTTTTCATCCTTCCCTCTTAATTGAGTCTTGCTATAATAAACTAAATTTCACCTGAGGATATCTCCATGCTTTGAGTCCCTACATAACAAACTGCAATCTAACTTAGTAGTTAAACGAACTGAAGCCTAATTTAGGACTATGGTTTTGTAACAAACGGCTGAGCTTCCGCCAATCACAGCAACTAAACTCCAGTCAGTCACAAGCAGCCAACTGATCAGCCCATGCTGAAATAAGGCAAACACTGAGCTGTAACCCATCAAGCTATTTCTGTGCCTCACTTCTATTTTCTGTCCGTAAGTGCCGCCTGCCCACATTGCAGAGCAGAGCTCTCTGAAC
>NW_012153519.1:166024-167864 GCF_000956105.1 Propithecus coquereli | reverse complement strand
TCTCTCCCATTTAACTCTGCAGGAATATGTGTCTGCAGGAAAAGTATCAATGGACCTGGAGAGGACAGGGACTCAGAGCTGTCTTCTGTGAAATTAATGATCAAGCTATAAAATGGTTGGGAGATTGTGGAAAAATTATGGTTGAAGAGCTGGGAAACTGTTAGGCAACAGATTAGAAGGACCAGGTAGAGGGCAACCAGGTCTGCATGGCCTCAGGACTTGTGGTATGTAGCAGTTGTCCTGGAAGTGGGGTCTGAGGATGCCTGGGTTTCCCAAGACCCTTCCACAACCACAATATCTACTTGTGTTTATAACAATATTGTTAGTTTCCTTTTTTTCACACATTCTCTTAGGAGTTTGCAGTGTATTTTTCCAGAGACTCATACATGAGTTTAAAGACTAATAGACTGTGTGCTCATGTACCTTGGGCTTAAAATTGCTTTAATTTAAATACAAATAACAGTGAACAACCAGACATATTAGCTACATACACTAAAGTTCTCTGATACAGTCATTCCTTGCTTTGCCTGGTTCTAGTATTAATGAGTTTCCACTAATGGGGTATTGTGCAAAGCAAGGGTAGTCTACAATTTTAAGAGTGTAAGGGGGTCTTTAGATAAGCATCTGTAATGAAAAAAGGATTGTTTTAGGGATCACGAGGCCTATTTCTAATTCTAACTAACTATCCAACAGAATTCATTTCAATGTTCACCCTTTATTTCCTGACGTAAAAAGGGGGTAAGGATCTCTGTTCAGTCTACTTGACAGATTAATTGTGGGGGGTTGGTGATCATTAAGACCACAGAAATGAAAAAGCCATTAATGACAGTAAATCTTAATGATATACTCCCTCTAACAACAACTAATGTGAATACTTCTTATGTGATAAACACTGTTCTATGCAAATGATGTCTTTTGATATGGCCATACAACTACTTTATGAAATAGATACTATTATTACCTACAATTTAGATTTGATGAAACTGAATTCTAGAGAGGTTAAGTAACTTTTTAAAAAATTAATGAACTTCAGTTTTAGAGTAGCATTAGGCTAACAGCAAAATTTAGCACAAAGTACAGAGGGTTCCCACGTAACCCCTGTTCCCACACACCCACATTCTCTTCCACTATCAACATTCCCCACCAGAAAGGCACATTTGTTACAGTCCATAATAATAACTATTACTATCACCCAATGTTCACAGTTAGCATTAGAGTTCACTCGTGTTGTACATTCCATGTGTTGGGACAAATGTGTAATGACATGTGTCCACACTGTAGTATCATATGGTGTGGACGAAAAATCCTCCCTGTGCTCTGCTTTCTCAATCCCTCTCTCCTCCATAACCCCTGGCAACAATTAATATTTTTATTACTTCCATAGTCATCTTTTTCCAGAATGCATATGGTTGGAATCATATACTATGTAGCCTTTTCAGATTGGTTGCTTTTACTTAGTAATACGCATTTAAGTTTCTTCCATGTCTTTTCATGGTTTGATAGCTCATTTTTTTGGCATTAAAAAATATTCCATTCTCTGGATGTACCAGAATTTTATTTATCCATTGACTGACTGAAGGGCATCCTGACTGCTTCCAACTTTTGGCAATTATAACAAATCTGCTATAAACAATTCTGTACAGATTTTGTGTGGACATAAATTTTCAGCTCATTTGGGAAAACACCAAAGAGCATGAATGCTGAATTATCTGGTAAGAGTATGTTTAGTTTTGTAAGAAACTGTCCAACTGTCTTGAAAAGTAGCTGTACCGTTTTCATTTCCACCTGCAATAAGTGAGAGTTTCTGTTGTTAAGTAACTTTTTAACTTGTCCAAGTCAT
>NW_012153519.1:164852-165974 GCF_000956105.1 Propithecus coquereli | reverse complement strand
CTGAGCTGTAACCCATCAAGCTATTTCTGTGCCTCACTTCTATTTTCTGTCCGTAAGTGCCGCCTGCCCACATTGCAGAGCAGAGCTCTCTGAACCTCTCTTCTGCTTCTCAGAGCTGCCTGATTCGTGAACTTTTCTTTGCTCAAATAAACTCTGTTAAATTTAATTTGTCTGAAGTTTTTCTTTTAACAGTCTTAAATAGCACTCAGGGTTCTGCTCAAATCATCCCTAGAAATCCTCTTGGGCCACCCCAGTCCTCAAGTGATTATTGTTCCTGTGTGAATGGGGACCCATTTAGTGACTAGTGTCATGAACCCCGTTCGAACTGTCTTACAAATAAAAGGGATTTATCAGGCTCCATGTCTGGAAAAAACCAGCTGTGGAAGAGACTCTGGGCATAGCTGGCTCCAGTAATACCTCCCTCTGCATCTTTCAATCCTGCCTTCTTCAGAGCTTTGTTCTCAGAAGGCTCTTCTAACTGAGAGGCAAAGATGACCATGAGAGCTTCCATGATTTCATCCTACCAGCCTATGACCCACATAGAAATAGTTCTTTCTACATCGTTCTGATAAATCAGGAAGCAGACTTTCACTGGTCTAGCTCGAGGCGGTGTGGCTAGGGGAAAGAACATGCTAATCAATCAGGCAGGAGTCATGTACAAATTCCTGGACTTGTGGGTTCGTTTTACTCTTACTATATCACATGGTCTGTACATTTTCAAAGGAATACTGAACTGACAACAGACAATTTCCACCATGGATCCCTCCTCTACCTTGCCATATCACCTGACATTCAACATTTACCTTATATCACTGTAGCTACACTATATTTTCTCATTTACTAAATATATTTATGAATGCATATGTGTGTTCTCATCTAGACCATAAGTCTTCTTAGGAGGCTGCATTTTATGGTTGTTCTTTATGCTCAGTAACTAGTCCAGTGATCTTTGCCTAATAAGAGTTCAATAAACATTTGTTGATAATCAGAATTATAGGGAAGGATGTCTAGTAATAAATCAGTATATCTTAAGCCATCTTGTGTGTGAAAGACTATGATAGGGAGATGTTTTAGTAAATATCATATCACTTAGTATTGATACAGAAAAGTGGCGCCAAAATT
>NW_012153519.1:150463-150894 GCF_000956105.1 Propithecus coquereli | reverse complement strand
TTTTTTAAGCCCAGTTCAATTCAGGTGTTCCTTCAGTCATTTAGATAAAGTGTTTTGATTCTAAATATTAATAGGCTTTCCCTTACCTGAAATTATTCCCATACCTTTGGCTGTCATTGTGATTTTCAAACTGTGTTTTACTTCACATTAGGGATCTTTAATGATGCCTCAGTGTCCCCAGCCACCTTCCACATCTCTACACTCAGAGGACAGTGGACATTCCCTCACTCTCAGTCCACACTTGAGCCAGTTCAACTCCACTTTTGTGGTTTCAAATGTTAGATTTCTGTGTAATATTTCACTAGGAGACAAAAAAATAAAAGGGAATGGGATTCTGCTGCTAATACTAGATTTGCAATACAATTTTCTGGATCATAGTCTATAAATGGCTAATTCAAGAAGTTGAATATTTATTAACTTTACTTAATGGT
>NW_012153519.1:142214-149273 GCF_000956105.1 Propithecus coquereli | reverse complement strand
AAACTGATGAAGTTATGGCCTCTGACCTCAAAGAACTAATCCTTTATTGGATGAGGATATATTAGTGAATATATTGGGTTTATATCAATGTATGTAACCAGTTGTAATTCACATTAATATTATACATGCTATAGCATTATAGATAAAGTGTTATGGAAGAGCACATGTGGAAGTGATGAATTCTTAGCTATGAATCAGACAATCTGGGTAGGTGACCTATCAGGTTTTGAAAGAAGAGTAGAATTTATACATAAAAAAGTAAAGAAAATTCTACACAGAGAATAGCTGAGCAAAGGCACAACCACAAAGAAGTGCTTGAAATTGTGTAGAAATTGTACACATGGCTTCAAAGACCCAGTTGCTTTTGATACAGGCATGTGTGGGTTATTAAAGATTCCATCTCTGTTACTCTTTTCTTACTTTTTCATAGTCATCATATAATTCATTGTATATGAAAAGACATAAAGAAATCCAAGAAGAGAAAAATATAGGTAATCAATCAGGTCATAAAATGGATGGTTTTGGGATGAGCATGTGAATTTATAATTCAACCTACATTGTTTAAAGCTGAACTTCTCTCTTTATCAGTTGCCCAAAGGGTAAAGGTCATATAACATGGAGTAGTTAGCTATAATGACTTTTTAAATTATTCATTAATCAAACCACTTAAGATGCTTTAAAATCCATTCTTTGGCAGTTATATGGTTTCAGAAATGCTTTCACTCTTGTAAAATCTTATTGTTTGCATTTATTCACTCTCCAGTGTCATTTTAAAACAACATAATGGGACCTCAGAAAGAATCACTTAAGGATTATTTCCAGAAGTTCAAGCACATCACCTTCGTGTAGCTTTTTTGTAATAAGGTATCCAAACATATTCTATATGAACTTACAAACAAGGACTCTAAGACCTAATATATTTGAAATGTCTAATTAAACTTGTAGTCAACTCTAATTATTTAAATGTGAATTTTGGACTCAAATTTTACACATACTTAGGAACACCTCATGATTCTACTTGTTAGTGCCTTAGTGATTCAAATTAATTTTAATTTTTGTTTATGGTAAATAAATATTTTGTATAAAGCACATATATTACCTTTGCTTCTTTTTCTTTTAACTAGTGAGAGCAGTCATGAAGGAAATTCCCTATAATGGAGACTCAAACTATATCAACATTGATTCCGTTTAGAGTGAGAAGAAAAGAGAACAATTTAGGATTTTAGGTTGAGTGACTTGTAAGGATATCGGTACTAGAGATGAGGAAAACAGAAAGGGAAATAGCCTGAAAGTATAGAGAATGAAGTCATAGTGGGACACATTGAATATAAGTTTCTTATGGAAATCGAATTGGAAATACTAAAGAGATACAGTTGAAGAGAATGCTTCGTGAATAGTTTTTAAATGAATATATACCGTGAGTGAATGAGTGGATGAATAACTACAGTTTTAGATCTCAAGAAAGACTTTATGAATTTCAGTTTGAAGATCATGATTAAAACTACGGGATTAGGTCAGATGGATTATCAAAAGAGAGATGAGGGGACATGAGAACACTAACAAAGATAACCTGAAGACTATCAACAAGTTCTAGTTTGTGAGAGGAAGAAGAGGCAGCAGTGCTCCTGAGAATGAGTAGCAAGAAAGAAAACAGGGGAATCAAAACAGAATGGTTCAGAAACCAAGTGGCAATAAAGAAAATAAGAATATAAAGAAGGCCCTGAGTTTGGCCTTTGTAAAATAGATGATTGATTTCAGCCTTAGAATATTGGAAACAAAAAATAGATCATTTTATGTTAAGGCATATTTATTCTTAGTTATGTTGAGAAGTGAAAAAAATGAATATGATAAATCAATGTTGTTTAATGAAGTTTTTATTATTTAATAGGTTTAGTCTAATCATCTCTTGCACCATCCTCATTCACCCTTTTCCCAAGCCAAATTTAATCCATTAGTCCAGCTGCGTGTAAGGCAAATTCTGGTCAAACCTGAGAGCAGAGACTTGGGGGACTTATAGTACTTAACTTTGAGTAGATGTAGGCAACTGGAACTTAATTTTAAACTATCCACAACCAATAACTATACTTCCATAATTTATTAATTGCCCAGGAAGACCAAGAGGATTATGCAATAAACTATGACAGACCTGGAATATATCTTATGCCTGCTTAGATGAGAATTTCCAGAAAAGTTTTGATTAAACTTTTGAGTCTGTAAATAGAAACAGGCAAAGCCAATTAAAGAAGGCTGCTAGAAAATGTGCTGACAAAGAGAAATCAAACAATTTACGTTCAAGTTTTTCATTCACCACTTTAGAGTTATGTAGATTACTTTTTGTCCCCAAGCCTAAATTCTATTTTGTATGATACAGTGATAATTATACCTTTCCCTCCTATCTTACACTGTTGCCATACAAAAAAGTGTGTGGCATTATCTTAGTATACTGGGAATTTCTCTGGTGTATGAACAGCCTGCTAAATTTATACCCATGTACCATGAATATCATTATAAATTTAATTTATTTTTGAAATGTAAGGTAAATTATTTCCCATATCACAACTTTCCATTGTTAGGCTAAAAAAATTGTCCAGACAACGTTGCTTAAAAGTTTCTTTTGCTCCTCTTTTGAGGAGCAAAATGGCTGACTAAAAAGCTCCAAGCCCTCATTCCCTCAAAGAATCATTAAAAAACAACCAGAAACCGATTGAACTAACGTTATAAGAATTTTGGAAAACAGTTAAAGGCCTGTAGCAACCAATAAATACTTAAGAAAAAGCCACCTTTAAAACATTAAGAAAATTCATGGTGTATTTATTCACCCTTGCTTCACAGATATTTGTACACCAATGTTCATAGCAGCACTTTTCACAATAGTAAAAATTGTGAACAATCTTAACGTCCATCAGTGGGTTAACAAAGAAACAAATTGTGGTATATACTTACTGGGGGATATTATTTAGCCTTAAAAAGAAATGAAATTATGATATATACTACGACACGGGTGAACCTCAAAAACATTATGCTAAGTAATATAAGCCAGATATAAAATGACAAATATTGTATGATTTCTTTTGCATGAGGTACTAAAAATAGTCAAATTAAAAAACAAAGTATAATCGTGGTTACTGGGTAGGAGAGAATGAGGATTTTGTTTAATAGCTACAGAGCTTCAGTTTGGGATACTAGAATAGTTCTGGAGATGGATGGTGGTGATGGTTGCACAACAATGTCAATGCATTTAATGTGACTGAATTATATACTTAAAATGGTTAAAATGATAAGCTTTATGGTATGTATATTATTTTACAATTTTAAAAAAAGTATTTCCAGCACTTTTTCTTTTGAAGTGTCAGTGCTCCTTCATAAAATAGCAGGGTTTGTTCTTGTAGGCCTATTAATAACCAAGAAAAAAAAAAGCCATCAATCATTCTGAATTCACTGAGTAGAGATCAGTTATTTCTACTGAAAGGAAGTTTAACATTTCCAACTAGGTGTTTTTAGGGAAAAAGAGGTAGGGGGGATGTCAATGCAAAGTTTATTTTGTTTTTAATGTCATTAAGTATAATTTTTCAACGTATAAAATACTATTCAGCTGTTATCCTCTAGGTTTATAAGTTAATATTCATTAAATTTCCAAACATAAAATCTTAGTTCATTCCAAAGTCTTTTAACTTAGAAATACTCCATTTATAAATCTAGCATGTTTTAACTTTTTCCCTATTTTTAAATTTTAGTCACATTTTCTTAAAGATAGAAATTTAATTCTTAAACTGTAAATATTTATATGAAATAGAAGCAAACTATGTTAATTTGTTAATCGAAAAACTATAGAAATATTTTAATATAATTCTTAAGAGTATAACCATGGCTAAATGGGAAACGTGAGCCTCATATGATTACATGTCATAAAAATAGTATTAACATAGGAAATTATTAGTATTTTTAGATTTCATATTTCTCTAGGTTGCTTAAAATTTGTTTAAACAAGTTTTAATGTTTAGAACATTCATTTCAATAAACTTGCTTTGGAAAAATCACTTAGACATGAAAATGCTATTAATACTTAAAATGTCATGAAAATATTATTATAAAAGAGTTATAATTGAATAAATATACATTTATATTTTTAAATGATACTTTTGAATATATAAGAAAATGACTTAAAAGCTTATGATAGACTAAAATACAGAAATATCCTCTTTTGACTAAAGGTACTATTAATATTACATGAATGCCCACATATTGTGAGTATTCTATTTTGAACAATTTATTGTTTTGACCAATTTACTTTCAACCAAATCGCTTTCTATAAATTTAGTTTCCACCAATTCTCCTGGAGCTAGTAAACGCCAAAGAGTTTAGATATTTTAGCAGCTAGTTGTGGTGAGGTGGTAATAGTTGAGATATTTCATAATTCAGAGTCATTTCCTAGTGAAATTTTCTCTGAGTTTATCTGCTGTGAGGAGCTGGGAGTGAGGAAAGTGGTTTAAAGGTGCTTTAAAAAGATTTGAAACCACCTTCACAGAAGTTAGGACAGAACAAAAGAAAAAAATAAAACATAGAATTTATTCAACTGGGATTTGAAACCACAAACTTGTCAGCAGCACCGTTTTGTAATATTGTGAACATTTTTATGATACTTATAACCTGAACCCATGACCCAAAGGTTCTAGTTTAGACACTTTTCCTCCTTTTCCCCCTCTTCAGAGTTGCCTCTCTTTGGTACAATGCACTTATGTTATCTGCGCCGTATCAAAAGACCTTCTGTGGCTTTTCTGTTCTTAAATTCCAGCTTTTGTTTCAAGCCCAGGCTAGCTCTCTCCTCCTCTCTCCCCTCCTCCTCTTCCCTGCTCCTCTTCTATTTCTTCTTCCTCCTCTTCTTTTCCTTCTTCTCTTTTCTGTCTTTTTCTCTCACTGTTGCTCTCCCCACCATGTTTTTTGTCCCGCCCAAGGACAATTGAAGAGAGATATAAAAAATATTAATTTCTAAGTAAAGAATTTTATTGTGAATTATTACAGCTAAATAGACTATGGATAACACTTGACACTGGGAAATTAAAAGAGTACACAATTCTCAGAAATTGTAGAGATTGTAAAGCATTTCACCATAGACTGGTTTAAACTACAGGTGTCGTTCTGACATGGTAACTTGTCTCTATTTTTTGCCTTTTCCTTGAAACTATGTGCACTATTTTTTTTTTTTTTTTTTTGCTTCTGTCTCCACTTTCTATTTATACAGCTGAACCACTTGCTTGCTCCTCACCCCATTCCCTTATCTCCATTTTGCCACTTGTGATGGAACGTGCCTGTTTTTTAATGCTACATGCATACTTTACATCTCTAAAAATCTTCAGGCTTTCAATTCAAGAGACCTAGGGCTGAAATAACCTCCTGCCACTTCCTCAAAAAACCTATTAGTTATGAGTGCCTCAGGAGTTAAGGATGTTCATTTCCACCTCTTGAAACCCTCCCGGAATTTTCACGTCTTTATTTTCCAAAATATTTATCAAGAGGCAACTTGTGCCAAACAATGTATGCAATCAATAAATGTTTAGTGTCTGAAATACACGCTTTTTTAAAAATTAATTCTAGCCACGGTTTGGTGTATTATGATGTGCCTGTGACTTTTTGGCTTATCCAGTCAATTCTGGGTCCATCAAAGTGTTGAAAGTGAAGATTGCTAAAACTTGCAATTTTTATTTCCAGTTTTTTATTTGAGAATGTGCGGCTGGCTCCATGTAAGATTATTACTAAAAGCATTATAATTTTTTGGAAGCATATCTTTCTTGAAATTAAATTGTCATTTAAGCTTAAGACAGAGTATGGGTTTCTGTTTTCACTTATTTTATGAGAGTTTATTCTGAGGGAAAAGTAAAATTGTAAACCAACATTCTGGACAACTGCTTTCCCGATTTTGTACATTGAAATCTCTTTGAAGGGAAATTCTAGAATAATGTCACAATTATTTGATAAATGGATTTGAGGAAGCATGAAGGCAGCCCTACCAGAATTTTCATATCAAAAAAAACTTCAGTCTTAGATAAAATCAGAAACTCTTAGGAAAATTTCCAAGACATGAAAATGGGCAGGTAAGATACTGGGTTTTCTTTCACTACATTTCAATACATTGTCTAGTGGACCTTGAAGGGTTATCTGATTTTATGTGTGTTTTCATTTTTAATTGTCTTTATATTGACTAAGCTATTTTAAAACCCTATGGGGTAAAAGTTAAATTGTAGAAAATAGATAGAAATGCAAATAATTCTTATCAATGATAATGAAAATGATTTTTTTCTGGTGGAGATACAATAGATTTCTGCTCTGTAGAAAACATAACCCCAACTATTGCATTTTATTTCCCTTTAAGCTAGGAAACAATTTTTCATCTGTTAGCAAATTTATTTCAGAATTCTTGATTGTGTGTGCATGTGTTTATACACACACATACACAATATATAAAATGTTCTTCAACTTCTTCTTTGAACTGGTTTCAACATCTTACTAGTTCCCACATTAATTAAGGAGTTAAAACTTTTGACATGTTAATTTTATATTCATATGAGAATCATACTTTTATCTTTTTTATAGTTATAGTTTAGCAGCACAAATAAGTTACAGATAAAAGCTTTCTTGACCCTTCCTTCACAGGACTCGATCCACATAAAAGCGGTTCAGAAGGTAAGCATTCCTCAAAGGAAATAATTTTAGACTATATCACTTCAAATAAACTGCAGATCCTTCATAGAATTGTTAGAATGGGAACATTAGAGCAATTATACTTTTGCCTCAGAAGTAGGAGTCAGGGGTGTAGTCCCCATTGTTCATTGATCAGGAAGGAGCTTCTAATTTGTCCTCTACAAGTCTGCTGTCTTGGGTTATGTATTAAAATTTAATGATATTTTATAAGCTTCAGCTGGTTATAATCACAGTACAATAAAATACGAAATCTAGTTTTAAATCTCTTAGACAAGTTCTGCTCTCAAACAAAAGTTCCTTTTTATATCTTTTAAAAAACCCATCTGAAATCAAAATTCATAATTTAAAATTAAAAGCTTTTTT
>NW_012153519.1:136578-138199 GCF_000956105.1 Propithecus coquereli | reverse complement strand
CCCCCATTTTTAGAAATTACAAAAATAAGATTTGTATCATCTAAAATAAATACTTCACAATATGACCCTTGTATGGATTACTCCCGTTTACACACTGGAAAGGTTTTTTACACTAAATTTTTTCCAAGTAGGAAACAAGCATTGATCATGTTCTGAGAGTCAACTTTGTATATTATACAAAAATGCGATGTAAGAACACAGTTATTGAACATATGAAAAATATTCCTCTATTATCAATCTTATTCAAAGTTTCTTCTATTTTTGATGTGTTTGAATATTTTATTTACATACATGCTACTTAACAATTAGCAATTTTTCACAACCCTATGGAATTCAATCTTTGTTTTTGGAAGTGCCAAGTAATAGAAAATTTTAATTACAATTACTCAGAAACTGCAAGTTACAAAGTTATTTAGCATGGAAAAAGCATAGGTTTCAAGTGATAGAAGAGTTACTTCTTCAGGTTTTAAAAAAGAAATTTCTCATTTCCATTTTCTGGATTTCGAAACTATATTTCTCTGAACGCAATTCCCTAAACCTCCAGCTTGGGTTTTTTTTTTTTTTTTTTTTTTTTTCCAACGTTCGGTTTCCTTTAATGATACCCATCTCCCTGAAGGGCAGGTGCAGGCAGTTAGGCGATGGCAAGAGATGTTTACTTGAAGATCTTTCCCTGAGTATAGGCTTTGCCCACATGCTGGAAGGCCCCCTCCCAGGAGAAGTACTCTCGAACCAGCGTCTGAGTCTCCTCACTGCCAGGATCCAGTTTCCGCCATGTATATGACTCGTAGTCCACCTGCCAATCTGGACTCAGCGGAAAGGCAAGCTCCTGGCCCCGGAAGACCCAGACTCCAGAAATGGAGCTGCTATTGTTGGTGCCAAAGAGGTTGACACGGGCAAAGGAATTCTTCAGCTTTTCCAACCACTGGAACATTCCAGTGATGAGGTTGCAACTCATAAAATTCTGGGTGAGCTCTTCAGGGAAGCGGTACTCAGAGTACCACAGGGACCAGCCATCCTTATCAAAGTGCTCCCAAAAATATGGCAGTGCCAGAGACTGCGTGTCCTCGTCGGAGTACTTGTGCTTAAATTCATTCAACACAAAGGTACTCTTGGGCAGAACTTTATTTCTCTGAACACAATTCCCTAAACCTCCAGCTTGGACATTTGTTAAAAGTGCAGATGCCTGGTCTCTTCTCAGGCTTACTGTTGAGGGAATTTTAATGGTGTAACCTGGGATTTTCACTTTCATGAACATTCTGGCAACTGTTAATTACATTAGAGTTGTTGGGTTCTGGAAGCTCTATAATGCAAAGGTTTTTCCTTAATGCTGTATATTTGCTGGCTGAAATAAGTGCGTCATTGATGTTTCAAAATAAAACAAATGCTGATTAAATCAAGGAAAGAATGCATAATTATTTATATGCATGAAAATTACCTTTCTACAAATATATTTATAATTGTAATAGGAACAAAATATAATGAGAATTAATTAATCAATTCTATCATAATACACTACAGCTGTGTCTACAGAAGTTATCAGTCTTTCAGAAGTAATTTTGCTCTGGGAGACAGCATCTAGTACCATTCTGGCAAAAATATAAAGACACTAAGAACTATGTAA
>NW_012153519.1:133024-136522 GCF_000956105.1 Propithecus coquereli | reverse complement strand
GTTTTCTACAAACATGAAATCTTTTGTCACTCTTTTACAACATACTGAAAATTATCTTTTGTTATGATCCATGTTCTTCTGAACTGGATTCATTTTTAACAGACTCTTAGAATAGATTCATCTCTCTGAGATAATGACATTCATAATACAGTATCGGGATGGCTAACCGATTAAAGCTTCTTTTATTCTGAAGAAATCCCAATGATATTCTCAATCTTTTAACAAAAAGAAGCACTAGAAAGCCTTTTTGTTTATCAATATCTTTGGGGAAAATAGTAATATGGAAGACTCGCCAACTTTATGAGAGATAACATGCAATGTTAACATTTTAATATAAAATGCATTTTGAATGCTTTAATATGTGAGCATTCTACCTGATATATTTATTTTGGATTCTAATGTAGTCAAACCTCTGAATAGACAATGATTGATTAAAAAAAGTATGTAGAAATAAAATGTTGAAGAACATTACATTTAAGCCAAGCAAGCATAGAGATATAATAGAGTTTTAACTGTTCATAGTACCTTGATGAAAACAAACATAACAGATACAAAATATGGACAAAATTTTTCTATTGACTTCAATGGAAATTTTATTAATCCATAAATATATGACAACATAACCATTCGGTTTATATAAAAAATTGAAGAATATTGAAAATTAAGAAAAATGCATTAGCATTCAAATACATGTGGCTTGTTTAAATAATAAACACTTTTATTTGAGAGATATCCAATATTTGTAGGTGGTTAAAAACATATTTTTCATTTAATCACCTAGTCAACAAATGCGATTATTAAGCCAATAGATAAATAATATCAAATGAGATAATTTTCTACATGTGTTTATTAAATGAAGAACACTTACTAATTGTATTTTAACATTTCTAAGATAATATGCTATCCAATTTAATACCATTCCAAAATAATTTGTAAAATTTTAACATTAATATCCCAATGACAATAATAATAGTAATGATAATACATTTTATAACAGGATAGAGATTAAATGTACAGAATATTTAAAGGATAAGTTTAGAGACTGTGAAATATTAGCATAGTAACTAGTTCTGAACAATTCTTATCATTGGCATACAAATCACCAGCAAAGATGTGAATTAAGCCTGTAACACGCTGTTAAATTATTAGATGTATTTGTATCGGGCTGGGACAAGAATCTTTTATTTTGAGCCTGTGTTTTCCACAAGTTCTATATTTTCTGCCAGTTCTAGTTACCTTTCCAGAAATAATGACACTTTTGTGTCTTTCATGAACTAGAGACTACTTTAAAACACATGCTGAGAAGCCACTCAGGGAATATTGCCAAACGATTGAGTTTGGAGTGGGATTATTCAAGCTAGCCCTTCACACGCAGCCCTCTGTACTCACATTATACTCTGCTCAGGCTCTGCAGACCTCCTTTATTGTGTGCACAGAAAATATAGTAAATTATCTCTTTCATCTAAATTCTGAAAAATAATAATAATACCAGGAATATGAATTAGGGTTGGGGGGACATAAATCCCTAGGACAACTACCTATAGGGAGGGGGTGTGTATCCTTCCTTAACTTTTTCTTTAAGAGCTTGAACTTTTCACTGAATGTATCTATTTCTTAGACTTTTTTTAAACCTTAGCTAGTCCAGCAAGGTATTACCCTTAATATTCAAGTCAACAGTTCTAATTTTTTGTACTCCTATAATTTTCTGCAATGTTGATATTATAGGTCTTTCACCTGCAGTTCTGAAATCCAGAAAGCTCCAAAAACTAAAACATCTTTTATGACTCATTAGGAAGCCAAACCTGACTTGAACTGACATGAATTTTATAGTCTTTATTTATTGTACTTAGTGTGAATATTCATTTGTTTTACTTCATAATGAAGTGTTATAAGGTGTTGTCCTAGAACCTGTTGATGAATGCTACAAATATATCATTTATGCATTCTAATAACTTATAAAGTCTGAAAAATTCTATATTGCAAACACATATGGTCCTAAGAATTTGGATAGTTTATGGAACTGTTTTGATTATTCCTTAACTTTTTATCTCCATAATTGCTTACACTAACAATTTGTTATCCTGTATTTCTCTCTTCTGATTAAAGCAGTTTCCCCTTATCCCTAGGAGATACATTCTAAGATTCCCAGTAGATGCACAAAATAATGTCCTGGGCAGGACAAAGTGAAACTGTGAGCGATTTCGTTATGAATAGCACGAAATTTAAAACTTATGAATTATTTATTTCTGGAATTTTCCATTTAATATTTTTGTTTAATGGTTGAACATCAGTAACTGAAATCCTGGAAAGTGAAATCATGGATAATGGGGGACGATTGTACTCTTTCTCCGTCTCCTCTAGTGACATCCTTGCCCGTATCGGCTCTGCTTCTTGGTGTCTGTCCCACTTCCCCTATATGTGTTAGCTATTGCCACATACCTACCAAAAAACTCAGGGATTTAAGGCAATAATCATGGATTATCATTCATACATCTGCAAGTTGACTGGGTGCTCAGAGGCCTTTGACTGATCTCTGGTTCTCATTGCAGCTCTGCAGGAAGCTAAGGCAGCAGATTCCAGCTGCCCAGGATGTGTTATCAAACCGCGAGGGGGTTTCTGCCTAGGTCCAGTTACTTCCCACACAGAGAGCCAATTATTGAGATAATGAAGATTGCCAAAGAAGAAAGAAATTTTTAATATGAAAGACATCTGTGGGAAAAACAGGGAATCAGCCTCAAATCCATCTCCTCGACTACCAGAGAGTTCAGGTTTTTTAAAGAGGCGCAACACTCATTGGAGCAAGTTGTGTTGAAATTAACACGGAACTGTGTGCATCGGAGCAGGTAGTGGAGCACGGTGAGTCTTGGTTTCAGGAAGCCTGTGCAGGGGCCTTTATAATCTCAACTCCTTTGTCTTACAGAAATTACAGTATTTCCAGGGAAACAACTTAAAAAAGTCAAACAATTAGTTAAAAGTTACAGGGTTTTGGTTATCAATCCCTACTAGCCTCAGAATCGAAAACATGACAGGGAGGGGATTATAATAAACATACATAGGTCATTGAATTTTTTTCCTAGAGCCAGTTACAGATGGGGCAATTCAGTTCCCAAGTCCCTCATCTTCCTCCTGGAACCAGCAGGTTAGCCAAGCCATGCTCTTTTCATGGCGATGCTGAAGTGCAAAAGAGCAAAGATTTATTCTTAAACTCGAGGAATGGAGAAAGTGGGAGGAAGGAGGAGAAGAGAGTAGAAATGATGGGAGCAAATGATTGTGTCTGATAGTTTTTTAAAATATGATATTTCTGCTACTTTGTTCCCTCCCTTCTAACATTATATCTCTTCGAGCATGGAGATCATAATGGCTGATGTGGCTGCTTGTGATGGGCACAAGTGTCGAAAATTAGAACATAAATAAAAACTGGAAAATAAATCACTCTATTACATTATAACCACCCCCATTTTTAGAAATTACAAAAATAAGATTTGTATCATCTAAAAT
>NW_012153519.1:130568-131043 GCF_000956105.1 Propithecus coquereli | reverse complement strand
TCAGAGGAAATTCAAGGAGTAATCTTTTTCCTTATAATATCCCTTCTCATTTTATTTCACATTGTCAGCTCTGGCCTCCTGGTGGACTGTTGTCCTGGTTCTTTGGCTCCTTGTTTGGAAAATTCACAAGCAGGGCCAGTGTGATGGAGTGACTACAGACAGGAAGCAATTCCACACAAATAGCTTTTACTGCAGAAAAGAAGGGAGCTATACAAAGCAAGAGTACGTTCCAGAGAGAAATGGGTCAGTCTTCACTAGTAGAGAAAGACATTAAGGACTCCTAAGTGGTTCCCTTTCATTGGCCTCATCCAGGGGAGGGATTACGGGAGGTGTGGGATGTTACCAGGTGATTGATATACATAACAGTAAGTTGTTCTGCATTTTCCTGCAGTCTCTTCTCCTGATTCCCCACCCCTAGTAATTTACCTTCTGCCTGTCTCTGTCACCTGCAGATTCGGTCCCTGTCTAACTAACA
>NW_012153519.1:125699-129040 GCF_000956105.1 Propithecus coquereli | reverse complement strand
AGCACACCTCTGGTCCTTCGTAAAGGACTCAGTGACCTGGAAATTTGGTTTTATTTATATTTTTCTCATTCTGCAGAGTCTACAGAGGATAAAAATGAGAAATAGTGAGGAAAGAGAATATGAAATATAACTAAAAATATTTTTTAATTTTCCAAATATCTTCTTCTTTTTGCATTTTAATTTTTGAAAAACAATAGTTTTCACGGTAGTATTTTCATATGGCTTCTAAGGTGTAAAGCACTGAATGTTGCCCTGAAATTTAGCATTCTAGAGATTTTGCCAATATCTTGTATGACAGTGAGTTATGATGTGACAAAGGTGACTAATTTGAAACAGATGCAACCTAAAATACACATTTTCATAAATGCAAAGTGATCAAAGAAAAGATACCTATTATTGTCAAGAATGTGCGATTATTTCTAATCTTTCTGTATGAATTGGGATGTGGTGATAGAGGTTTGTGAGTCTCTTCATTGTGAATTACAGTTTGAAGAAAAATCTTAAAGAAGGCCCGTTATTTGTTTAGAATATAGATAGTCAATTATATACCAGAAAAGATGACTTCAACAACTTTGTAAAATTTCTTATGTCTTAAATTTTATCATGTCAATTATTTTTTTTTATTTCCTGCTTTTCCATAATGATTAACAGAAATGCTCTAAGCTAAATCAATCTGGAGATTTGTTTCCTTTAATAGCAGCAAACAGCAGCTGGAAGTCTTGAGACTAAAAGAACACCTAGAATGGGGCAACAGCAGCTGTCAAGGGGATATGATAAATGACTGAGGCCTAGAGGCCTGCTGCACAGACAAAGTGAATCCACAGGCAGCAGCTCGAGGCCAAGAGAGGATCTGGTCCTGAAAAGCAGAAAGTGTTCTTTGAACAGTCTCTGCCATTTATAACAGTTGCATTTTACAATTTTATAAGGTCTCAAACCCTTCTTCTCGCTATCTAGCAAGCAGATGATTGAGAAGAGTGTTATAGTATAAAAACCTGTAAAGGAAGGAAAGGAGAAGGAAGGAAAGGAGGGAGGGAGGGAGGAAGAAAGGAAGGAAGGGGAAGAGAAAGAAAGAGAGAAAGGAGAGAAAGAGGAGAAGAAAGAAAGAAAGAAAAAGAAAGAGAAAGAAAAGAAAGAAAGAAAGAGAAAGAAAGAAAAAAGAAAGAAAGAAAAAAGAAAGAAAGAAAAAAGAAAAACTAATGTCATAAACAGTCATGCCATCCTGTGGAATGGCAATGTGTTGAGACTCACGAGTTGCAAACTCCTTGCTTGAGGGTAAGCCATTTCAATTTTTATAACTCAATTTTCTCATTTTAAGTGAGGTAGACTGGATTATCTCTACCATTTCTTGAATTCAAACATTCTCTATCATCCTTCAATTCTAAAGATAACATTGCCCCTACCTAGCTACGTGGCCTTATATAAAAGGATTAACCAACTTTAGATGTTAGGTAGTTTCATCCTCTGTAATAATGAGTGAATGTAATAGTTAGCAAGCCTGGCAGATCGGCAGAATCACTTGAGATCCTAGTTTGAAATGTGGATCCCTTGACTCCATACTACATCTGAATCAGTGTTCTGAGAATCAAGGAAGCTGGGGATTGTTACATTTTTCTTTGGATACAAATTACAGCCCTCAGATAGCTACACTGGAATCCTGTTGGAGGAAATGCTTATGTTAAAATGTGTTTATAGTATTCATGTCAGATCTGCTCAAATCTTGATCTCTTGAAGTGATACCCCAGGTGTATATTTAAGAAGCATTTCAAGTAATACCAAGAGGATGACAGCAATGGAAACCACTAGGATAGATGTCATAGTTATTATCATGTCAAAAGGTAATTTCCAGAGTCCTCCATACTCTGAAGTTTTGGAGTAGCATTGATCATTAGTAAATAGAGGTGAAGCTTTCAGAGATGAACAGATATTTTCAATGTATGCACAGGAGTAACATCAGATAATCATAATTTGACCATTTTTCCTTTACCTGAGGTTATAGAAGAGAGACTTAAAACAAACAAACAAAAAAAGACCTGAAATTGTATGAGGCCAAGTAGGTGGTCTTATTGCTGTTGTGAATATTTCTGATTTTCCTTCTGGAACATGGTAGGATTGCACTTTCTACCTTCTTGAAACTAGACAGGATCATGTGATTTGCTTTAGAACAAGACATGTAATAGGAAGTTGTATGTATATTTTTTCTGGGCTAAGGTAATAGGAGTCAGTATTCTTTGTAATTTTAATAAGAAACAAGGTGACCAAGCTATTGCTAATACCTCCTGTTGTCATTATAAAAGAGAATGACTCTGTGCTTCCCTAGAGCAGGGACTCTTTTTATGCAATTTCAGAATTCTTGCACTTCAGATCTTTAGTACAGTGCCCAGCAATTCCTTAGTGTATTTCACTATCATGCACATATGATTTTGGGCAAATTTAGCTATATGAAGCAAAAAATACATGAACATACTCAAGGAAAGAAAATATAGTCATGTGCCACATAATGGTTTTTTGGTCAACCATGGATCGTGTGTATGACTGTGGTCCTGTGAAATTATAATGAAGCTGAAAAATTCCTATCATCTAGTGAAGCAGTAGCCATTGCACCATTGTAATGCAATTACTTTATTTTTTTATAAATTTAGTGTAGCCTAAGCATACAATGTTTATAAAGTCTACAGTAGTATACAGTATTGTCCTAGACCTTCACATTCACTATCATTCACTCACTGACTCAACTAGAGCAACTTCTTATCCTGCAAACTCCATTCATGGGAACTGCCCTATACAGGGTACCATCTTTTTTTTAATCTTTTATGCTGCACTTTTACTGTATTTTTTCTATGTTTAGATATGTTTAGATGCACAAATACTTACCATTGTGTTACAATTCCCACCAATACTCAATATAGTAACAAGCTGTGCAGGTTTGCAGCCTAGACTATTATTCCATATAGCCTAGCTGTGTAATAGTCTATACCATCTAAGTTTGTATAAATATACTATTATGTTTGCACAATGACAAAATCACCTAACAAAGCATTTCTCAGAACACATCTCTGTTGTGAAGTGGTGCGTGACTGTATTTATATGATGCCACTAACTCTACTTACCTTTGTCCTCAATGAGAAATTTCTTAGAAGGAGTATGAGATAAAATACAAAAATTTTCTCTTCTCTTGGTTATTTCATTATGTATTCATTCCACGAATATTTATTGAGTGCTATATATTCCAGCTACTTGAGATTGTTGCTGAACCAAATAAAAATTCCATGCTGTAGGGAGCTTATGTTCTAGTGGAAGGAGAAACACAAAAACCAGTAAACCTAATAAATAAATAAATTATG
>NW_012153519.1:114986-115274 GCF_000956105.1 Propithecus coquereli | reverse complement strand
ATAAATGTCAAAATATACTAATCTAGAGATGCTTGAAGCTACTGTATCTGTGCCTCTGAGTCTTTTGGTCTGGGGATACTAATCAACTGTTCTCTCTTACTTCTGGGACTTCTACAAAACATCTTCCTGGATTCATTCCCTTCACTTTCCCAACTCACATTCCTAGAATGTTTGTTCCACATACAAATTCTTGGGTAAAAAGTCAAATACTTTGATTCAGTAGAGATAGAGTGGGACAAATAATTTGGCATGTTTAAGTATCCACAGGTTACTCTAATGCAGATGATC
>NW_012153519.1:112037-112563 GCF_000956105.1 Propithecus coquereli | reverse complement strand
GCAAGCTGAATCAGAGCCAATATTTGTGTAATTAACAAATATGTTCTCATATGCGTTTCAAAGGGCTATGTTTCTCTTTAGTACAATGTAACATAAATTCAATAATATTAAAAGTGATATAAGAAGCTATAAATCACTATAATGATTATTGTTAAAAGCGATTTATTAAGTTTCTATCTGCACAGCTGCTCTCCTGTACACTACATAAAGTAAATTAGCATAAACATTCTTTTGGCATCTGATATTTAACCAAGCAAACAAAAGAAGCTCCTCTTTTTGGCAAAAAATATATATATGAAGGTGATGAAACTAACTTTTATTGAACATGAGTGTCTTCATACAATTAATTAAATTTAATTCTCACCATTTTTTATGAGTTTGGTATCACTCTCCTTTTTATCAAGATGGAAAAAAACTGTAGCTTGCAAAATTGAAATAATATAGCCACTGTAGATAATGGAGGATTCAAATCAAGATCTCTTTGACCCAAAACTTTATCATTTTACATAAATGTCAAAATGTACTA
>NW_012153519.1:109322-110977 GCF_000956105.1 Propithecus coquereli | reverse complement strand
TGTGGGCTGTCTATTCACTCTAATGATAGTTTCCTTGGCAGTGCAGAAGCTTACATCTGCCTAGGCAAGGAATTCTTGAAGTGAACAACTATTTTTGCAACGTAGAGCAGTAAATACCATAAAACCCAAGAAAGATAATTAGTATTAAGTAATAACTAAATTTTATTGCAAGTTTTATGCCATGATCTACAATGTAGAAGAAATACAAACAATAAGGAGTATGTGGCCAATGTGGTTGCTGAGCAGATAAGGTTTCAGGGAGTCATGGCTAAAATCTTGGGGCTGCTAATCATGTGATTAGCACACTATTCCTGGTATGGTGGGCTTGTGCCTATGGCTTGATCATCCCCCACTTAGTAAGAAGCAAAGACTCTCAAATAAAAGACATCTGCTGGAATCACAAATACCTTGTTTACCGAACCCAGTAATGGGAAAAGCCGGGTGTAGCTCAGCTGTTATTGCTCTATCATGATTAGAAAATAATATCTGATTTCATGGGAAATCAAAAAAACAAGGGCAGCATGAAACATCAAAATGGAAAGCCTCAATAAAAAGTGATTTCAAGCGTAATTGTTCTAGCCTTTTCTCTTTTATTAAAATCAATAACAAAAGGGTCCTAATCAGATAGGTGGATACTGTTTTTATATTCTTAGGAACAAAGTAGTTTGAATCTGAATGAAACTATTATGCCAACACTAAGCTTCACCAAAAACAATATTAAACATTGAGAAACATCTGCTAAGATATTCCCAGTACATTTTAAAATATTTTCTTTGACATTTGGCCAAATATGTCTTTCTTTCATTAGCTATTTTTTGCAAGCTGAATCAGAGCCAATATTTGTGTAATTAACAAATATGTTCTCATATGCGTTTCAAAGGGCTATGTTTCTCTTTAGTACACTGTAACATAAATTCAATAATATTAAAAGTGATATAAGAAGCTATAAATCAGTATAATGATTATTGTTAAAAGCGATTTATTAAGTTTCTATCTGCACAGCTGCTCTCCTGTACACTACATAAAGTAAATTAGCATAAACATTCTTTTGGCATCTGATATTTAACCAAGCAAACAAAAGAAGCTCCTCTTTTTGGCAAAAAATATATATATGAAGGTGATGAAACTAACTTTTATTGAACATGAGTGTCTTCATACAATTAATTAAATTTAATTCTCACCATTTTTTATGAGTTTGGTATCACTCTCCTTTTTATCAAGATGGAAAAAAACTGTAGCTTGCAAAATTGAAATAATATAGCCACTGTAGATAATGGAGGATTCAAATCAAGATCTCTTTGACCCAAAACTTTATCATTTTACATAAATGTCAAAATGTACTAATCTAGAGATGCTTGAAGCTACTATATCTGTGCCTCTGAGTCTTTTGGTCTGGGGATACTAATCAACTGTTCTCTCTTCTGGGACTTCTACAAAACATCTTCCTGGATTCATTCCCTTCACTTTCCCAACTTTCATTCCTAGAATGTTTGTTCCACATACAGATTCTTCAGTAAAAAGTCAAATACTTTGATTCAGTAGAGATAGAGTGGGACAAACAATTTGGCATGTTTAAGTATCCACAGGTTACTCTAATGCAGATGATCTATCAGTCACACCTTGGAAAATATTATTGATTCTGAGAAGCCTTCTTT
>NW_012153519.1:106132-107527 GCF_000956105.1 Propithecus coquereli | reverse complement strand
ACCCATTCCTCCCTCCTCCCCAGCCCTTGAAAATCACCGTCCTAGTTTCTGACTCTAGTTACCTCTTGTAAGTGGAATCATCCAATTGTTGTCCTTTTATAAATGGCTTATTTCACTTAGTATATCGTCTTATTTCACTTAGTATATCATCATGTTCATGCATGTTGTGGCATGTGTTTTGAATTGAATTCTTGCCACATCCATTCATCACATTTTCCTTTGGAATCTGGGAAATTTTCACAATAAAAGATATGCTTATATTCAATATGGAAAGGTGTAAGTCATGCTTGATATAAATATGTCTGCTGAACTTTTGTATGTAATCACCCACCTTGTATTATTCTACCCTCAAATAATTAAAACTGTGTACAGTTCATCTCACTTTCATGGTTCCACATTAGGACAAGTCGAGAAAATGTCTTTTCTATGGTAGTACAATAAATTTTCTACCTTGTTTCCCCATTTCCATTCACCTAATCCTCTCTATATAGCAGCCATGGTAATCGTTTTAAAAACTCAGATTATGTCATTCCTCAGCTTACAATCTAAGCAATTTTCAATGCTGTTAGAATAAAACTGAGCTCCTTATCTTTCTATGATCTGGCTTCTCCCACCCATTCCAAATTAACCTCTGATAGCCTTGAATTCACTCACTACCTTCCAGCAGCCCTTCAGGGCTCCAAATTCTCCCTTCTTGCAGGCTTTGATTTTCAGTTTCCTTGGTGTGTACATCCCTCAGTTCTGTCTAAATCCATACCCCTCTCTGTTTCCTTATAGAGAACTTGATTCTTTTACATAATAGCAAGTATTACACTTTCAATATTTATACTGTGTTATTTTTTAAAAATATGTTATCTTCCACTGGAGTATAATCTCCATAAGGACAGGCACAAAGTAGTTTTGTTTTCCATCACCCAGCCAGAACTGAGCACGGCACCTGGAAAATAACTGACACTCTACTCATAAATATTGATTAAATGGATGGACAAATAATGTTACACTATGAAGTTGAAGAATAATTATTCTCTAACACATATATCTAACAATGAGTGGATAAAATCTCATATAGTTACTGGGAACTCCAGGAAATCCCTTTAGAACTTATTCACTTGTGAAACCAAGAGATGTATACTCCTTGTGATCCCTACCTGAAAGATGTTTACAGTTGTGGGTAATGCCTTCCTTACCATACACAAAGTTGCTAACATGAGAAATCAGGTTTAGATATTTCTATGACTCTCTTTGATTCCTGGAATATAAAACCATGAGTTAAACAAGCAACCTAATGCTCAATGGTAGAAGAAAAAAGAAAGTAGAAAATAAAAATTCATATTTTTTGAAATCAGATAACATCAAATTTGCTTTGTTCAAAGACAATGATTTTGAAGTAAGAAT
>NW_012153519.1:105645-106082 GCF_000956105.1 Propithecus coquereli | reverse complement strand
AACTGACACTCTACTCATAAATATTGATTAAATGGATGGACGAATAATGTTATGCTATGAAGTTGAAGAATAATTATTCTTTAACACATATATCTAACAATGAGTGGGTAAAATCTCATATAGTTACTGGGAACTTCAGCAAATCCCTTTAGAACTTACTCACTTGTGAAACCAAGAGATGTATACTCCTTGTGATCCCTACCTGGAAGATGTTTACAGTTGTGGGTAATGCCTTCCTTACCATACACGAAGTTGTTAACATGAGAAATCAGGTTTAGATATTTCTATGACTCTCTTTGATGCCTGGAATGTAAAACCATGAGTTAAACAAGCAACCTAATGCTCAATGGTAGAAGAAAAAGGAAAGTAGAAAATAAAAATTCGTATTTTTTGAAATCAGATAACATCAAATTTGCTTTGTTCAAAGACAATGATTT
>NW_012153519.1:103721-104990 GCF_000956105.1 Propithecus coquereli | reverse complement strand
AACTAGGTCAGTTCATTGATTTTGCTGTTGATTTATTCCAGAGATAGTAGCTGAGAGCAATGGCCACATTCTGTTTGACATGCTCTATTTCACAATATAATTCCCAGTTTTCCACTTCTATTGAGAGTTATGCAGACTGTTTTTCATTAAAACTATGGCATATTTTGATTTTCCCCTTCAGTTTCCTAGGGTGGGAATGTCTCTGAGACCAGTCATTTGTGTTGTAATCCCCCTTGAGAAGCACCACTATTAATTGGAACAAAAATGTTTGAATAGAAAATGTCATTGAATCTCTCAGGATGTTTCAAGCCTCTGCAGCTATGGTAAGACATAAAGCAAGTCATCACTGCGTTATCTCGATGGGCTAAGGAAACAAGAAGAAACTTAAATTGTACCAACACATTACAAGTAGCCTGAGAATTTTGATGGAATTCAGCAGTGAATGGCATTTACTACCTATCACTATACATCTATTATATGTCAGGCATTTAACCTAGTTATATGGTTCCAAAGATGATTAAGAAATCGCCTCTGTCCTTATTGGATATTTGATCCACAGAGGATGAAAGACAATGTCAAGGCAAAGAATAATGTGGTGAGTGGAATGTGATGTGTTGTTGACACACCAGGGAGCAGTTGGATGCTGATTGTGATTGGGCTATCACATGTCAGGGGCCTCGACTGAGAAATTTGGCTGACTCAGTTCGGGTCCATGCGTTCAACATTTTTCAGTATGTTATCAGACTTGTTTACACTGCATACAGGGGACTAAGAGAAACTGCAGAAATGTGAAAGGGCTCTTGAAATCTAGACACAGAACTTGCATTAGGTCATGTGCACAACATCCTCTAGGTCAACGCTAGTTATAGTTCTGCTAAGATTCAAGGGGTAGGAAAATGGACTCTATTTCTTGATGGGAAGAGCTGCAAAGACATGTTGCAAAGGGGCATGGATACAGAAAAGGTATAATCGTGGCCATTTTTGCAAAATACCTACTGTGGCAGATAATAAAGAACTAGTGATTTTCACCTGTTTCTTGAAGTTTGCCAGTATGTTAGAGGAGGAAAGGACATTCTTTTATAATACTGAGAAGGGACAAGGCTGATTCTAAGTTTAATATGTTTTATATATTCTTTCATTTTGTCCTTATGCCAAACCGTTTATAGAAAATTAAGGTTCTATAGCTAAGAAAACTGAAACTCAGAGAAAAACAAGTTATTCCAGAGAACTTGCACAAATAGTAAATGGTGAGTAATAAATTGTCCCAAA
>NW_012153519.1:93437-93776 GCF_000956105.1 Propithecus coquereli | reverse complement strand
GGTCAATTAACACATATGTTTTATGTTCTATGTCTTATATACTATACTTTTACAATAAAGTAAGCTAGAAAAAAGAAAATGTTATTAAGCAATTACAAGGAAAAGAAAATACTATTAATTAAGTTGAATTGGATCATCATAAGGTTTTTATTCTCATTGTCTTCATGTTGAATAGGCTGAGGAGGAGTAGGGAAAAATTATATATAAATAGACAGGCTCGGTTCCAATCTGTGTTGTTCAAGAGTCAACTGTATATGTCTTTGTTAATAATGAATTTAAAAAAACACCCTGTAGATAGAAAGAAACAATATGGACATTAAATAGCCAGAAGGCCAAAAG
>NW_012153519.1:90518-91652 GCF_000956105.1 Propithecus coquereli | reverse complement strand
TTAGATAATCCTTTCTAACTATGTTATTTACATTTACGAATTTTTGCATTCTTTCTTGTTTCAATAGTCAGTGATAACAAAATGAATAATTAACAAGACCCAGCAGAAATGCATTCTATTATCTTCATCTTCATGAATACACTTGGTTAACATTTTATTTTTTGTGTTTCATTATGGACTCATAATTTTTCATATTCACTGTAAATTAGACAAACTCAATATTCTTTTAATCTAAAACTGTCTACGTGTCCAATGTGATCCTCTGTTAATTTACTTTCTGGGTCATTCGACATGAACCAATTAAATTTGAAAGATGTCTTGCTTTCGGACCTAGCAGTGTATTCCATGCTAATCTTGTACTTTCAACTCCAAACATCAATTTCAGCCAGTTCTCTAAGGGGCTGTGATTCCATTTAGAGGAAAGCAGTATTGGAAACAAGAATCTAAATACTTGTATGAAACATGGAGTTACGGAAATGTATGAAACATTTCCGCAAGGGAAATCTCAAAGGATATAGCTAGAAAAATAGTACTTTGAATTTAATTTTATTTTGTAATACATATTGGCATTTACAATGCAGGTAATAGGGCAATATTCTGCTTAAGTTCTTGATTCTTTCTTTGTACTTCTCAAAGTCAATTTTAAAATAAACAAGGGCAAGCAAGAGGCAGCTTTTGCTATGGGTCTGCTTATTAAGCTAAATCATTTCTTTATGATGTAGAGGCTCACTATGCAATCTCATTGCAGTGTAAGTCACAGAAATTAAGGGCTGGGAGAGGAACTGAGGAAGTCACAGATTCTATATAAGAGCAAGGTAAAATTAAAGAGGAAGAATCTGTGATAAGAATTCTATTCATGTTCTTTTCATTCTTTCCACTTCTCAAATCTTTGCATGAAATGAGATCTGTACAGGCCTCCTTAAGCCTTTGTTCTTGGAGCCTCAATCTCCTGTCTTTAATAGAAACAAGATGGATGTAACATGAGGTAGTAGTTAAAGAGCTTGAACTCTGGTCCCAGACTGACAAGGGTCCAGTTTTGGTTTTGCCACCATTTAAATGTGTGACCTTAGAAAATGTCTTAAAGAGTATTGGGCAGAGTTTCCTCTTTCTGAAATAGGGCAGATGATAATAGTC
>NW_012153519.1:89816-90385 GCF_000956105.1 Propithecus coquereli | reverse complement strand
CAATCAATAACTGTTCTTGTATACAAAACATTAAAGGCTGTATTATATAATTTACAAGTCAGGAAAATGCTTGCAACTAAAACAAATATACATAAAATTTATTTTAATATCACAAAAATGTAAAGTATTATAGTATTTAGGATTATAATAATGATTACAAGCTATAATTTATGTTCATAAAGCAGATAAGATAGTGTTAGAATTATAACAGGTAATACGACGATCACGAATTTAAAAATATAGAGTTAAAGTGTTTAAGAGATATATGTTCTAGTTTTAGTATAGTACTACATCAATGTATTATGACAAACTAGGTTTTAAAAATAAATAAGCTAATTTAAAAACAAAAGAAAACAAACAAACAAAAAGCAATATAATCCTTGTAATCAAGGATTTCCGTGTACAATTCATTTTTCAGTCAATCCAAATGTCAGTGTGTTTTACAAATTCGTTTTGATAGAAAACTTATCTAGAATTTTCTCTACTTTAATTAAACTTGTATAAATTGATAGAGCATATTACAGTCTAATGTATCATTTTCAGAAATGAGACTTTTAGTTTGGGGCAAA
>NW_012153519.1:89185-89554 GCF_000956105.1 Propithecus coquereli | reverse complement strand
AATATTGTAAAACATATTTGTTTAAAAAAGACTCAGATATGTGTGAAAAGAAGGCGAATCACAATATTTGGTCAGAAGAATAAACAAAAGTTTGACAATGAGAGAGAAAAACATTAGTATTTGTTAGAGGAAATTTAAACTGTTAAAGTCTGTGACATAAACTCCTATCGATTGTGGGAGAGTGAAAAATAACTCCTTATTTTTCCTTGTGTGGATATGTAAATGCACACATTTACTTATTATAACCCAGTTCCTGTATGTTAGAAGTCTGAACGTGGCTTAGCCAAGTGCCTCTGGCTAAAGGTCTTTACAAGGCTACAAAGATGTCAACCAAGGCTGCAGTTATCTCAAGGTTTGACTGTGTGCCTT
>NW_012153519.1:88023-89135 GCF_000956105.1 Propithecus coquereli | reverse complement strand
CAGTAGTATGAGAAATGATTATTAAGGTGACTGTTCTTTCTTCTACTTGTATTTTATAATGGGAATTTGCCTCAATTGTTGTTTTTGATGAAGCTATACCAGATGTGCTCCTGACGGTTTGTAAAACATATGAGGTTCCTGGGGGTTAATTTCTGCTTCCATGGAAACTACCCTGGTGTGCCCGTTTTAAATGACTTCCTGCCGACCGACACCTGGAGGCACCTGCTCAAAGAAACAGCTTTCTTAGGACTGGAGCAACACACAAAATGAGAAAAAAGTTTCATACTTTCTTCGCTTTAAATACAAGTTAACATTTTCAATTTTTCAGAAATGCTTTCTTTGGAATACACATAGCTATAATTTTTTCAAAAATGTTCATTGAAGTGCTTAGCAGTACTGGCAATTTAAGAACATCTCCACTGACATGTAATGTTATTGTATTTTTATGACATTGATAACAGAATCATCAATGGGTCATTTGCTCATTAATTAACTGATTTATTTGACAAGTGTTATTTGATGTGCTAACAAGAAAAGAATGAGTAAGATGATGACCCCAAGAATCCAGTAATCTAGTTAGAAAACAGACCCACAAAAAAAGATTGTTCTAAGACAAAAAGGAAAGCGCAATTAATACTAAGTATACATGGTAATATGTGGATATAGGTAATTAGAAGGTATACATTTCCAAGTACGGAGCAATGCAAGTCATATAGAACACATTAAAGTAAGTTAGGAGCCTTAGGAAAAGGGGAGTGAAAAGGCAAGATATGTGTAGTGAAGAGAAACAACTTGGTATTTGGATATATGTAGGATGTGGTAAGTTATTTGGAATTGTGCAAACAGTAAAGGAGGAACTTTTAAAAGGCCTGAAGATACAGATAATAGGGAGGGTTGTATACTATGACTCTTTGCCTACATTGTCCAGGTGAAGGGGAGCCATTGAAAGCTTTACAACAAAGAAGAAACATAGTTGGAATTGATTTTGCAATAGGTCTCTCTGGTGGACATGTTGTAAATGGCTCTGATAGCAGGGGATATGAGTGAAGATGCTATTGTAGGGGTCTAGACCAGGAAAGATGAAAGCCTACAACAACAAAATGAACAGAGAT
>NW_012153519.1:86676-87973 GCF_000956105.1 Propithecus coquereli | reverse complement strand
GTGGCTTAGCCAAGTGCCTCTGGCTAAAGGTCTTTACAAGGCTACAAAGATGTCAACCAAGGCTGCAGTTATCTCAAGGTTTGACTGTGTGCCTTGAGGATCACCTTCTAAATTCACTTGCGTGGTTGTTCGCCGAGGACATCAATTCCCTGCCGTGTGGGCCAGTCTACAAAGCTGCTCACTAAGTAGGACATTGCTTTCCCCAGAGTAAGGAATATGACAGGCAGGAAGAGGGCAAGAGGTAAAAGAAAATGGAGAGAGAGAGGGAAAATGAGAGAGAGTCTCTTATGGTCTTTTATAGTCTAGTATCAGATTGACATCCCCAAACTTCTGCTTTATTGTTTTCATTAGAAGAGAGTCTCTATATCCAACTCAGATCTATGTGGGGGAGATCCCAGAAAGGCAGTGGTCATTGAGGGCCATCTTAGAGGCTACATGTGACATGAGAACTGTAATCGTCCAGTGTAAGAATTACTTGAAGAGGGTAAATATTGTCAAAGGTAGGAAAGGAAGATTTCCCTGTTAGAATCACACAACTGAAAACAAGATTGTAAATACCACATTGGGTTATATTGCTGAGTGATTTTCCTGTACATAGAAGTAGTTTCTCAGGTAGTTTGCTTTGTTTCCATACCATTCTTGAGTCATCATTGTGGTCCTCATTCAATTAACTGTGGATATCACAGCTAAACTTTCTTTAAATTCAAGCTTAAAGGTTCCATTGTGTACCACAAACATAGGGCTGTCCTTCTGGGCTTTCAGGAATTTTAGTGGTATTTTTAATTTATAGAAAATACAGCTGAAATATCTGTGTCTGTGTGAAGCAGCACCTTGGCTTGCTTGCTCACACTTCTGCAGAAAAGGATGTCAAAAGAGAAATTTGTCTTGGACAATGACTGCAGGTATTGGAAGCATCATGAACCTTCTCACGATAATATATGGTGTGAGCACCAGTGTCAATTAAACTGAACTGACATATAGACCACCACCAGTTTATTTGCTTTTTATCAACTAACAAGATTTACATCAGAGGCTGCCTAAATCCTTGTTTGAGATCCTTAAGAATTGTGCTGTTAAATGGTTTAGCTGTGACAGTGTCCACCAAGCTCCTCAAACCGCCATTCTACTATTCTGGAATTCCTATCCCTTAAAAAAATTGTAATTTTAAGTTTCTTTGAACTTGATAACAGTTCATCATTTTTTTCTGTTATCTTAGGAAAAGAAAACTCTTGAAGATATTTACAATTATATGCTATTGAATTCAGGATACTTGCATATCTATTTTATGGTCTAAGAT
>NW_012153519.1:71924-82661 GCF_000956105.1 Propithecus coquereli | reverse complement strand
CCTTGATCCACGGGCTGCAGAATGGATATTGCGTTGGCAAGCATGATAACATTAATCTCCTTGTACATCTCTATCAGAGCTCTTGGGTGGCCAGGCGCATTGTTTAATGAACAGTGAGTGATACTTTAAAAGAAATCTTTTTTGCTGAGTAATACATCTCAACAGTAGGCTTAAAATATTCAGTAAAGCATGCTGTAATCCAGATGTGCTGTCATCCAGGCTTTGTTGTTTCATTTCTAGAACATAAGCAGAGTAAATTTAGCCTAATTCGTAAGGGCCCAAGGATTTTCAGAATGGTAAATGAGCGCTGGTTTCAACTTAAAGTCACCAGCTGCATTAGCACCTAAGAAGAGAGTCAGCCTGTACTTTGAAGTTTACAGCTAGGCATTTACTTCTCTTCTCTAGCTTTGAAAGTCTCAGATGGCATTTTCTTCCAATAGAAGGCTGTTGCATCTACACTAAAAATCTGTCGTTGTAGCCACATTTATCAATTATCTTAGCTAGATCTTCTGGATAAAACTGCAGCTTTTATTTCAGCACCGCTGTTTTACCTTGCACATTTATGTTATAGAGATGGCTTCCTTGCTTACACCCATGAACCAACCTCTGTAAGCTTCAAATTTCTCTTCTGCAGATTCCTCAGCCCCCTCAGCTTTCATAGATTTGAAGAAACCTTGCTCTAGATTAGTCTTTTGTGTAGGGAAAAGTTGTGGCTGGTTTGATCTGTCCAGACCATTCAAACTTTCCCCATATCAACAATAAGTCTGTTTTACTTTCTCATCATTTGTGTGGTCACAGGAATAGCACATTTGATTTACTTCAAGAACTTTTCGTTTACATTCACAACTTGGTTAACTGTTTGACACAAGAGGCCTAGTTTTCAACCTGTCTTGGCTTTTGACATGCCTTCCTCACTAAGCTTGATCATTTATAGCTTTTGATTTAAAGTGAGAGACATATGATTCTTCCTTTCACTTGAACGCTTAGAGGCCGTTGTAGGATTACTAATTGGCTTAATTTTAATACTGTTGTCCCTCATGGGATAGGAAGGCCAGAGGAGAGGAGGGGAAGCAGGTGGTTGTTGGAACAGTCAGAGTACACACAACATTAAAAGTAAGCTAAGCTCTCCATTTTATATAGGCACAGTTCATGAATTCCCCAAACAATTACAACAGTGACATCAAATATCACTGATCACAGATCACTATAATAAATAATAATAAAGAAAAAGTGTGAAATATTGTGAGAATTACCAAAATGTGACACAATACAAGGTCGCCACAAACATTTAATTTGTAAAAACATGATATCTATGGAACATAATAAAGTGGAATGTAATAAAAGGAGGTGTGGCTGTAGTTTCAATTTTTATACTTTATGTTGTCAAATACTCTAGTACCTATATTCTGCTCTAAAATGATAATTAAGCATCTTTTCTTACCTATACACTGTTTCTAACATTAAAAGCAAATATCTAGCATTTATAATACTGTGATTATGTAAATACTGATTACTTTAGAATCAAACTATGGGATGTGACACATAGTAAAGGAAATGCAAACTTGGAGCCTATATCCGTTTCACTTAGAAAAAAATAATACAGGTATCTTTTTTATTTTTTTTATTTCAGCATATTATGGGGGTACAGATGTTTAGGTTATATATGTTGCCCTTGCCTCCCCCTCCCCCCCCAAGTCCGAGTTTCAAGTGTGTGCATCCCTCAGATGGTGCGCATTGCACTCTTTGTGTATGCATATACCCGTCCCCTCCTCCCCTCTCCCACCTGCCCAACATCCAGTAGATGTTATTCTTATAGTGCACTTATGTGTTGATCAGCTTTAAGAAACAATGGTGATATAGCACCTCTTGTATTCTCCTGGATAGAGCTGGAATGCATTCTACCAAGTGAAGTATCCCAAGAATGGAAAAACAAGCACCACATGTACTCACCATCAAATTGGTATTAACTGATCTGCAAGTATCTTTAAACAGGCATTGAGCCAGCTCCATCATAGGAGTTGAAAAGGGGTCGACTCAAACCAGAATTCTCAATTCAATTTTTAAGTAGTTATTCTTATTATTTCTCCATGTCATATTCCTGTTTTTTAATAGATACGTATTTTTTTTATGTTTCTACCTAGAAAGGAATTCTTTGGTGTACTGTGCTCTAAGTTGATCTGTCAAACTGGTTCTGGTTGATTTCCATTTTTTCCAGAATTTTCCAAATATCTGGTTCAGCACTCTGTGACTGACAGGGAAGATTAACTCATTAAACTTGTAAACCAACACTCTTCTACTCTGCCTCTCTACACTGGAGAAGCTAGAAAGTTAAAAGCAAAACAAAAAGGCCAAATTTCCAAAATTCCCTTGCAATTTGGGTACTTCAAATTATATTCAAAAGTGAGTTGAGTGGCACAAGACACGCTGGGTGTTGGAGACATTCATTTTGCTGGGGAGAAATGTAGCATAGACTTCTTGCTCAATGACCACAGTTCTGATGATGGTCTCTTAATCCTTAGACTATAGCAAGAAAGTGTGTTCCTGGTATCAACAGGCAAGAGTTACTATGTCAGATTCAATTACTACTTGGAGAGTCAATATCTAAGCCCAACCTAAAGCCTGTTTTTTTAGACCTTCCAACATATTTGTGTTTACCAAGTTCTCTGAATTAAATTCTTTCTACTTACATTAGAGTGTAGCACGATCTTTGTAGTTTCCAAATAACCACTGACACATATCTCTTATTTTTTAATACTGTTATTCTTTGTATAAATCTTTTTTTTCATCTCCATTTAACTGTAGAAATTCTGACATTTAATGAGAGCTTGTAAAGGAGGGTAAGCAGATATTTGTACTCAGTCTGATATCCTATATATATTTATATATATTTTATATATAAATTCTCACATTTTATCAATAATTATAAAACATATAGAGTTCAAAATATATTGATTATTATGGAAAATTATACTTTACTTTGGTGCATCCTTTGCATTATATGGATTTAAATATTTCTTATTTTAATCTATGTTTTATATATTTGTCACTGTAAATGATTATTAAAATTCTGCTAAAACTGGACAAGTAAATATTACCGTAATATATACAGAGTCTGGGACTAATAGCTTGCACTACATTCTAAATTTGACACTTCTGACTATGAAGAGTCAATGTTTCCATTGTCACTTTATCCATCATTTGAATATAGTGCCTTGACATTTGCTGGAGGTAGATGCATGGTCCGGTACTGTCTTGATTAAATCCTAATGAGTAATTTTACCTGGAAACTCATGTCAGAACAGACTGATTTGAAAGGTATATTTTGCTGAAATGTTTCATTGGATGCTATCAACACCATTCTTACTAAAGCATCATCCATTCTATTGTATATTTGTTTCCTTTTCCACTGTTTTTGCCACCATGAAATTCAAGTTTAGAAAAGATAGTTCAATCTGAGAATCCTACCACCCGGAAAAGAAACAAATTAGAGATTCCTTAGGTAGTACATAACTTTAAACTTAGTAGTAATTTTTAGGTAAACACACAAACATATCTTAATAAGTTTTAGAAGTAGTAACAAAAAATTATGGACATAATTTTACAAGGGCTTGGAAAATAAACTAATTCTTGTTAATGATTGTTTTGCATTCAGTGCTTCCGATATAAAGTTTAAGATAGCAAGTTAATTATTAGGGAGGAAAAATTAATGAAATACATGTATACACACCCACAAAATAGTGTGACATCTAGGGAGGCTCAATTTTCTACCTAAATTAAATAAAGTGCTTTATAGTAAAACTGCATTTATTAGTTACATGAAATCATCATATCCAATTATGGGTTGGGAAAATATTGCTTCAAAAAAGAATACTTATATTCAAAGTGACATAAAAGTTAGTAGGTAAAGACATTGTGAAATTTGTGTTACATAACTAGAGCCACGTGTAAAGTTTTTAAAGTTCATATCTTTCTCAAATTTGGATATTGTATTCCTGGGGGCAAGAAGGTCGACTAGAGATATCGCTTGCCAGACCATCCTAGAGGGAAGGTAGGATTTCAGATAAAGGAGAGGTGAGAGGAGATGCGGTTCAGTTGTGGATCATAGAGGTGCTGGAGCCTGCCGGAGACTTCATGGAGGAAAATTGTAAAGCAGAGGAGGAAGAAAACAGAGGAAAATCATATCGGTGAGGATCAAACCCACAGAGGCTCAAATCCCGATGAAGCGGTAAGGAGGGATCTCTCCCAGAGTTTTAGAGAGTCCCATGCAAGCAGGTCAGACAAGCAAGCCAGAACTTTTGCTCACCAGACTCAAGTGGGTTGCTGGGAGAAACAGGGTAGAGGTCTGGGAGCTGGACGTGGGTAGTGAGGGAACCCACATGGATAGAACTGATGGGAGAATACTGTGGAGTTCCATGATGTGGTGATCTGAGAGAGTGCCCAATCCGCCTGCAGGAAACCACGCTGTAATGAGAGTGGGTCCTCCCGCAAAGAAGAGCCCAGCTCCAAGAACCATAGCAACCAAGCATGGAACATTCAGGCACTCAGGCTGACTGGAAACTGTGGCCCCGCCCCCTACCCATGGCAATCAGGAGACCAGTTTGAGCCAAGAATTTGGTAGCAGTTTCCTCTCTCCACTAGAGGTGTGTACTCCAGGCTAAGATTTCCACAGCGAGCTGGGCCCACTCTTCTTCCCGTGAGGGCCCCAAGGTGCCCATCTGGGAGGTCCCTGCCCAGCAGCATTTTGTAGTGACATATCCCAGTGTATCAGACACACAGGCTGAGGGGAGATTTGAGAGCTGGACTCGGGTGTTGAGGGGGCCCACGTGGACAGAATTGATGGGAGAATACCATGGGGATCCCAGACGTGGTGATCTCGCCCCTCTCCAAAGGAAAGCTGCTCTATTGGATTAGGGTGGGAAGACTCCAGTCCAGGGTGCCATAGCAACCAAGCATTTTGGCTCCTCCTTCACAAACAGCCCTCCAGGTCTGGAGAGCTTGCCCTGACTCTCCTCCCGCTGGCTCCCCCTAGTGGCTGGGCTAGCAACCTCTGAGGCATGCCAAGGCTTTGCAAAGCCTTGAAGACTCACACAACGTAACCACACTCTGCTTTGCTCCTCCACCCACCTCTGCCATGGTGGATATCACCAACCCTCTGGGACCTACAGGGCCCTTCCTAAAGCATGGAGCACTCAATGAGAAATCACTTTAGCCCAGTTAGAATGGCTTTTATTAAAAAGTCCAAAAACAATAGATGCTGGCGTGAATGCAGAGAGAAAGCAACATTTATACACTGTAGGTAGGACGGCAAATTAGTACAACCTCTATGAAAAATGGTGTGGAGATTCCTCAAAGACCTAAAAGTAGACCTACCATTTGATCAAGCAATTCTACTACTGGGTATTTACCCAAAGGAAAAGAAGTCATTTTATCAAAAAGATACCTGCACTCGAATGTTTACTGCAGCACAATTCACAATTGCAAAGATATGGGATCAACCCAAGTGCCCATCAGTTCATGAGCAGATTAAAATATGGTGTGTGTACACCATGGAGTACTACTTAGCAATTAAAGAGATGAATTAATACCTTTTGCAACAATGTGGATGGAACTGAAGTTCATTCTTCTAAGGGAAGTATTGCAAGAATGGAAAAACACCCTATGTACTCACTATTAATTTGGAACTAACCAATGAGCACACATGTGCACAGAGGGTAGTAAAACTAAGCGGAAAGCAACCAGGGGGCAGCGGAAAGGTGGGGAGGAGAGAAAACCAACCTAATGGGTATTGTGAACACTATTTGGGTGATAGGCACACCTATAGCTAGAAATGAAGCATTATAAAAATTATCCGTGTAACCTAAAACATTTTTATCACCCTAACAATAATAAATAAAACATAAATTTGGATATCGTAAGAACAATTACATGTTAGGAGATCTAGGGATAAGTAACAGCTTATTATCTGGAAAGGGGATTGACAAAAATGGAATAAACCAATTAAAAGGTGATATTTCTGCATTAGACTTAGCTTATTCTTTATGGTTTCTCAGCCTCAAACTATTCGTGAATGCAGATTTGTTGGCAAAAATCATGTAATAATAACATAGGCCCTTTTGGAACATACCCATGCCCAAACTAGGATTGCAACTGGATCTACACTAAGAAATTCATCAGAGAAATATAAACAGAAAAACAAAACAGATGAGGTAAGTACTGGTGTGTATCTGTGTGTGTGGTGGGGTGTATATAAAGGGACAGTGGGCATAAGAAAAATTGGCCAGCTGGAAACAGGCTGAATGTCAGGAGGACTCCGCAATCTGTTCCTGTACTCAAATATGGGACAAAAATTCTTCTCAGTGTCCACTATACCTTAACAAGACATAACATCAGTCAAGCAGTCTTAGTCTCAGGAACTAAGATGAGCTGTCTCTGATTTTATCTTTCTAGCATATTCATATAAAGTAATGTAACCAATGTGAGTTAAACCATCATTAAAATAAATGACACTAATCAAATAGCCTTGTTATATTGAATACTAGTTTGAAACTGATTGCATACAACTAAATAAAAACACACATGGTATTTTCTTATCAAAATCATACAAAGAAGACATTTTCAAAATAATGCAAATATAAATTCTTATAAAATAATAATGCATGGTTAAATCTGCCTGGTAGCAGCTGGAACTTGCCCTCTAGTGATATACATGTATTTTGATTCTGATATTTATTCCAATATTCATTTTACCTGGTTAATACCCATTTAATTCACCATCCAAATTGCCCACATCACGCCTGAAAACACTGCATGGTTTAGTTTTGCAAAGTGTTTCAGATTTATAAAATTTTTACTACTGAAAGCAAGAAGGAAGAAATTATTTTCTTCTATTAATAGATTGACTTTTGTATTTTACAATTCTAATATGCATTTTTCTATTATTAATAATTCGGTTGCCATATAGGTATATCATGATTAGGTAATAAATGCTTCCTTCAATAGATGTTCTGAGACGTATCATATTTCATATTTCCCTTAAATTTTTGCACTGAATAATCTTCCATCCTATTAGGAACAAAATGAAAACATAGCATCAAGGGAAACTGGAAGCAGATAACATTAGGATGAATGCATTTAAACAGATAGCCAAAGGAGAATTCTCAGCATCAGAAATGAATAATGACCTACAAGAACAATAGAACTAATATTTATTAAGCATTTACCATAAGGACAATTTTATGCTATGCGATGAGATGAATTTCTATGAGATGAATCTGCTTAATCCTTGAGTATTTTTATACAAACTGTTCTAATAGGCCTGTTTTAAGAAAATGAAGCAACTGGAACTTGGGGAATCTGGTTGATGTGTCCATGATCACACAGCTAACATACAGAGTATTGAGAATTACTTGTATTTACCATATCAGCTCCCTCTCTGCTTTTTGGGCACTATGAAGACTGTCCAGCCTGCCTGGAAGTTCCTGGAAACTTCGTGACTATCCTGACTAATGGACTGTGAGAGGAAGTTGCATGTGTCCCTTCTGATGAGAGTGTGTTAGGAGCACATGTTAGTTCTCCACATCTTCTTTTTCGTTGATGTTCCAGCCATTGAGGCCATGAAATGACTTAGCAGAGCTGCAAGATAGAAGTAGCTTATACTCCATGCCATAAGATGAATGTTCGTGTCATATGTTGACATCCTAACCCCAAATTTGATGGTATTAGGATGTGAGACCTTTGGGAGGTTAGGTCAGGAAGGTGGAAGCCTCATGAATGAGAGTCATGCCTTTATAAAAGAAACCTCAGAGAGAATCTTTATCCCTCCCACCATGTGAGGATGCAGTGAGAAGGTGCCAACTATGAACCAAGAAATGGGCCTTCACCAGACACCAAATGTGCCAGTGCCTTATCTTGGACTTCTTAGCTTCCAGAACTATGAGAAATAATTTTTTTTTATTTAAAATCTATAAAGTGTATGGTATGTTGTTACAGCAGCCCAAATGAACTAAAAAGCTATGAATGATAACCACCTGCTGAGTATATCCTCCAGGTGCCACTAGATTTAGACTGAGATACATCAAAATTCTCTTTGGTAAACCATTGGA
Source organism: Propithecus coquereli (assembly GCF_000956105.1). Lineage (NCBI taxonomy): Eukaryota > Metazoa > Chordata > Mammalia > Primates > Indriidae > Propithecus > Propithecus coquereli. The sequence goes on along the minus strand of NW_012153519.1, from coordinate 74,559 downwards.
ATTTTAGGGCATGCCAATTAGTTGAAAAGCCTAGTCTATCTTGGCTAAAATATTGAAAGGAATATAGTAACTTTTCCTGGTATTATTAAAATCAAGGAGAAAAAGCAACTTACAGAATGAGTATATTTTAAATGCATCATCACATACTGCATTGGACACTATGATAGCAACTAGTTTCTTGCGGGAAATTACAAAATTAAAACTCCATACCAGCATCTATTGTTTTTTGCCTTTTAATAGGGGTAAGGTGGTATCTCATTGTGGCTTTAGTTTTCATTTCCCTGATGATTAGTGATATCAAGCATTTTTTCATGGTTCTTGGCCATTTGTCTATTTTCCTTCAAAAAATTTGTTATGTCTTTTGCCCACTTTTTAATGTGGTTGGTTGTTTTTTTTTCTTGCTGATTTGTCTGAGTTCTTTATAGATTCTGGACATTGGCCCTTTATTGGATGTATAGTGTACGAATATTTTTTTCCCATTCTGTAGGTTGTCTGTTTACTCTGTTGACTATTTCCTTTGCTGTGCAAGAGTTTTTACATTTAATTACATCTCATTTATTTATTTTTGTTATTGCTGTATTTGCCTTGGGGGTCTTAGTCATAAATTATTTACCTAGGCTGATGTCTAGAAGAGTATCTGCTATGTTTTTTTCTAGAATTTTAATAGTTCCATGTCTTACATTTAAGTCTTTTATCCATCTTGAATTAATTTTTGTATATGGTAAGAGATAGGTATCCTGTAGGTAAATGGTTTTAATTTTGAATTCTGTATTCTGTTTCATTGGTCTATGTCTCTACTTTTATACCAGTACTGTGCTGTTTTGATTAATATAGCATTGTAATATAACTTGAAAGCAGGTAATGTGATGCCTCCAGATTTATTCTTTTTGTTTAAGATTGCTTTGGCTATTAGGGCTCTGTTTTGGTTCCAAATCAAGCTTAGAATTATTTTTTCTAGTTCTGTGAAATATGATGTTGGTATTTTGACGGGAATTGCGTTAATATGTTATTAGATTGGTGCAAAAGTAACTGTGGTTTTAGACTGTGAATTTTAAATCATTATAACTAGGCTCAAATGCATCTTCACTAATCAAAATGGGAACCATTACAATCAGCACATTTTTGCCAATGAGAAATAAGTTTATTTATTTCTGTATCATAAAAATCCATGCTTTGGGACTCATTGAACTCTTGGGAAGCGCTTTTGGCATCCTGTTGGTTGTGGAAGTGTTTTCCCTGCAGAAAGTTGTCGAGATGCTTGAAGAAGTGGTAGTCGGTTGGTTAGAGGTCAGGTGAATATGGCAAATGAGGCAAAACTTCGTAGCTCAATTTGTTCAACTGTTGAAGCGTTGGTTGTGTGAAGTGCAGTCTGGCATTGTCCTGGAGAAGAATTAGGCCCTTTCTGTTGACCAGTGCCAGCTGCAGATGTTGCAGTTTTTGGTGCTTCTCTTCTATTTGCTGAGCATACTTCTCAGATGTAATGATTTTGCCAGGATTCAGAAATCTGTAGTGGATCAAACTGAAAGCAAACCACCAAATAGTGACCATGACCATTTTTTGGGTGCAAGTTTGGCTTTGGGAAGTGCTTTGGAGCTTCTCCTCAGTCCAACCACTGAGCTGGCAATCGCCAGTTATGGTATAAAATCCACTTTTTGTTGCACATCATGATCCGATTGAGAAATGGTTCTCTGTTGTTGTGTACAAGAAGAGAAGATGACATTTCAAAACGATGATTTTTTGATTTTTGGTCAGCTCATGAGGCACTCACTTATCGAGCTTTTTCAACTTTCCAATTTGCTTCAAATGACGAAGGACAGTAGAATGTTTGAAGTTGAGTTCTTCTGGCACATTCTCATATAGCTGTGAGAGTATCAGCTTCGATGATTGCTCTCAGTTGGACCAACTTCCGATGGTCAGCCACTGAGCTCCTCATATTCAAGGCTCTCATCTCCATTGTAAAGTTTCTGGAACCACCACTGCACTATATGTTCATTAGCAGTTTCTGAGACAAATGTGTTGTTAGTGTTGCGAGTTGTCTCCGCTGCTTTACGACCCATTTTGAACTCCAATAAGAAAATAACCTAATTTGCTTTTTGTTTAACATCATGTCCACAGTCTAAAATGAATATAAAATAAACAGCAAGTAGTAAGTCATTAGCAAAAAAAAAACATAAAATGAGAAATGCACATTAAAATGATGTATAACATAACCACGTTTACTTAAGAATGTATTCCAATATCAAACAACAAATTTCAAAAATGCTAAAACTGCAATTGCTTTTGCATCAACCTAATACTTAGCCATTTGTCATATTAGAGGTGTTCAGTAGTTACATGTGCTAGTGGCTACTGTATTAGATAGCACAGAACATTTTTAATATCACAGATTTCTATTGGACAGAGGTTCTATAGAATATCATGAAGGACTGATTCCCTCTTTATGTATTCTAGATATTGGGAGTGGCTCCAGTATTAAGTGGATAATTGAAGCAGATAGTTTCTGAAATTTTTTTGAGTCATAGAACATTTTTCAGAAAAGATTATACAGTCGCTAAAAATAAAATAGCTTATGGAAAAAAATAAAGTCATGGGTTTTGTCTGTTTTTGCCTTTAAAAAGGATATACATATATATGT
>NW_012153519.1:58352-59785 GCF_000956105.1 Propithecus coquereli | reverse complement strand
AGCTCCATGTTGACATGAAGAAAAGATTCTGAGGAAGAGAGTGAAAGAAAGACACTGGAAATGGAAAACAAAATGGGTCAATATATGCAGAGTAAGAAGAAATTGGAAAAAGTCATATGAAAGGAAGGAAGCCATGAGAGGTCAAAAGTAGAGGAAAAGAGCCATTTATTCATTCAGCCATTGAAGTAGGCAAATGATACAATCACTCACCAAGAACCCATTGAGTTGTGGCTATGTGCCAGGCTCCAGGTTAGGTACTGGATACGTAGTCGGGAGTGAGTGAACATTTTGCTTACAGTATCGCAGAGATAGTAATCAACGAAATTAACAAACAGGGTAAATATAACGTTAATTCTACTCACTATAAAAGAAAACAGAGAAAAACATCTATTGTTTGGAAAATCCTAAAAACACATTTGTGCCATCAAGCAAGAAAGGAATGTGTACAAAATTAATTTTGAGAGTGACTCTGAGTTTATAACCACACAACAGCAGTTTATTATTTTTTAGTCAAAATATGAGCTTTTTGTTTTGTAGTTTGTTTTCAGTTTGGGGCAAAAACGAATGGATTAATGGTTAAATTGGAGATAAAACTGTATTTCACACGCTGATATTCCCTCACATTGTCCATTGAATTATTCATTAATTCCAAAATAGAACATTAGAACATAGAGCGACTGATTTATTTTAAAATGCCAAAGTCCATAGTTAAACTACAATTTTACTTTTCTCCGTGTCACTGCTGCTTCATGCCAACGTTTCTGAAAATTATAATATATTTGGGACCAGTAATAATTTAACTTTCAAGGTCATGCTCTTATCAAGTTAAATACAGCATTCTGATCTAGTATCATCCCTGCAGAAATATTATCCAATAGGAATTCTAAGAAATACGAAAACAAAACAAAACAAACAAAACTGTTCCTGGACCTTCAGCTTTCTCCTCCAATCCCTTAGAGCTGTGGTCCTCAATCTCTATTATGTATAGCAGTGGTCCCCAAATTTTTTGGCACCAGGGACCAGTTTCATGCAAGACAATTTTTCCATGGACCAGGGATCGGGGGCAGGAGGGCAGGCAGGAGGATGGTTTCGGGATGATTCAAGTGCATTACATTTATTGTGCAGTCAAATCTCTCTGCTCATGATAATCTGTATTTGCAGCTGCTCCCCAGTGCTAACATCTCTACCTCAGCTCCACCTCAGATCATCAGGCAGTAGATTCTCATAAGGAGTGCATAACTTAGATCCCCCGCATGCACAGTTTGCAGTAGGGTTTGCCCTCCCATGAGAGTCTAATGCCACTGCTTATCTGATAGGAGATGGACCTTATGTGGTAATGCCAGCAATGGGGAGCAGCTGTAAATACAGATGAAGCTTTGCTTGCTCACCTGCTTCTCACCTTCTGCTATGCAGCCAGGTTCCTACTAAGCCAT
>NW_012153519.1:57729-58302 GCF_000956105.1 Propithecus coquereli | reverse complement strand
TTACCATCAAATTGGTACTAACTGATCAACATTTAAGTGCACATATAAGAATAACATTTATTGGGGAAAGGGGGACAAGGGGACTGGCATATGCAAAAACAATGAATGCGATGTTCACCACCCAGGGGATGGACATGCTTGAAACTCGGACTTGGGGGGGGGAGGGGGAAGGAAAACATATGTAACCTAAACATCTGTACCCCTATAATATGCTGAAATAAAAATATATATATGTATATTTTTAATTTAGGGAGATTACTACAAACATAAACAGTAGCATTTGGAAGGATTTTGGTCATTTTTATTTTAAGAACTGAATATAATATTTGCACGTGTTTGGTGTTTTGTACGTAAGGCTGAGTTGCATATATTAAAGTATTGAAATAACAGCTATTGAGTATACATCATAACAGATAACAAGAGAAACTGATCAGCAAAGCATAGTGATTGAGAGAATAAGGACCTTTGAATCACATAGACGTACTTGAATCTTATCTTAAATATTATTACTGTGTGGCGTTGTCACATATTTAACTTATCTGAATCTTTATTTTAGCATCTGTAAAATGAGGA
>NW_012153519.1:56838-57366 GCF_000956105.1 Propithecus coquereli | reverse complement strand
ACCCAAAAGACAACCAAAAATGTACTCTGAAATGCAGTAAAAAAGTGAATGAGTTAGCTATCCAAGATTAAAGGAACACAGAGGAACATGCAACATAAACACACACACACACACACAGAGCCACCCAGACGCATTGTTTACCGACCTCCAGCTAGCAACGGAAGGCAGCTCATGCAGATTCCTTCCTCCCCTAAATCAATCAAAAGGTCCTTCTGACAATATCAGGAGTAGAGGAATCAATCAGGAGCCCACAAACAGTAAGCAGCTATAGGGGATACATTGTCCTTTCTGGTCAAAATGTGAGACTACCTATAAGGAAACCTCTTTGTCCACACAGGGCTGATACTCCCCTTCACTTCTCAGAGAGAGTTTGCCAGTTTAGGGGAGGAGAGAGTGGGGGTTACCATACCCCTCCTCTGCACCCTGCCAATCTGGGAAAACCCTTTCAGCCCCCTCAAGCAACACCAGCAGGGAAAAGCAGAGTGCCAGTTACAACAGATAAACCAAGTAGACTGCTATGATATGAAT
>NW_012153519.1:52901-54398 GCF_000956105.1 Propithecus coquereli | reverse complement strand
AAGATAGCCTGATTCCATAATTCTTATTTTTGGTAATTTTCCCTCTAATTTTATAGTTGTGTGTCCTCCAGCATTAACACTGATTTCTTTAGACATTTGTACAGTGTAGTGCTGCAGGTTGTCCTCTTTTTCTAAAACACATTCAAAGTGCATATTCTTGGATTTCTATTTTTTTGTTTCCTTTAAATTGTAGTGAGAAATTTTCAGTTCAGACAAAATGGCGTAGACCCATTTCTCTTCTTTTTCCCTCCTCTTCCCCACTAAGTACAACGATAAAATCTTGAAATAACCCAAAAGACAACCAAAAATGTACTCTGAAATGCAGTAAAAAAGTGAATGAGTTAGCTATCCAAGATTAAAGGAACACAGAGGAACATGCAACACACACACACACACACACACACACACACACACACACACAGAGCCACCCAGACGCATTATTTACCGACCTCCAGCTAGCAACAGAAGACAGCTCATGCAGATTCCTTCCTCCCCTGAATCAATCAAAAGGTCCTTCTGACAATATCAGGAGTAGAGGAATCAATCAGGAGCCCACAAACAGTAAGCAGCTATAGGGGACACATTGTCCTTTCTGGTCAAAATGTGAGACTACCTATAAGGAAACCTCTTTGTCCACATAGGGCTGATACTCCCCTTCACTTCTCAGAGAGAGTTTGCCAGTTTAGGCAAGGAGATAGAGGGGGTTACCAGTGGGGGTTACCATACCCCTCCTCTGCACCCTGCCAATCCGGGAAAACCCTTTCAGCCCCCTCAAGCAACACCAGCAGGGAAAAGCAGAGTGCCAGTTACAACAGATAAACCAAGTAGACTGCTATGATATGAATGCCTTATATCCTCCAAATTCATATGTTGAAATCTAATCCCCAATGATACAGTGTTAGGAGGCGAGCCTAACTACCTAATTAATGCCTATGTGGGGTTAGGGCCTTTATGAAATAGGTACCAGAGAGCTCCCTTGCCCCTTTTACCATGTCAGGACACAGAGAGAAGATGGCTGTCTATGAGTCAGGTAGAAAACCCTCACCAGTCAACAAATCTTCCCTTTCTTTGATCTTGGTCTTCTGAACCTTCAGAACTGTGAGAAATAAATTTATATTATTTATAAGCCACCCTGTCTATGGCATTTTGGTTAGAGTAGCCTTAACAGAGTAAGACACAGAACAAAACAAAACTGCGAAGGCTCTGAAAATTCTACTGACAGCCTGCAAAAGTAGGCTAATATCTGTGGCCTAACCCTAAAAAAGGTGACTGCCTAATGAAATAGTAAATAAGAATAAAAATAATTAAATAGGCCCAGAGTTCCTCACTGTGGAGAAATTAAACTTTCCTGGATTTCTCAGAATTCCCTTAAAAAGACATATAGTTTCCTCAGTCTTTACACACCATGAGAATTAGATCTGTAGCCATTTGCCTAATTAATTGCTCTGATCTAGAGGATAGTAAAATTTCTTCTATCTGTTTGAAGGGTTCCAATGA
>NW_012153519.1:51683-52851 GCF_000956105.1 Propithecus coquereli | reverse complement strand
TTTTTTTTGTGCACATAAGTAAACAGACTCAATATTTAGAAGAATTTCATAGATCCCATAGATGTTCTTCAGTCTATCTTTGAGCCTAAAAAATGATCTAATCCCAATCTTGAAATAGTTTTTAATTCATTGAATCATTAAAGAAAGAGTTTTAGGAAAAAAAATCCAACCAAACAAACAAAATCTATGCTATGTAAAATAAACTATACCTCTTCTTTCCCAGCTCCATTTGTTGAGGAACAAGAATCAAATAAGTAAAAGGCATGGATGGGATACTGTGGGACTAGAAAGAGGGTAGTAACTGAGGCAGGAAAGGAATTGCACAGAAACTAAGTTATAAGGCAGAACATAAAGAATGGAAGGGAGTGTTCAAAGTACAGAGACAGAACATTGAAGTCAGAATAATCATCCCAGGCAAGGTCATGAGAGGGTCTGCGATATTGGCAATGAACGCAGGAAACTGAATGCACAGAGACAAGGACAGTGGGTAGAGAAGAGGCTGGGACAGTTTCAACAACTTTGTATGTATCAGGCTGTGGTGTTCTGCAACTAATCATTCAAATCGCTATGAAACAGAACTGAAATAGGTTGAACAAAGGATATTGTCCTTGATAAGAAGCTAAATCTTTTCTAAATGAGCTCTCCGCTGGCCATAGAATTAATGTGTTTGGTTTGCTATTGAGCACTCCTATAAAATAACTACTATGGAAAATGTTCATGTGGTCATTTATTTCCTCCATGGAATGCAAGCCTGTCATTGGGTTTGACATTTCTATGACTATGTTACAGGATGGAGACACATAAAGGCTGAGAATAGACCAGGTATTAGATTTTATTAGTGAACTATCTAATAATCTGAAAGCAATATCCATTTGAATTTATACAACTGGAGCCCAAATACAACTATATGATACTTTTAAAACATCATTTAGTTATTTTAGAATTCCAAATGTAGAAAGGCTAAGATTTAAGCAGCATAATTATCATTTAAATGCTTCAATTTTGATATAATTTATGTCATTGAGACACAAATTTTTATGGTTCATAATACAAGTATAGTCTCCCTCAACTTCACTGTCATCTTAGGATGTCCTTTATTTAAAATAAAATTTTAAATAGCAAAAACTTAATGACTCTTTCATTTTCATAATCATTTACGGCCCTTATA
>NW_012153519.1:50971-51633 GCF_000956105.1 Propithecus coquereli | reverse complement strand
TAAATCACATATTGTAACACTCAGAGCAACCACTATAAAACTATATAAAAAGAGTCATCAAAAAACCATGGTAAATAAAGTAAATTGAGAACTTAAAGGTATTTCATTTTCAAAGCAATCTGATTAAAATATTTTTTCTTGATTTTGACCCTCCTCCAGTTTTACAATTGTCTGTTCAACATCCATTCTGACATGATTTTTTTGAATCCCAGGGTCCAGTTAATTATTATAGAATTAATTGCTGCAAACATACTTTTTCCACATTGTAGATCAAAACATCAGACTCAGTTAAGGTATTTGGTGCTCTTACAGTCTCTTTTCCTATCTTGCACCTAAGCTCTTAGTCAATGATCTCCAAAACCGTTGTATGTTAGCATCTCTGCAAGAGCTTTTATTTGAATGAGGCCATATCTCATATCAACAATGTCAGAACTTCTGAGGATGAGATTGAGATAAGACTCAGGCATTATTGCTTTAACATTTTTCTAACGTTTAGCTAAGTTGGAGAACTAGTGATCTAAGTGCTCACTTAATAACCTTCAGTAATCTTTGGTTGAAGAAATGACATATATGGATTTAGCTTATGAACGCTTGGAACTGGAGGAGAATATGCACACAAACAAATAAGAAAAATAATTACTGAAATGATCAATAAGGCAAGT
>NW_012153519.1:37998-38686 GCF_000956105.1 Propithecus coquereli | reverse complement strand
TTTTTTGAGAGTTCTCCCTTTACAACTGGTGGAGGAACTTCACATAGTCAAACCTGGCAAAGAAACTTCCTCAACACCCATTGAGTAATCCTGGGTACATGTCTCACCCCCTTCTATTGATTCAGTTTAGGTCCTTGCTTACAAATAAGATGCCCATTTCCTTCCTTCAGCCCATGTCTCTCCAAATACAAATACAAAAAAAAAATAAAATTGCAACTTCCTTTAAAAACCCTCCATTTTAAAATGACTGCTCAAAGACAATTTGTAATTTCTTGATCTCCAGATGTGGCAATATGTGTGTTTTGGACTAATTTGGGTAATTATCTGTTCCTTTATATATCTCAATTTTCCCAGGTCAGTTTCAGACAGTAATCATGATTGTGATGTGTAAAAGGAAGAAGAGGAAAGTGAGGAGTGTGGAAATTGGAGGTGCAAGTAGAAAAGTTGATACGCACTAAATCAAGTCAATCTTTTTCCCCCAATACTAAGACATGTAAATACTAGAAATATCTGCCTTTATAGCCTGATGTATTAATGAAAATCAGAGCAAATTAAATTTTGACGAATTTGATATTATTCTATTAAAGTGGCCACCTCCCTGCCAAAAAATTTTTTAAATGCTATTTATGAAAGATGAGTTATATTATCCAGGAAAGTGAAAATACACAAATGTATGGATTTTTACTAA
>NW_012153519.1:35153-37917 GCF_000956105.1 Propithecus coquereli | reverse complement strand
CAGATGCTAATGTCTCTATTTCCAGCAATGCACAGAGCACTGATTGTCCAAGTTGTAAATTGTTTCTAGATATATACAAAATGTCTGTGCTGGATACTACTAATAAACCACAAGCAAAAAGTAAGGAGATAGGTGATTCTGTATATGGCACCTTCAAATATTTTTGGAAAACAAATATAATGACATGAGTTATTTGCTCCTAATGTCACTCAACAAAATAGTAAAAAAAAACTATGAACTCAGACATTTGAATTTTAACCTCAAGCATCATATCAATCAATGACTTCAAGACTTTTATGAATATCCTGAAGGAGAGCCTTATTTCTGGTAGCCACAAGGCTGAAATTACTGAAAATCAAACTCAGAACTTCACCCTGTGACTGGCTAAATTATAAGAGAAGTTGAATTCTTACTCTTGCAGACTGTCTACTCTTAAAGTGAGGTCTATTACGGTGGAAAAGGCCATGTGGAAGCCATTATAACCCCCTCTACCTAAGAAAATAATAAATCAAAATCAATATCACATTCCTAGAGGGACTTTAGAGATTAGTGTCAACATGGATTGGAGGATTGGAAGGATCAACATGGAAGGATTGGAAGAACGCAGGGGTGATTCCAACGACATTGCTTTTTAACTCACCTATTTGGCCTCCATAGAAAATGCATGGAAGAATGACAATGGATTATTATAAACTTAACCAGATAGTGCCTCCAATTGCACTTGCTCTACCATATTTTGTTTCATTTCTTGAGCAAATTAATACATACTTTAGTATCTGATATAAATAAAGCTATTGTTCTAGAAAATGCCTTTTTCTCCACAACTATCCATAAGGCTCACCGGTATCAGTTTGTTTTTAGCTGACAAAGACAAAAATACACCTTCACTGTCTTTCCTCAAAGGTATATCAACTTTCTAGCCCCATGTCGTAATTTAGCTTTCAGGGATCTTTATTGCATTTTTCTCCCATAAGACATCATACAGATCCATTACATTGATGACATAATACCGATTGGACCTAGTAGGAAAGAAGTAGCCACTGTTACAGATTCATTGCTAAGACTCTTGAATGTTAGAGAAAGAGGATTAAATGTTACTGAAATTCAGGGTCCTCTACCTAATAAATTTGTAGGGATTCACTAGTGTAAGTCTTGTTAAGATATATATTTTAAAGTGAAGGATAAATTGTTCCATCTGGCCTCTCCTACAATGAAGAAAGGGGCACAATCCCAATAGAAATGTAAGAAAGTACCTTATAGACCTGTTTAACTGGATAAATTGATTTTTAAAGATCTTAAGGTCATTATTCAATAGAACCCCTTTTGCAGCTCAAGATAGAATGGGGAACTGTCTTGAAAAGATTTGAGAGCTTTTGTCTATTGTAGTAAATTATAATTTGAAACATAGAAAAAATTCATGCTGTTTTTAAAGGAGTTATATCAGCTTGAACTTAATGGGATTTAGACAGTTTAAATGAAAATGGGTTTCTATGTACTAAATATATCTGGCCAAGAAGCAAGCCAAGAAATTTACTCAGCTATAATCACACACCATTTCCTACAGAAAAGTAAGGATATCTCAAAAGAGTCACCCTAACAGCCACTGAGAGCAATAGATTTAGTAACCATCCGCAGGGAATAGAATCAAGCCCTAATCAAGGAAAATTTCCTATCCTGGAGGTGAGGGTGAAGGGAACTAGCAGTTTTTGCCTAGCTAGATCTCAAAATATCCATAGACAAGTAACTGTCAAATGCCTCCACTTCCTCCTTCATTTTTGAATGTTAGCGTCTATTGCCATATCCTCCTCCTGCATTACAATTGTCTGAAGGGTTTTCTGGAGGCAGTGGATAGGACTCTGCACTGAAGAAGTGTACCCAGGTATAATACCTGAGAAATTATTAGCACCTGAAATTGATTTAGTTGAATAAATTCTGAAATTCTAGCTTTATACTGATAGCATAACAGTATAAAACTTTGGATCTTTTGGGAAGGGGGTGAATCAATTTTATCAATTTTATACATGGAAAAGATGTGAAACATTAGGAGACACAAGGAAGATTGTGCTACACTGTAACATTAGTGGTGCTCACTCAGCCATGTCCTTGTTTACACTGCCTATGCACACACATTGACTATGGGCTTACTAATATGACTTAACTTGACCAATTGAACATTGCAAGCGTGATAATTCAAGAAGAGGCTTGGTAGGCACTTACACACGGGGACTTCATTTGGGAGCCAGTTGCCACATAGGGAGCTCACCTACATCATAAGTTGCAAAATAATTGCCAGGTTTAATCAAACAAACATAAAACCATTAAAAAATTGTTGTTTTAAACTACTACACTTTATTTAATTTGTTATTCAGCAATAGGTAAGTGTCTAACTCAACTTATCAAAGTCACTGTTGAAATATGGCAGGTATAAAGATAATCATGGATGCTATTTATTGGTATATGTTGTGTGGTAGACATTGCATGAGGAACTTCATAAACACTATCTCTATAACTCCTTGAATCAATTCTTGAAGATAAATTTATTCACTTTAGAACAACTATTTTATAGATGAGGAAACCAGGGTAAAATTTTGTATAAATTTATCAAGTTCAGAGTGAGTAATAGGTGGTAGAATTGGAATGTGAACATAAGTTTATTATAATCCCAATATCTGGGTTCTTATCTATTTTTCAATATTGCTTCAAGGATCCCAGTTCTAAACCCTTTGTATCCCCATTGAAAAGATGTGCAAACTTCTTTTCCCGT
>NW_012153519.1:32418-33903 GCF_000956105.1 Propithecus coquereli | reverse complement strand
TAAATTTTTCTTTTTTTTTAATTTCAGGTTATTATTGGGGTACAAATATTATGGTTACATTTTATGTCTTTGCCTCACTCAAGCGAGGGTTAGCGGCATGCCCTTCCCCTCTGCAATGCTCCCGTGTCCTTTAGTTGTGGGTTTACCCCCCATCCCCCTAATCCCTGGAGAATATTACTGCCTTGTGAGCACCCTATGCACTTTGCAAAATTTGTAAAGCTTATATTGAAAATTCCCCCCTTGTGGAAAATTGTCATTTAGATTTATTTTTTTTAATGAGTTATACTTTACACTGGTTTACAAAAAAATGAAAACACCTCCTTACATGTTTTTGTGAAGTTGGGCTGATGCTGCTGGCCTGGGAGTCACATTTTGAGAACCACTGCTCTAAGCCAATTATTTATTCATGAAATTCTCTGAGAAGTCAAAAGATCGACTCACTATGAGGCTAGATAACAGAAAGCATTCTCTTTTTTAAAATATCTAGAGATATGATTAGAAATGTTTAAAAAACTAAAAGTATTAGTCAAGTCATAAACTGCTCATCACGAGATATTATTCAAAATAAACATAAAATGCAACACTTTATTAAAGTAAAAGTATCTTTACTATTAATATACAAATGGTGAAGTGTGACAAGTTTGATTTACTATAAGCCATACTTTCAATGTCTTTCATAAATACAAAACTTCAACATTTGCAGTATAATCTTTACAGTTTAGATATATATACAGCATTTCATAGGGACATACTATATTGAAACAATGAGAAACTTTGTGGTAGCCAACTTAAGAATATAGAATTTAAATTGATATATAAGTTAAAGAAAATAAAAGTATGTTTTATGCATATTGAGCACAGCATAGAATTCACATACCAAAAGAAAGGTGTTCTTTAAAACCTTTATTTCTAAGTTCATACATTTCTAACAGGGTTTAGAGGCAAATGCTAAACCATAAATATGTCTTTAAGAGTTCAAACAAATAGGTTTGCTCTTTAAAGAGTATCATTTATTTTATAGTATGCATGTTGTTCTTTGAAAAATCCTATTTGCAAAATTGAATCATAGGTTCTATGTCTGTTAATTTTCTCCTCTGGGTTTTCTTCTTTGCATCATCATAATTGGCTTTAATTTTCATCTAAGCAATGTTCCTAGTCCCTGGTCCAGTGCTTTCTCAAAGTCAGGTCCTTCTAACCTATCCTAAATATAGGGGTTCAGTTTGCCTTTCTGTATCCTTTCATTTCTTTGTTTCTTTACTCTCCTATGTCTGGTTGTGATTTGAAATCTCCAACAGTCATCCTTTGCTTACTCTCTTCCGTGGATGGCTAAAAGCAGATGCCAAAGGCTACATGTTTTCATTTTAGAAAAGAAAAAAAAAATAGGTAGTAATGGTTAAATTTACATGAGCAACAATTACGAATATTGTGTGGTCAGAATTCCAAAAATTGTATAAAAAATTTAAAGAGGTGATACCGACTAATATA
>NW_012153519.1:29178-30933 GCF_000956105.1 Propithecus coquereli | reverse complement strand
TGTCTTACCCCACAAAAATAATAAATAAATCTTTAGAATTCAAAACTATTAATTAAATTCCTTTGCAAATCATGGTAAAATATAGTGACACATTGAATTTGTGCCACTTTTGAAAGTAAAATAAGTATTAAAATTTTGATATTACTTTTTCCTCTTATATGTTGTTGAATATAGATTGTCATTGCCTAATTGCACCTAACCTATCAAGAAATACTAATATTTCAGTGATACCTTTGTCTCTTGGTTTAAAATAGTATAATATTCAGATTATTTTAACAGTACTTATATTCAGTCAACCCTTTGAAATTTTATACTAATGCTTAAGAGTACTCTCAAACAGTAAAAATAACATTTACACAGTCATATGGGTATGCTTAGAATAAGAATGAAGCATGTTATTCAATTCTACTCATAATTTACAATTTAATACAAGCCATCTCTTATTTGGAAACTTTTTATAAACAGTAATTTGGAGCATTCCATTGAAATATTAAAAAAAAAATCACAGTATTGCCTCGCTCCTGCATGGCATGGATTTCAAGAAGTAGGAACCATTTGGACAACTGAAACAGTACACTTCAAACAGTCTGTCTACAATTAGCTTTACATTTTCTGTTAATTTCATCACTCCATGTGAGTGGCAGGAAATTTAACAGCATATATATATATGTGTGTGGAATATTTAAGTCATTTTTTACATGGAAAATCTAAATAAATGAGAAGAACAAAATTTCAAATTGAGAAAACACAAAAATATTTTGTTCTTTATTATGATTTCTCCACCCTTGAAGTAAAGCACAAATATAACAATGGTAAACATGCAGAATCATTTTCTCAGTCATCCTAATTCTTTCACCATCTTTAGTTGAAAACCATGTGTCCCTATCCAGGAAAAATTAGCATTCATGGCTATTGTTTCATGGACACCTTACTATGCTTATTCACTTTGCACAAATAAACTCATTCAAGTATTTTGACAAGTTTTAATACATTGATACAAAACAAAACAAATGAAAACACAGTAAAATAAAGCAAAAGAGATGATCAAACAAACATAAACTAAAATAGCAACAGTCAAAACCATCAAAGACCAGTTGGATAATCAAGTTAGTTAAAATGACCTAATTGAATTGTTTGTTTAGACTCTACTCAAATCCCTAGATAGGCACAGGAATTCTGTTCTTTCCATCAGAATCTGCCAGACAGATAGTAAGAAGAGATTCCTGCATTATAACCCTGCAATTTATGGCAAAGACACTGCGGTGACTTGGTGCCTTCACATGCAGATGGTTATAGTATGTCCTGCAGTCAGCCGGAAAAAAATGAGAAATGATATAAAATTGTCTCTTTTTGGCTGACAATTTCAAGCACTTTGTAAATAAAAATATTCATGAATGGCCTTAATATTACATGTAATAATCATTAAATCTTCTCTACAGAGAGAAACTCCCAAACCACGTATCTCTTCACTGTTAAAAATTTCCCCAATATTCTATTGGACCACATTCTCCAGCCAGTCAATATCTGAGCTATAATACACCTGAACACCAAAGGTTCTAAATGTGATGGGGCTTAAAGAAACCTTTGGCTTTCTAGATTAAGAAATAATCTAAAACCTGCTCCCAATTGGTATGTATATTTATAATTATAAGTACTTTGTAAAACTTTACATATAAGTTAAAGCATGTTTCAGTTTTTACCTCTGGGAGCTTGCATAGCTTGGAAGTTAATAAGTATTTTATTCTGGTATAGGCC
>NW_012153519.1:14866-16193 GCF_000956105.1 Propithecus coquereli | reverse complement strand
GGGACTGCAAACTAGTGCAACCTCTGTGGAAAACAATATGGAGATACCTTAAAGAGATACAAGTAGAATTACCATTTGATTCAGCAATCCCATTACTGGGTATCTACCCAAAAGAACAAAAGACACGTACACCCGAATGTTTATAGCAGCACAATTCACAATTGCAAAGATGTGAAAACAACCCAAGTGTCCATCAATACATGAGTGGGTTAATAAAATGTGGTATATGTATACCATGGAGTACTATTCAGCTTTAAGAAACAATGGTGATATAGCACCTCTTGTATACTCCTGAATAGAGCTGGAACGCATTCTACTAAGTGAGGTATCCCAAGAATAGAAAAACAAGCACCATATGTACTCACCATCAAATTGGTATTAACTGATCAACACATAAGTGCAAATATAAGAATAACATCTATTGGATGTCAGGTAGGGAGGAGGAGGCAGGGGGGAGGAGGGGATGGGCATATGCATACACAAAGAGTGCGATGCGCACCATCTGGGGGATGGACACGCTTGAAGCTCGGACTTGGGGTGGGGGGGGCAAGCGCAACATACGTAACCTAAACATCTGCACTCCCATAATATGCTGAAATAAAAAATAATAATAAATATAAGTAAGCATCTCAAGATACATACTCAGGTTCTGTTAGTGGTGTGGTTTCATTTGGTTCATTTACTGGGCTGCCATCTTCATGATTAGTGATTCTTTCATCCTCAGTTCTCATCTCCACTATTGGTTCTTTTGATCCATCTTTCCTAGAAACATAAAGAAAAACATCATACCTGTGAAGTGTCAAAATTAATACATTATGGAATACAGTTTAAAAATCCTCACCTAATCCTACCTTCCTCCAGATAAATCCAACATGGTCAAATTAAGAATCCCACTAATAATTTTTTTTTTCCACATTTACCAGTTTATTATAAACGATATTATAAACACAGATGAACATCCAGATGAAGAGGCACATAAGGCCAGGTATGGGGTAAGGAACTTGTAAGCTTCCAGGCCCTCTCCAGGTGCACTGCCCTCCATGTATTCAGTGACTTAGAAGCTCACCAAATCTCATTGAAGTTTTCAGAGCTTGATCTCCAGGCACCCCTCCCTGGAGGCTGGTGGATGGGGTTGAGAGTTTCCACCCTCTAATCCCTTGGTCTTTCCGGTGACTGGCCCCATTCTGAGATTATCTAGAGCGCCCTAAATTTTAATTTAAATGTATCTCTCACCCTATATTTTCACTCAGAAAAAAATAGGAGAAATTTCATTTTGTTTATATCTCTTTTTCTCATCAAAATTGTGTCAATTATTTTGTAAAAGTAA
>NW_012153519.1:12356-14816 GCF_000956105.1 Propithecus coquereli | reverse complement strand
TGAAAAAATGTAAGGCAGAAGAAGAAATGAAACAATACATTTGTAGATTTAGGTGCACCAAATTGTTCATTATAGAGTGCTTAGATTTGGTAACTAGTTGCTGATATTAAAAATATAATTAATTGTTTTGGAAGGTAAAAAGTCAAAACATTTTTATCTGTAAACTATATGATTTATTAGGTCTTAAGTTTTTCAAATAAAACCAATGAATAATTGTTGCCAGAATCCGTTACAAAAAATTAGAAACTGGATGAATTACCAATATTCTTTGGAACTTAATACAAACAAAATATATTTTATGACTTTTTCACTTTTTGATATTTACTATGTATGTTTTCTTTGGTCTCTTTTCACTATTATTTTGTTCTTGTCACTTTTATATAGCTTACGAGAACATTGTTTTGAGAGTTGTTTTCAATTGGAACCTGTAGAGCAATAACAACTTTATTTCTTAATGTTAAGACAGCCTCACAAATCTTACTATGATGCCAATGAATCATGCTTTCCAGTTTTCTCTAATATTCTCAAATTCAACAGTATATCATTACGTATTTTTAATGTAATTTTGGGGAATAATTTTTCCTCCCTTGACAAAATGTTTTTTCCACATCAAGGTAATTCGTTACAAATAGTGTTCTAATTCACCACTGTGACTTTAACCTCATCATTTTATGAGAGAGTGAATGTTACTATGCTAGCTTCTCTGGGATTTATTTGTAATTTATTTTAAATTTTTGAATAAGAAGGGTAAAACATTGTATTCTGAAGATCAAAACAATCAGAATTAATCAGTCAAAAGTAATCATAGGCAAAAACTAATAAGATCTATTGTTGGGAATAAAGAACCATCTTACCAACGCTAGCAGGCTCTTTACATATGTTACAAATAGTGCACTCATTGTTCTTTCTACCGTTCCCAAGTACTGAAAATATTGACAATAAAAGTTATAAAAACAATGAGTCATTCCTAGCATCAAAATGTAGATAAAATTAGAGTTATGATAGGAGGTTAGTATAATGGTTAACATATCTTTTACCCATAGAACTATGTATTGAGTTTTTAATGAACCAATGTTTTCAAGTAATCCTTGGATGGTGTATTTCTGCATATATAATGTCTCACTACTTATGTTTATGTTAAATATTTTTAAAGATTGTTGTTCATTCTATTATATTTTACGGTTAATACTTCTATGACTGAGACCTAGAGTAGTTAAATTGTATTTGTTCCCCAAAATATAGCCCAGTCCAAAGGCATTGTCTTATCTAGTTTCCATGCACACCAATATAACACTGTAATGTTAATTAATAAACATGGATGTGTTTTGTGTAATATTTTGCTTCATTGAAAAGATTTCTAATTTTTGAAAGTTACATTACAGAACCCACTTCAAAAACAGTTAACTTCAATTCAGAATGTAATCTCTAAATGCAATCACTAAACAATGGCTTCAGAATTTCTATTAAATCTTTTACTGTAGAGTGGTACTTTGTATTTATATAAATATTAATTATTTCTGCCCTAAAGGCAGATAGAGGGGCTTTCAAAAAGAAAATCATTTCTGCAGCTATGACAATAGTCTGCCTTTGATTTAGGGAGAAAAATCCAAATCAGCTTACTCTGCAAGGGAACACTAGCTGATAAAGAAAAAGAGCTATTTGTTTGAAAAATAATAAAGTTTAAAATTCATTTTGGTAAGCAGTAAAGAATATCGTGATCACCATGCCTTTCTTAGTACTCTTAGTATCATATACATTCAAAAGAACACAATTTTTACAATTTTTAATAATGGTTTTGCTTTGAATCATTTTAATTTTAATGCATATTAATCTAGGCACATGTTCCTCTCTGCAGGTTTACTTGAAATGTCTACTATAGTTTTAATGGAGCTATGAGAGATGCAGAAATGAATAACATAGTCTTGAATGAAGATCAAGCATTATTTACTACATAGACTTTAAAATAATGCTATAACTGTGCTTCCCCTTTTCTTTGAAAATATTCTTTTTGTTAATGATATTGAGTATATTTTACTGTCATTTGAATAAAGTGATGACTACTGCCCCAATACACCTTTATTTTAGTAATAATCATTTTTTTTAATTTTGAAAGTCAAAGTGTTATATTCTTAAACAGTAAGATTAGTGTCAGAATATCCAACTCTATAACATACTTCTTTCTGTCTTTTTCACATTTTTGAATAAAAATGGACCTTCTCTGACATTGATAACAGTTTTATTTGAAAGTTCTCAATATATATGGATTTTAAATATTCACATATACTTTCAATGAAAATAAAACACTATTATTCTTTTACGAATAATAACAATATTGCAAATACACATCACAGATAATGATAATGGGTTATAGCTTTAAAAATACTGATTTAAATATAAGTAAGCATCTCTGGGTTCTCAGTTCCATCCTCATATAGCCATCTAATCTTTGACAAAGCAGAC
>NW_012153519.1:9060-9819 GCF_000956105.1 Propithecus coquereli | reverse complement strand
CTGCATTTGACAGGAAGTATTATAAATGTGACTTCTTTTATTCTTTATTTTCTCAGATTTTATGATTGCTTACTTGTGGCTCAAGTTTGGGACCAAATATATAGCTAAAATTGAGGAGCAGGTATTTATGTGATGTTTGACTCAAAACAGCATTTGGGTCCTACTGTCATGATGCTTTAGCAGGGCTTCATGAGTTAAAGTGGGATTGGGGTTGAGCATCCAACAAGACCTGATTCATCTTGTGTTTTTCATAATCAACTATGAGATTATCTTTTTATAAATTCTGGAAGGGCTGAAAGTCATTCAAATACATCAATTAGATTCTCTTAATATTCAATTACAGCAAATTTTCACTCTCTTTGTAATCTGCATGACTTGTGTTCCTCAGGTTTATGATAACTTGCTGAAGTATTTAACTTAATCTGTCTTCTGGAATATTTGAAATTACGTCTCTTACGGATTTTATTCTGTATCTTCACTGTTCTGCAACATCAATCTGTCTTTCTTCTTTCTTATTCTTTTGACCAGAGGGAACCAATACAATAGCCATGCTTTAAGATGATAAATGTGTGGTTGTCCTGGAGGTGGTAATAAATATTTCTAAGCACATATATGAATATGTCCACTAGAAGGTAAATATGATTTATTAATTTTTTGTTTTGAGTTTTTCGATTTTCCCACCCCCATGCTTTCATTATTACAAAGCTGTCAAACATATACATCCTTTGGACCATTATTTTAACATCAGGGAAATAAGCA
>NW_012153519.1:7556-9010 GCF_000956105.1 Propithecus coquereli | reverse complement strand
TTATTTTTAAACAAATAATAATATACTTGACTGTGTGTAATTGTGCCTTTCAATGAACACTAGATATTACCTGGAGTCTATAAATGAACATTTAATGCTGCTCAACGGAAGAGGTGTGGGCCTCTCTATCTGTGGGGACCTCAGCCAGGAGCACCCGCCCACCAAAGAGAAGTGACCACCTGCAAACTTCTTAGTGCACAATAAAATAAAATTAATAAATAAATAAAAATGTTCTATCACACAAAACCTGCGTCTTTCTTCTTCAAGGCACATAATATCCCATTTTATGTGTACACCACCATATATATGACCAGTATCCAACTGACATTAAGGTTGCTTCCAACTTTTTCTATTACAATAAATACTGTAAGGAATCTCACGTGTACATTTTACTTACTCTTAGGTGACTATATCTGAAGCACCCAAATAATTTACATGAGTTTAATCTCCTGTCCTCTATAAATTATATTCCAAGTATATTTGAGGTGATACCAGAATTATTACCAAAACTTTCAGTGCAATTATAGAGTGAATGAGGCAACGTTTTGTGAAAACTGCCACGACAATGTAATATGGATTGGTTTTACAATTTATAGACTGGTTAACATTCTATAAATTCCTACTAGATTTCTAGAATAGATTTTTAAACAGAAAATGATGATAACTATAGCATAGTGGTTAAAACTATGTTTCCTGGAATAAAACTCTGTCCTCTATTGCATAGTTAATAAAACACAGGTGATATTGACACCAAATTAATTCCTATAGAGTACTTAGAATAGTGTCTAACATATATGCAGCACTCAATCAGCGTTAGCCGCCATCAGAATCCCAAGAATGGAAAGAAGATTTATGTTAGGAAATACATTACTGAAATTTGCAACTTAAATAAACTTTCCAAAAATGAAAATGTTGTGATAGAATTGAGAAAAATATTTTATAAAATTTATGAATTCTTGGATAAAAAATATAAAGTTTCATGTAATCAATGGCATTATAAGCAAAATCAAACTTCGGGACACATAGGGAACAATATTTGCAACAAATACAAAATCAAATGATTAAGGGACAAATTTTATAAACAACAAGTAAGAGGAAAAGTTAAATAACTCTATGAAAATGTATAAAGAACATGAAGAGGCACTTTTTCTTAAGTGGCAAAAAAACAAGCTCAAAGAAGATCTGATAACCAGAAAAATGCAAATCTTAAATAATATCAAAATAAGATTTTTCACTTAGATTGACAAAAATTAAAAATAAATCAATAATATTTAATGTTTTAGAAGCTGTGAGAAATACCCATTTTCTCATTTGTTGGGGCAGTGTGAATTGGAATCAATTTCGTGGGCAGTTTGCCAGCATTTTTCAGTGTTTGCCTTCAATTTGACACCTAATAGCTTGCAGTGTATTTGCAAGATTAATACATAAGGATGTTCAAAACAGCACAGTTTATT
>NW_012153519.1:6068-7506 GCF_000956105.1 Propithecus coquereli | reverse complement strand
TAAAGTACTAAAAATATTTAAAAAGCATCTGTAAAATATTTTAAAACATTTGAAATGCACAAGAATTATTGCTTTGATTTTGAAATTTGGAAGTCAAAATTTATATGTACGTTTTGTTGTTCTAAATGTCTCCCAATCTATATGAACGATTTTGAATATAATGTGATTATTGACTTTTAACATCTTTCCATGTTTTCAAGAAAATAGTTCAAATAATAAAATTATTGCAGCACATATGCATGAATTTTCATTTATAAGTTTACATCCTAATGTCAGCTCTATCAGATTTCTAAAATATGAGAGTAAATGCAATTCTTCATAATTGATGAAATATAGAAAGCTTACTACAAAGTTGCATATCTCAATAAAATGAACAAAAAGACAGAATAAAAAGGAAGCCATTTGGTGATAGTGGATGAAGTGAGATAGAAGGATTTGAAGGGATGTACTCCTAACACAGATTTCAAATATGATACAGAAAAAAAAAGAATAAGAAATGGATGGGGAACTTCGACTACCCAGGGACATAGTCTTACCATATAATCCAGCATTTGTGCTTCTACATATGCAAATGAGTTGAAAATTTATATTCACAGAAAATATCTGCACACGAATGTTTATAGAAACTCTATTTATAATTACCAAACATTATAACCCACCAAGATGTCTTCTAATAGGCAAATGGATAAATAAACAGTGTTACATCCATACCACTGGGCATTACTCATGATAAAAAGAAATGACCTATCAAATTATGAGAAGATATGGAAGAACTTTAAATGTACTTACTAAGGGAATTAAGCCTGTCTGAAAAGGCTACATACTGTATAATTACATTACATATTAAAAACGGCAAATCTATGGGGACAATACCAAGATCAGTGGTCGCCAGGGGATGGGGGAAGAAGGGATGACTAGGTGGAGCACAGGGAGTATTTATTAATAGGAAAGTGAAACTATTCTATTTGTTACTATAATGATGGACACAGGACATTAAAATTACTTCTTAAAAAGCATGTAAACTAGAATTACAAATAAAACAAAGCAAACGAACAAAAAACTACAATGGCTTAAAGATTTAACAGACCCCACAAATGCTGAGACTTTTATAAAAAATACTAAGGATGATAAAATACTGAGGATGATAAAACACTTTTGGTCAGGTGGCACGTCCGAAATTGTTGCTTTTATCTACGTCTATACGTACCTCTAATAGACGTGCATCAAAATTTGAAGAATGGGTGTTGGTAAAAATAAAAGAAAATCTAGAAGTGGGTAATGAAGAATTGTTTTTACTTCTGAAAATTAGATGTCTGTAAGAGATAGTGATTAAGACAAGTTTAGCCATATACTCTGATCAGGGGCTCCAATAAGCAAGATCTATATGATTAGTAAAGATAATTCAAGAGCCCATCACCATTGGATTTTAGTTTTTTTT
>NW_012153519.1:5340-5911 GCF_000956105.1 Propithecus coquereli | reverse complement strand
TATAAAAATTCTATTTTTATAGACTACTTCTTTAGAACAATCTTAGGTTCACAGCAAAACGGAACAGAAGATACAAAGATTGTCCATATACCCTCTGCTCACACACATGCATAGCCCCACCAAAACCACCATTATCAACATCTCCCATCACAGTGATGCATTTGTCACAATTAATGTACCTACACTGAAACATCATAATCACCCCAAATCCATAATTTACATTAGGATCCACTCTTGGAGTTTTACATTCTTTGGGTTTGGAAAAATATATAATGACATTCTCCCACCATTATTTTATCATGCAAAATTTTTTTTACTGCCCTAAAAATCCTCTGCATTCCAGCTATTCACCCCTCTCTTCTCTCCAACACCTGGACCCACTAATCTTTCTTTGATCTTCATCGTTTTGCTTTTGCCAAAGTGTCATATGGTTAGAATTATATAACATATAACCTTTTCAGATTGGCATCTTTCACTTAATATTAAACAACTAAGTTTCCTCCATGTCTCTGTACAGCTTGATAGCTTCTTCCTTTTTAACAATGAATAATATTTCATTGTTGGGATGCAC
>NW_012153519.1:3201-3685 GCF_000956105.1 Propithecus coquereli | reverse complement strand
AGAAAATAAATAGAAGTTGTTATTTTACTTTTACTTATTCTTTTTCTGAAGTACTCCCTTACTTTAAATATATCATGAGGAAAAGGCAATCTCTTTAAAAAAATGGTGCTGGAAAAACTGGGTATCCATAGGCTGAAGAATGAAATTACACTGCTATCTCTCACCATACACAAAAATAAAATCAAAATGGATTAAAGACTTAAATCTAAGACCTGAAACTATGAAAAAACTGAAAAAAAAAACATTGGGGAAATGCTTCAGAACATTGATCTGGGCAAAGATTTCTGGAGCAACACCTTAAAAACACAGGCAACCAAAACCAAAACAGATGAATGGGATCACACACAGCTGCTTCTGCACAGCAAAGGAAACATCAACAAAGTGATGAAACAATCTACAGAATGGGAGAAAATATTTGCAAATTATTCAACTCGCAAGGGATTAATAACAAAAACATTAATAAACAACAAGGAACTCAAACAAC
>NW_012153519.1:2722-3151 GCF_000956105.1 Propithecus coquereli | reverse complement strand
TGATGAACCTGTCCATTTCTGATAGAGGAGTATTAGAGATACAACTATAATAAGTGATTCATGTATTTTTCCCTATGTTCTGTCAGTTTTCGCCTCACAGATTTTGATGCTCTGTTGTTAGACATACACATGCTTAAAATTGTTATGTTTTTTGAAGAATTGACCCCTTTATGATTATGTAATCCCCTTTGGATCCCTGATAACTTTTCTTGCTTTGAGGTTGGCTCTGTCTGAAATCAATTCCCAGTCCTGCTTTCTTTTGATTACTGTTAGTATAATATATCTTTCTCTATCCATTTATTTTAATCTGTATGTGTCTTTATATTTATTGTGGGGTTTTCCAGACAATATAGAGTTGTGTGTTGTTTTTTTGATCTATTGTGACAATCTCTGTCTTTTAATTGGTATATTTAGACCATTTACATTTAA
>NW_012153519.1:1476-2672 GCF_000956105.1 Propithecus coquereli | reverse complement strand
ACAATCTACAGAATGGGAGAAAATATTTGCAAATTATTCAACTCGCAAGGGATTAATAACAAAAACATTAATAAACAACAAGGAACTCAAACAACTCAATAGCATACAAAATAATCCAATTAAAAGTGAACAGAAGATCAGTAGATCTGAATTTCTGAACTACATCATTTTTCTTCTCTCTAAAGAATTTTCTTTAAAATGTTTCTTACAAGGAAGATCTCTTAGCAATAAATTCCCTCTACTTTTGTTCGTCTGAGAGAGTCTTTATTTCTTCACATTTGAAGGATAATTTCACAAAAAAACAGAGTTCTAGATTGCTGGGGTTTTTCTCTCTAAACAGTTTAAATATTTCACTCTACTCTCTTCTTGCTTTCATGGCTTCTGCACAAAAGTCAGACGTAAATTTTATTCTGTTCTTCTCTTGATAAGGTGTGTCTACCTCTGACTCTCTGGCTTCTTTCAAAGTTCTTTTTTTATATTTGATTTTCTGTATTTTGACATTTTGAATATGATGTGCCTAGGTGAGGTTTTCTTTCTTTCTCTCTTTTTTTTTCTTTCTTTCTTTTTCTGGCATTTATCCTAGTTGGTATCCTTTGAAATTCCTGGATCTGTGGTTTGTTGCCTAACATTAACATGGTGGAATTCTGTCATTGTTGCTTCAAATATTTCTTTTGTTCATTTATCCCTGTCTTCCTTTTTTAGTATTCCCTCCCCTAACCTTAGTGGGACCAAATGACTAGAGTGGGCTAAAGTTGACTGTTTCCAGGGTGAAGCCGAGGGCAGGGTGGTGTTGGGTTTTTCCCTTCCCCCAGGTCGGTTAGGCCCTAATAAAACATCATGAAGTTAGGCTCTGGTTAAATAGTTTCTCGTGTGGGTAGACTTTATTAAGACTAGAAGGCTTCGTTTATGTTTCAAGGAGGTACTTTCCTCTCTTTCATTTCCAGAAATATGAGGAGATTTTTTTTTTCTCCACTAGTCACTGTCAGAACTTGGTTAAGCACCTGAAGGTAAAATCTTTAAAAGTGTAGGGGCCCCAAAGTCTGGGTTCCCCTGGAGTTTTCAACACACAGACTTTTCCACACTGAGCCCCCAGCAATTCATAAGTAATATTTCACATTTTTCCTGTCCCAGAACTAATTCTGATAGAGGTTTCTGTTTATAGGTTTCTGCTTTAGTAAATTATAATTTTCTGTACC
>NW_012153519.1:0-287 GCF_000956105.1 Propithecus coquereli | reverse complement strand
CCAGGCCTGGGCTGGACACCTACCTGTGGACTTTTACACAAAAGGGAAATCTGCCTCTATCTGGTGTAAGTCACTGTTCTCTTGAGATTTTTTCTTCTTTTGTTATTTAAAAGTATGTTGTTAAATCTTCAAAGATTTTAGGTATTTTCTAGCTACCTTTCTTTTATTCATTTGCGGTACAGCTGTGAACTGAATGTTCCATGAGAGCTTGAGATGAATATGTATTCTGCTGTTACCGGATGAAGTAGTCTATATATGTCAATTATATTAATATATAGTTGATTGAT
>NW_012153518.1:14594-15791 GCF_000956105.1 Propithecus coquereli | reverse complement strand
TCTCGTTCTTGCTCAGGCTGGTCTCAAACACTTGACCTAAAACAATCCTCTCATCTCAGCCTCCCAGAGTGCTAGGATTACAGGCCTGAGCCACTGCCCCCAGCCTGAGCCAGCCTTTTGTCTTGCCCATCAAGGTGTCAGACATTTGACGGAAAACAACTGGACTTTCCAGACCCAATCAGCCACCAGCTGGATACCATCAATTGACTCCAGTCAATATGCAACAGAAAAATTGCCCAGCCAAGCATTGTCTGAATTTTTTTATTTCAAAATATTAAGGGGATACAAATGTTTTTGTTAGAGGGGAGGGGTAAAAACCTACCTGTTGGGTACAATGAACACCATTCTGGTGATGGGCACACTAAAAGCCCCGACTTAAGCACTACCTGAATTTTTGACCCACAAAACAGTGACCGTCTCTCTATATATAACCATTCAGATTTTTTAAACAGCTTTATTGAGGTATAATTGATATGTAAAAAACTGTACATATTTAGTGTGTATAATTTGATGGCTTTCTTTTTTATTTCAAAATATTAAGGATGTACAAATGTTTTTGTTACATGGATACATTGCACAAGGGCACAAAGGGATGTAAAGGACATTGGAGACCATTCAGTTTTTAAAGTAGTTTGTTATACAGTAAAGAAGCAGACTAGATGCCAACCATTAAACAGAAGGTAAATTATGAGGATCCTTCTAAGATATCTGGGATAAAATGGGCAACAGAGGCCAGAGGAAAACCAGACTTAAATCACATCAACATTGAGAAAAAAGAGAGTATCATGAAGAAGAAAAGGGGTCAATAATATCAATAACATGAGATGCAGAAAAAATGTGCATTACACATAGTCATTAGAAACTCACTAGCAACTTTAGTGAGAATGGTTTTGGTAAAGGGATAGTAGTTAGCTGAAGAGTGAATAAAAACACAGAAATTTCATTCCTAGATATATACCATAGACAAAATTTTTATATTTACAAAAGTACATAGTAGTGGTGTTAATCATAGAGAAAAAAGACACAAATAACTCAAATTTCCATTGACAAAAGAACAGGTATATAACTTGTTATATTCAGCAACCAAGCTGGGTAACTACAGCCACGTGCAACATCATGGACGAATCTCAAGTGCGTGAGCAAGTCTCAGAAGACATACATAGTATAATCTTTTTAGAAAGCTAAGAAATAAAATTA
>NW_012153518.1:3291-3615 GCF_000956105.1 Propithecus coquereli | reverse complement strand
TTTTGCTTGTTTTCCTAACAGTGTAAT
This sequence comes from Propithecus coquereli, assembly GCF_000956105.1. Classification (NCBI taxonomy): domain Eukaryota; kingdom Metazoa; phylum Chordata; class Mammalia; order Primates; family Indriidae; genus Propithecus; species Propithecus coquereli. Next base: position 3,588 of record NW_012153518.1, on the reverse strand, counting down.
CTTACATAGTTATTGCTCAATAAATATGTAATAAATAAATGGGTGAGAAACTAATTTTCACAATAAATATCTTAAAAAGGAGTTTGAATAAAGTATCAATTGAAGTTGTTACCAAAAAGGAGTATTTTTTAAATACTATTTCTTATAATTATATAAATACAAGCTTCAATAAATGCCTAAACCTAAAGCCTATATTACTAAAAGAAGGTGATAAGTTGGAGAAGAATTTGAGTAAGAATGGAAAGGTAATGCAAGGCCTACTGAAAACTGACTTTAATCTAATTCATAGTGACTCAC
>NW_012153518.1:0-386 GCF_000956105.1 Propithecus coquereli | reverse complement strand
GTATGAAAGAATAGATTTCAGCACACTGGACATTAGCCAACAAAGGGTAGTGTCTTAGCCTGTTTCATGCTGCTACAACAAAATACTACAGACTGGGAAATTTATAAAAAATAGAAATTTATTTCTCACAGTTCTAGAGGCTGGGAAATCCAAGATGGAGGAGCTGGCATCTGGCAAGGGCCTTCTTGCTGCCTCATGCCATGGCACCAGGCAGAAAGGCAAGGGAGAGCAAGAGAGAGTCAGCACAAGAAGGGGCCAAAAGGCCAATTTATTAAAAGAAAATAATAATAGCAACAGATAAATTTGAGTTCATCAAAATTAAAATGGTCTGTTTTTACTGTATCTCAATAAGCCTGTTAAAAATAAATTAGAAAAATACCATAAGG
>NW_012153517.1:8261-8563 GCF_000956105.1 Propithecus coquereli | reverse complement strand
TACAATGTGGAAAACTCCATACTGAATGTGAGTTCTCAAATAGAAAATGAAAAAGCACCATCTGGGAAAGTCAACAGAAGCAGCAAACAGGAGGAATAGAATCATAAAAATCCAAGATGATGTAAGTAACCTCAAGCATTAAGAAGTAAAGAAAACCATAAGAAAAGAACAAGACTCTATGAAAAAAGAACAGGTGAATTGTTACAATAACTAAACAGAAGTTCTAGAAATCAAAGATATGATAGTTAAGGCCGGGCGTGGTGGCTCACGCCTGTAATCCTAGCACTCTGGGAGGCCGAGGC
>NW_012153517.1:3949-5704 GCF_000956105.1 Propithecus coquereli | reverse complement strand
AAAAAGGCTTGTCACTTGGGTCCCTTAGTTGAGAGGTGTATCGTCCTATGTATCTGTTTTTCTAGAAGTCTGCATTATATTGCAACGTGGTTTTAAAGTCCATGTTCAAAGTGGATCATTGTCACAAATTTCATTTTGTTCCCTATGTTCTGTTCAATATGTTAGGCTGAGGAGAGTGGAATAAAGAGTGGAGACAATAAATACATGATTGAAGAAATAAAGATGAAGGGGAATGTCGTAGTGGCTATACTGACAGTTCGAAACCAAGGCATGCTGTCGGGTAGGAGAACTTCAGGAGCATATGTCCTAAAAATGTTGTGATTTTCACAGAGCAACACTTATGGGATTAGATCAGGGTTTATTTGTTGAAAATACGTTTAAATTCATTTTGACATCCTTCAGAACAAACACTGTTAGTTGAGAAGGCAGCGCTGTTCTTCTTGGCTGGCCCTGTGATGTTGAACCTACAAATTGAAAATGAAGAAATATATTTTGGAGATGAAATCCCTCCTCTGCTTCCAATAGGCTTTTGACTATGATATTTCCCTCCCTTTTTAAATGTCATTCCTTTTTTAAACATAAACTTTTTCTTTTAAAGCAGCTCTAGAGTTGCAATACAATTATGGAGACAGTACAGAGACTCCCCATATACTACATAATCTACACCCAATTTCCTCTATTATTAACATCCTTACATTGGTAGGATGCACTTGTTACAATTAACGACACACCATTGTATGCATATGTAATGATATGTTACGTTATTGATATGCTGTGATTAACTGAAGTCCATACTTTACTCAGATTTCCTTAGTTTTTACTTAATGTCCTTTTACTCTTCCAGGATCTCATCCAGGGCCCTACATTGCGCTTGGTCATCATGTCTCCATAGGCTCCTCTTGGCTGTGACCGTTTGCCATCACTTTGTTGTAAACATGCAAATCCCTGTTTAGATAAATCCCTTTGAATGTTATCCTGGAATGTCCCCACTGCTGTTTTGACCAGAAAAAAACAAAATTCCACTCTGTTTTTCTCTCTTAACTGATCTCATATGTTGGCAGCTGCATGTCTCACCTTTGCCCATCTCAGGGCCTGTCTCAGTCTTGCTTTTTGATCTATTTGTTGGACTCCATCATGCTGGGAAAAGGCAAGGTTGAAGGAGGGACTTTGATCTTTGAGTTTGCTCTTACACATCTCAGATTATATCTAACTTTAAGTTTGAGGTTGACATGATCTTTTCACAAACTGAATCATGTTTCCTTTGAAGAAAGTCATAGTTGCCATAAGCACATAACTGTCAAGAGACCCTAGGTACGCTGACACCAGCTAGCTATCAGAGAAGGTTGCAGAGAGAAGAGGCTCAGACATCCAAAAAACATTTTGTGGAACACCTAGTATGTGCTAATAAGCATTGGGTTAAGCACTGGCACTACAGCAATGAAAAAGACAACACGATTTTTGATTTCATGGACTAATAGATTGTTCATTCTAAGAAGAATGATAAATGCATGAGGAAATAACTGACAGATTCCACATGCTCTTATTAAAGGTCAGTTTTAAGAAATACTCAGAATTGTAAAAAACATGAGACACAATTTACTCAGTTCCAAGTCTTCCCTGCTGATGAAGTGGAAAGTCCACTCCAAACATATCATTTCTTGAATTTAATATGTTTGAATCTCTAGAAATGGCCAAAGAAAGAACTCTAGAGAAAAAAATACTGAAAAATACTTAATAAACCACTTGAATAAATAC
>NW_012153517.1:0-354 GCF_000956105.1 Propithecus coquereli | reverse complement strand
AGACATCCAAAAAACATTTTGTGGAACACCTAGTATGTGCTAATAAGCATTGGGTTAAGCACTGGCACTACAGCAATGAAAAAGACAACACGATTCTTGATTTCATGGACTAATAGATTGTTCATTCTAAGAAGAATGATAAATGCATGAGGAAATAACTGACAGATTACACATGCTCTTATTAAAGGTCAGTTTTAAGAAATACTCAGAATTGTAAAATACATGAGACACAATTTACTCAGTTCCAAGTCTTCCCTGCTGATGGAGTGGAAAGTCCACTCCAAACGTATCATTTCTTGAATTTAATATGTTTGAATCTCTAGAAATGGCCAAAGAAAGAACTCTAGAGAAAAA
>NW_012153516.1:5403-5722 GCF_000956105.1 Propithecus coquereli | reverse complement strand
AGTACTTTTATCTTTATAAGTATTTAAACAAGCTTTTATCTTCCTACTTGTGTCTGATAATAAGATAGAATATGTTACATATACTATGTATTTATACTATGTGATACAGTTATACATTTCAAATAAGAATACTATAGTAAAAATATTCCTAATACTATGGAAGTTAGTAAAGCATGGCTACATAAATACTCATTGTCTTAATTATATTTCAAATGTTCATACTACCAAGCATTCAGGAACAAGATAAAGGATGTTCCAACTTAGTTATTACTAGGAAAATTGAAAGGAGTTTGATTGATTTGGTGACAGAACTGTAAAA
>NW_012153516.1:3370-3768 GCF_000956105.1 Propithecus coquereli | reverse complement strand
GCATTACAATGTTAATAAGGTTAATAGTGAAACATATGTATACATATGCACATATAGATATGGATTAAGATATAGATAAAGATACTGCAATCTAAATAAAGTTCTGACTTAATCAGTAATATAATTTTATTTCACACTTCAACGTCAGGACTTCCTTTTTGTTTCTCACATTATCAGTCCATAAAGTTCAAATTAGAAGTCTTAAAAATATGGATACATAATTGAAAAATATTATACTTTTAAAGTGGAATTTTAATTGTATTGACATGAATTTATAATCAGAAGAAACAAAATTAAAAATATTGAGATGGAAAATTCATACCCTTAATATATTCGATACTATGTCAGACCACATAGAACTAACACTAAAAATGAAAGAAAATGCACTACCGACTATG
>NW_012153516.1:0-370 GCF_000956105.1 Propithecus coquereli | reverse complement strand
TTTTGAAAATTAAAGTTTCATTTAATTTCCAGGAATATTATCCTGGTTATAAAGGCTGTAAAAATCTTTAGCGAACAAAGATTTGGACATTGAATTGCGAATGTGTGAATTGTGCATCTCTTAAGGAGGATTAAGTAAGAAATTAAAATTTGATTACCCAAACTTTTGTGAGTGATCAAAAGACTGAGGCTTGTGCTTAGAGTTACATTTGAAATTTTAATAGAATTGTTTCTGTGTTGTTGCCTTTCCGCTTCTTCCTCACTTACAAGCTGAAAATCATTTCCCCTCTCTTAGTTATTATGTTAATTTTGTCAAATCAACTGAGGAGGTAAAGGAATGCCCAGATAGCTATAAAAACTAATTTTTAATT
>NW_012153515.1:6913-7478 GCF_000956105.1 Propithecus coquereli | reverse complement strand
AGTAGCTACTGTTTGTGGGTGTCAGTGTTCTGGGAGCTGGGATGATAACAGTGAACCCAACAGACAAAAGTCCCTTTTTTTCTGGAGCTGGGTGATTTTTCTAGTGGTAATTTAGATGGTTATTTAATCTATATTTTTCCATTGTATAGTAGTTACCTTTACAACTTTATGTAACGTCAATAAATCTATTTCTTTTTCTTTTTAGATAATATTACCATTCCCATGTGAGAGAGATTTTTCATCTACTTTTTTTATTATTTTAAATAGCACACCTAACTTGTGTTTCTTGACTTTTCCATTTTAGATAATATCTATATTCCACTAAACCAGATGAGAAAATTATTGTCCTTACTTTTCCTCCCTCTTCCAGCATTTCATATAGTGAGTTTTGGTTAGTATTTTCAAATTTTCCAAGTTTCTAATATCTATTTACTGTGATGATATTTGCCTTTATTTAGACTTAGTGTTCCGTTTAAATAGATCCAATGATCACCATTATTCCATTAGACTGTGGTTATGATCAATTTGTAGTTTGTTGTTTTTGAGGTTTCTTTTTTGTTGTTGT
>NW_012153515.1:3747-4468 GCF_000956105.1 Propithecus coquereli | reverse complement strand
CTTCCCAGAAGCACACCTTAATAAATGACAGTTAAAGAGTTAATCAATATAGATGAATAGAGAGCCTTCATTCTCTAGTTGGAATAACTCTGAGACATGCTTTGCATTGACTTTCATATTGCACCATGGGACTGAACTCCCATTTTCCAGGTTGATACTTTGCCCGTTCTGCTCACTTTGGCTTCCTTCTCTTCCCTATCTCACTTCCTCACTTACCTACTAGTTTTTCTAGATCACCTCTCAGACTGTAGGCATTCAAATCCTTGCCTCAAGGTCTGTTTCTAGGAGAGAACCTAAACTAAGACAAAAGTCTACTAACTGCTCATTACTGTTGAAAGATCAGGGAATACAACAGTGAAAATTATAAAATTCCCTGCTGTTATAAGTCAGAAAGATTATTTACAACTTGAAAATAGCCAAAGGGGTTAGTGGGTGTCCTTTCAGTGCAATCTTGGGCTTGACTTACCATCGACTGATCTATTTTACAACTCTCTTGGGGCAGAGGTTAACTCATAAACTTTTGTCCAGTAGAGATACAAATAAGTTCTGTCTGATGGAATAGATAGTGCCAAAGGTTACATTTTATTTTCCTGTAATACATTAATCAATTCTGTATATAATTCAATAATTTTATCCTGACATTCCTTTATTAAATCGCCTATTTTCACCCAATGCTTTTAAATAGGTTTTAACATTCATTTGGTTGCCTTATTAACTAAAG
>NW_012153515.1:0-1606 GCF_000956105.1 Propithecus coquereli | reverse complement strand
CTCTGTACCTTGGAGCCTCCTGGAGACATGAACAGCCTGCTTCATCTCAGCCCATGTACCATCCTTATGGCTTTGAGTTTCATGCAACTCTGATCCAACACCCTTCTTAATGGGCCAGTATGAAAAATAAAATACTAGTAATATAATAATAGCCATAATAATAATAATAATAGCCATAATTTATTATTTTAGTTTAGTCAGTAAAAGAAGTATTTTTTTATAGATATGGAGTGTGTTTTTAATCCCAGGGGCTAGAAGAATGTTTGAAATATAATAGATGTTCAATGAACATTTAGAAGAAATAAACTTTTTCCTTAATTCACAGCACAACCTTATGAAGAAGGAAGTATTTCTATAACTCTTTTCAGATTGCCACATCTGAGGCTAGAGAAGTTAAGACACTTGTCTCAAATCACACAGAGAAAAGAGTAGAGCCCAGAGTTATATCAAAATCTGAAGTGAGAAATTAAGCTCTTAAACCATATGTCTGTCTCCATTTTTAGCAGAAAATAAATATGACAAGTATGCAGATATGAGTAATATATCTGCACTATTCTTCAGAAGGACTAATACATTGGTTATGGAGACTGCACAAATCAGTTAGTTATACAGCACCTTCCATATAATTCTCATTTCACTAGTCTGAAAGGTGAAGTGTGCTGTATTAAGTGAGGTACAGAGTGGTAGGAAAAATAAGAAAATTATAACTGAGCCCATTATTCAAATGGTGTGGGAAGAGGTAATGGGAATAGATCATATAGAAGGAAGGCCACATATAGGTTAGATGTGGAAGAGAACAGTACTCTTGTCAGTTAATATGAACTGAATCTGAGTGCTACACATTGTGCAACTCCAAAGTTAAACGAAAATAAAGGATTCCCATGCTAAACTTACCTGTAATAAAATAAAAATTTATTCTAGAAAGTCATCAGGATGCCTTAGTGGGCTCCTTCAGAAAGCAGAGAGGAAGATTAAGTTGATAACGGTACATTTGGGAAGTACCATAAGGGAAGAGAAATCAAAGTGAAACAAGGGAATATTCAAAGCAACACAGTGTGACATGTCACCATGGCAGCCATGACTTTGTGACAAATGGTGGAAAAGACAGAAAAGATCTCCCAGCAGGCTTGTCAGCTAATACATCTTCTCCAGGAGGGTTGCAAAGAAGAACTGCCTCTCAGAAGAGTCCACCAGATAAAATAAGGAAGAAAAATGTATCTGCCCAACTCTGTTTGATCTTTTGTTTCTCAGTGGTCAAGATGCAAGCCGTAAACATTTAGTTTATCATCCTGCCCCTTGTGGCTACTTAAGAAGCCAGAAACTACACTCTGCATTGAGGAGTTTTATCCAAAACCAAGAGAAAAATGACAACCCAGTGTGCGTAGGGAGAAGCTCAGGCAAAAGCCAATGAATACTGTGACAGATAGAAGTTGCAGTACCTTGGGAAATAGAATCTCATAGAGGGGAAGCTAAAAAACAAACTGCAAGCCCAAGAAAAAGGGCTAACTAGACAGAAAGTGAGTACAAGTGAATCCATGGAGAAGAGTCAAAGGGAACCAAGAATATGGCATGATTTCTTAGTATGAAGTCTTTAATTTTAATAATA
>NW_012153514.1:5685-6202 GCF_000956105.1 Propithecus coquereli | reverse complement strand
GATGAAAAATATTAGTGTGTGTGCTACATCTAAAAACATTTTCTTTTTCCTTAATATTAAGAAGGCTTTTTGGAATAAACAGCTTCAAAGCACAGTTTGAAATGGACCAATTGTAAGGAACAGAGTGGCAAACTTACCGTACCACGCACAACTGTGAATAGGCTTCCAGACAGCTAAAATGTATCATTTAGAAGGAATGTGTCTCATTTAGTCATTCTTTAGAATGATTGAAATACATTGCTCTCACCCAGCTCCTTGGCAAGTGTTTCAATTAAGTGGGCACAAAATTTATCCTCGTACAGTGTTCTATTATTCTTCTCTGTAGTATATAATTGCTTCTGACTTTGGACTTACAGAGGCCTTCATTGTCAGAAAAATAAAATAACACATCTCTTTTAAGGTAATAACCATAACTTTTCTCGGTGGAAATTCTTGTTTGGTAAAAAGGCACTGACGCTGGAAGCACAAGACATTTATTTTCGTCAGTATTATAAAATAATGGGAAATGTATATATCT
>NW_012153514.1:2441-2765 GCF_000956105.1 Propithecus coquereli | reverse complement strand
TCTGCATATTGAAATTGTGAAAATAAATTGCTTGAGAAGAATTGTATTCATAGCAATATTGCATTTAGCAATGACATTAGATAGCTACGGTAGCTGCATAGGCACTTTTTCAAAGGAAGGAAAAGTTATTTCATGTCTTGTGAATATGCTTATAAGCATCCAGTTTACAAAAATATAAAGAAATTTATAAAGATGACTGGAGCAGCATTTCTGCCATTCAAGAGAGTAATGGTGCAGATGTCCTTATCGTAGAATGTTTTGTGCTCTTTTGGGTAGATGCCTAATAGTGCTATTGCTGGATCGAATGGTATTTCTATTTTTAGC
>NW_012153514.1:0-321 GCF_000956105.1 Propithecus coquereli | reverse complement strand
ATAAATAGAATAATTCATATGGCACCTTATTCTTTATAAATTGGCTTTTCATATCATATTCTTTTTCTTGGGTGATATTCTTAGCATTTTAGTTAACTATTATTTTTAACCTTAACAGTTATCTTGTAGGAAATGCTTTCTTCTATTAAAATCAACTCTGAATCCTTCTACTCTGTTAACTATCAGTCAAATCAAAACACACACACACACACACACACACACTTTCACACACACAAATGAAATTGTTCAAGTCAATATTCTTTAATAGTTCAATTTGCTTTACCAATTCTACCTAGAAGAATGAGTTTGATGTACTATTCC
>NW_012153513.1:4447-5032 GCF_000956105.1 Propithecus coquereli | reverse complement strand
GATTGCTTTGGGGGTCTTCATCAAAAAAATCTTTGCCTAGGCCAACGTCTGAAAGGATCTTCCCTACATCTGCTTCTAGAATTCTTAAGGTTTCATGCCTTAGGTTTAAGTCTGTTATCCATCTTGAATTGATTTTTGTGAGAGGTGAGAAGTTGGGATACAGTTTCATTCTTTTGCATGTAGCTATTCAGTTTTCCCAGCACCACTTATTGAAAAGAGATTCTTTTCCCCAGTGTATATTTTTGTCTGTTTTGTCAAAGATTAGATTACTATATGTGAATAATTTCATTTCTGGATTCTCAGTCCTGTTCCAGAGGTCTATGTCTCTGTTTCTGTGCCATTATTGTGCTGTTTTAATTACTATAACCTTGTAGTACAGCTTGAAGCCTGGTAGACCGATACCTCCCAGTTTGTTCTTTTTACTTAAGATTGCTTTGCCTATGAGAGGTCTTTTCTGTTTCCATACAAAGCTTAGAATTATTTTTTTTCTAGATCTGTAAAGAATGATGATGATATTTTAATAGGAATTTCATTAATTCTGTAGATCACTTTAGATAGTTTGAACAGTTTAATGATATTGATTCT
>NW_012153513.1:1725-2009 GCF_000956105.1 Propithecus coquereli | reverse complement strand
AGAAAGTATTTTCTTATATAGAGGTAAACTACCTTGTGTTTTAACACTTTTTCATTTAGTCTAACTATCTAATAACATTTTCATTTGTGCTGAATTCATAGTGTATTTCCTTTTCTATGAAAAAGAACAGCCAATAAATATAAACATTGTTTTTGCTCGTGCATTTTGGTTTTAAAAATATTCAAGGGGAAAGAAGGGTTACCTTTCTCAATAATGAATAATACTAATATGAAAATAAAATATTGATAATATATCTTCTCAAATATGAAATTTGTATTTACGAT
>NW_012153513.1:0-395 GCF_000956105.1 Propithecus coquereli | reverse complement strand
TCCAGAAATATTCTTATAAAAACTTGCATATAACATCCAAGGAAACACAATAGCATTATTACTTTAGTCAATTTAACTTTGAAGTATTAATGAAATATATTCTCTAAGCAAACATTAGCATTTTCTAATGCTTTTTTATAGGCATATAGTACATAAATATATAAAAAGGTTTTGACTTCTATAAACTGACTTTAAAAACTGGTAAACTGAAATTGAAATAGTCACTAATACATTTTGTCAAATATTTACTAACAATACTAAGATGTATTTCTGTAGTAGATTTGAGCTAAAGCATTTAAAAGAACATATTTGAGAAATTTGCATTTGTTCCAATGCTGTAAGTACATAAAGTACCAGAAGTTATTGTAGAGATCATTCATTTTTTAAAAGATGTA
>NW_012153512.1:10957-12524 GCF_000956105.1 Propithecus coquereli | reverse complement strand
AGAGCTCATTAGTCTGCAACAATTCTGTGCCTCCTGCTGAGGTAGCCCGGTGGCTGCCCCTTTTCATGCTGCCTCTGCTCAGACACACGTCCATCTTTCTCCCAGATCACCACCGTGCCCTCCCTACATCCGCATCTGAATGTTCCTTAGCATGATGCAAATCTACTACCTGCCGCCAACTCCCGGGTCTCCTACAAACATATTTCCTTTATGCACCCACCAGCCAGAGGGGAACAGATTCAGATTATATCACATTTGTTTTAAGACCACCAGGTTTAAACAAAAGTGTTACCTAATTTCTTAGGCTCTTCTCATTCTTTGAAATCCCTGGGACTATGTTATAAGATTTTGCTATTAATTGATTAATATTTATAAGAATAGTGACATAATTTGGATGAGAGTCACATTATTAAAATAAGATCAATTTCCCTGCTTCTGATAAATGCAGCTTACTAAACATTTCAGTGTCTTTAATTTACCTCATGTGTTTGTCTTATAGCCTGGTGCTGAGTTAAGAGTTCACTGATTAGCACTGAGCATATGAAACTAAAGCCTCACTCACTGTTGCTATGGGACTATTAGGTCATTGATAGCTAGCCGAAGCTGTCTACAAGCTTCTTAACAGCAAACACTTGGCTCTGACCTTGCCACGTGACTTCATGAAGGCCAGGAAGGAAAAGGGAATGAGAGAAAAGTAATATTTAATGGGGGCTTATATATCCTTCTAGAACTTTTACATATATTTCAATCCACAGAACATCTCTACGAGACAGTATTATCACCCCATGAGAGCAGAGCGCCTAGTTTGCAGTAACCAAGTGACAGAGGCAGGGTAAACCTCAGGCCTTCCAACTCCTGACTGGGTGCACTTTGTGGTGTGGCCTATAAATGTGGAATCAATCAGATAAACGTGCAGTTTGGAGTCAATGAGAGACTTGTCCTTTGTCCTTCTTATTGCTGTCATTTATGAGAATATATTGTCATTCTGTCTTTCCAGGTATTAAGAGCTTCATAGAATTTCAACTAAACATTGAAGGTGATTTTAACCACCTTTAATCACTTACCAATGCCCTCGGTTCCGCCCCAGTCATTTCTCAAAGGGTTAGGGCTTAGAGGAAATTCAAAACATGTGGGACAATTGCCAAGTTTAACAAAACTGAACAAGTAGGCCACAATGTCATGGAGAGGAGCCATCAGCTGCAGAGTTTGCTTTAAGGCTCTAAAAGCTTCCTGTGGGTAAAATCAATATAAGGAAATAAGTTTGAGGAAGTTTCTAAGAGGCATGCAAAAATATGAGACAATATCTTTAAATAAGGATATTTAGGTAAACATGTTCACAGTATATACAGGATAATATCTGAAAAAGAGAAGAGGAAACCTATTTACAAACAAGGGTTACATACCTTTGGACAAGGTAACTCCTGTGGGGGGTTAAAGCAATGTGTTTCTTTGTTTAAAGTCATTCATGGCCATGAACATGTTTGCATGACCATCAATGAATTACAGGGGTCACAAACAAATTCATAGCAGGCACTCATATTCAGACAACATTGTCCTGAGTAAATAT
>NW_012153512.1:9251-10907 GCF_000956105.1 Propithecus coquereli | reverse complement strand
TAGAAAAATGTTTTTTATTCTTTTTCCATCTCTAAATGATTGAGTCTAATCATCAAACTTTTTATTACTCTTCTAAATCTGATGGTCTTATTGGGCTGAGAAGAAGAGTCACCAGAAGCGGAATCGCATTAGAGTGAGCGGTATGAGAACTCCGTGGTGGTGGAATGGGGGAGAGGTGGTCAGCGAGCCTCGTCTGCTCACCGCCTGGTGTGTTTGATCTACAAGCAGCATACTCTGTCAGGCTAAGCAGTAACCAGGGACAGTGTTCATAATCCTTTGCAATGACAATGAAAAAAAGGAGATTATAAAATCACATAACCCTGTGATGAAAGCTCTGTAAAATGTAAATGTAAAATATATTTGGACAAGGGCTAGAAGGGAGTAAAGATAAATAAAAATATTTCACTTGCTAGAGTGGTTAGATTATAGGTAATTTTTCCTCTTTTCATCATTTCCATTGTTTATATAGTGCTGTTTGTATGTTTCGGCATGTGATCACTTCCCAGCAAAATAGTGAGCAAAATAGTTCCCACGTATGGCATTATCATTGAGATACAGATGTGGAGGTGGGACTACCCTTCCTTTGTTATGTTACTGATTTTAAAATCCTCATTCTGGCTTTCCTTTCTTTGTGAGGTCACAGTGCTTGGTGGCAGGGGAGGTGGCAGATGGGCAAGACAAGCAGCCTGGCTGTGAGGATGGGGAAGGCGGTCACCGGTGATGGCCGTGGGGTTGGGAAGACCCTGTGCTGGGAAACATCAGGAAAGGAGCCTGTTTTCATGTCTTTCCCCAGGAAGGTCCTGTTTGGGAAGTCAGAGAGAGAGAGAGAGAGAGAGAGAGAGACACGGAGAGAGGAGAGAGAGGGCCAAGGATGGAGAGAGAGAGACGAAGAGAGATCACAGTGGCCCTGTCTCCGCGTGAAGACTCAGAGCCAGGACACTTTGTTCCTGGTTGTCCTGAGAGTTCCTGAAACCTTAAGTTCAGTGTGTAGTATTCGGGCTTTAATTGGCCTCCTAATCCTTTACAAAGGAAATCGCAATGTAAACTCCCACGTTCTGATTACATCCTCTGTTTCACGCTGACTCCAAAGGAAGTCACCGGCTTTCGGGAATGAGAGAATTTGGCTGTGTCCTCTGAGCCAGTCCACAGCATTTAAGACCTACCTTCTTCAACCAAGTGGGAGGACCAAAAACTGAAATTCTGAGTATCCCTTTTAAACATATTTTAAAGCATATAAGTCCACAAAGGTAATTTTATCTAACTCCAAATAGTTCTGAGATGGCTTAAAGGAACAGACTCTCATTTCATCTTTCACCTTTGTTCTCTTTGCCTCCTCCGGGAATGAGGCCAGGAATTAAGCGGCCTAGTCTTTTTAAAAAGATGATTATCTTAGAGTGAGATTTTTTTTTTTCAGTTTGCTCTTTATTTTCAGCATAGCAGAGCATGTAATACTTTGCACATTCTCCCTGAACACAAATGTTTTTACTTGCAGTGTGACAAGGTGTGCATCTCTAATTGCACACTTTGGAAAGCCTGAGCCCCACATATCTCAATGGTTTCCAGGTCTATAGCACATAAATAGCAAGGAAACAATTCCCTTCACCCCGAATTCTAGGTCCACAACACTTGGGTCTCATTTCCCACTGTTCCTCAGAG
>NW_012153512.1:0-2171 GCF_000956105.1 Propithecus coquereli | reverse complement strand
AGAAAGGAAAGGAAGGCAATGAATTATATGGCCAGCACCACCCTGGGTGGTACATATTTTATGTCACTTAATTCTTCTGACAGCCTTAGGATGGACCTATTTTTGTCCCACTTTCACAGCTGAGAAAATTGAAGCCCAGAGAGGTTACGTAGATCTTGCCTACCCAGCTCCTGAAAGAAGAAATTGGGATTTAAATGCATATCTGTCCTGCTCTAGAATCTGGGCTCCAGACACCAGGCTCTGTTTTCCTTCCCTTGCCACCAGATTTCTTGCCTGGTTCTCCAGCCTCTGGCCCTCTTTTCCTTCTTTCTCCTCTCTGCTCTCCTCCTCTTCCAAATACCTTAACATTTCTTAGGCAAAAGTTTAGCTGTCTCTTTGCTGCAGGCTTATATACAAACATGTCATCTATATACATCTGGTTTGAGGATTCACACAAGCCCAGGTACCCACCACCTGGCCTGAGAAATAGAATGTTGCTAGCACCCTTGAAGCATGATGCACACCTTCCTGGTGGCCTCCAGAGGAAGCACCATCCTGAATTTTATATTTTGTTGGGTTTTACCTGTTTTTTGACCTTCATGCAAATGGAAGCCCCTGATCTTTCTTCCACCCCCCTGGAGAGAGGTGGCATCCTGTCCTGGTTTCTATATCATCCCAGGAGTGACACAGCTCACTGTAATCTCACTTGAATGGATTCAGTGCCATCAAGTCTAATTAACTGTCTGGCGTGCAGGAAAGTGGTGACTTGTGTAGTTAACAAGGTGTGGAATTTGGCATTGGAGGCCCTGAATTTGAGTCCAGTTTCCATCATCCATAGCTGTATGGTCTTAGATAAATTGTCTTCTTTGAGTGTTTTCATCCATAAAATGGGAGTAATGATTCCTAACTCAAGATTGGTATAAGGAATAATTTTTAAAAAGAGTATCAAGCCTGTAAAAAGTATTTTATAAATTGCGAGTTGCTGTACAAAGTTTGTTATTATTATGCTAAGGTGTGGGTGTCTGGCATCTGCTGAAGCAAAGTGGCCAGGGATGCACAGGGCACTCTCAGGGTAATTTGGTAAGAAGTGGGGACCCGAACATGCTAATGAGGGGATGTCCTAGAATAGGGGGTTATGTGGGGGAGCCAGAGACCAGCGCCACCTCAGGCCTGTCTTGGTTATGCTAGAACAGGCAGGCCTGATAGACAGACAGATGGACAGCAGAAAGAGGTGCGCAGTAGATGCGGAGCCCCCGCCTGCACGCTGTCCCCTGCCCAGGGCATGTGGGGCCAGCCCTCTGTTCTTCCCACTCTTCCCTCAACCCTGGGCAACCTCCCTCCTTCTTCTGGTTGCGACTGCCCTCCGTTTGCCAGTGACTGGCAGCCTGGTCCCCTCCACGACTCTAGAGTTCCAACTTGTGTCATCTTGGCTGGCAGTGACTCAGACCAGCTCAATCAAAAAAGGCAAGAATTGAATTCCTCACTCTCTTTTGCCCCAATCCTGTGCTAAAGGAAACACAACCCCCCAGTCCCTGAAGCCAGAAATCGAGGCATCATTTTTAGATTCTCCCTTCTCGTCTACTCCTCAGGCCCTACTGATTCCACGACTCGGCCCCTCCCATCTGCACCAGTTTTCACTCCACCGATGTTGTCCGCAGCAGTGGCTCTCAGTGGGATGGCTTCGCCTTCTGGGGGCACTTTGGCAATTCAGGGGCAGTGTTTGACTATCATGAGGAATAAAATTATTTCTAGGTCACTTGGAAATATTTAGTTAACCCTTCCAGTTTATTGAAGTAAAATGTAACTCATTTCAACTGAGGGCTGAATGCTTTCAGCATCCAAAATACTGAATTTGAGACTTAAAATCATTACAACTCTACTTGAAGTGAATTATTGGCCTTAAACCTACTTCAAGTTGCAGGGGTGTTCGTTTTTTAATTTTTATGGATATATAATAGCTGTACATATTTATGGGGTACGTGTGATATTTTGGTACAAGCGTACAATGTATAATGATCAAATCTGGGTAATTGGGATAATCATAACCTCAAACATTTTGCATTTCTTTGTATTGGGAACATTCCAAATCCTCTCTTCTAGCTATTTTGAAATATACAATCACTTATTGTTAACCATAGTCGCCCTATTGTGTCATCAAACACTAGATCTCATTCCTTCTATCTAGCTGTATT
>NW_012153511.1:2379-3225 GCF_000956105.1 Propithecus coquereli | reverse complement strand
CCGCGCCCGGCCTGTATAGAGTGTTTATATATCCAGATGAAGTTGGCATATATTGTAAAAGAAAAGTATGCTAAAGTTGTGGTTACAAAATTCACCAATAAAAAATGCAAATAGCCAATAAACATGAAATATGTTCAAACTTGTTTGTAAACAAATAACAATAACTACATATTAAAGTGAAAATGAACTACCAATTTTACATATAAAATTATTAAGTTGTAATGAAACAGGTGCAGTATAATGGGCATTCTTGATATCATGCCCTGCTAATAAACATATAAATTGATATGACTTTTTGTTGTTTTTGCTTCCAAGTCTACAATTTTTTTTTAACTAATGGACTTAATTTTTTAAGAGCAGTTTTAGGTTTACAGAAAATTTGACTGGAAAATATAGTGAGCTCCCATAGACTCCCTTCCCTATGATCCCCTCCAGTTTCCCCTACTATTAACATATTGCATTAGTATGGTACATTTGTTGTACTTGATGAGCCAATGTTGACACATTATTATTAACTGAAGTCCATAGTTTACATTAGGGTTCACTCCGTCTTGTACATTTTATGAGTTTTAAAAATGCCTAATGACATATATCCAACATTACAGTATCGCACAGATGAGTTTCACCACTGTAAAGTCCCCTGCTCCCCACCATTCCATCTCTTCCCCTGGTCCACTGTCAGCCACTCATCTTTTTACTGTCTCCATAGTTTTGCCTTTTCCGTAATGTCACAGAGTTAGAATCACACAGTTTGTAGTCTCTTCAGGTTGGCTTCTTTGATTAGTAATATATATTTAAGTTTCCTCCATGTCTTTTCATGGTTTATTAGCTGATTTTTTTTATTGC
>NW_012153511.1:447-964 GCF_000956105.1 Propithecus coquereli | reverse complement strand
CATTTATATGTATGCATACAGAAATGTATATAATAAGTATATACAAGCATATATAAGCATGTATATAAGCATACATAATCAAATACATTGTTCCTATTATTATTTGAACAACATTGTTATCTGTTGGATCAATTAAGAATAAGAAAAATAAATAGCTTTATTTTACCTTCATGTTTTTCTTCTCTGGTCCTCTTTTCTTTCTTTATGTGAATCTGAGTTTCTAATCGATATAATTATCCTTGGATTTCCAAAGACAATTCTTATCTTTGCTACTCTATAGGTATGGTGTTTTTTTTCCTCTGGCTTCTTTCAAGATTTTCTCTTTGTCTGATTTTCTGCAGTTTGAATATGATATGTCTATGTGTAGCCTTTTTGATATTTATCCTACTGATGTTCTCTGAGATTTCTGGATCCACAGTTGATGTCTGTCATTAATCTTGGAAAATTCTCAGCCATTACTACTTCAGATATATTTCTTCTGTTTCTTACTCTTTCTTCTCCTTCTAGTGTTCCCGTT
>NW_012153511.1:0-397 GCF_000956105.1 Propithecus coquereli | reverse complement strand
TTTCTGTTTGAAGTGCCTTGTGTTGGGAACATTCAAAATCCGCTCTTTGGATCTATTTTCATCCATCATTCTTGACACTTGCTGGACTCCTTCAGTGTGGAAACTTGGATTCTGCAGAATTTCTTGAGCTTATTATTAATGACTTCCTCTCTGTTTTCTCTATTCTGTCCTTCTAGAACCCCTATTATAATGTTGTTGAATCTCCTGGACTAGACTTCCATTTCTTTTCCTTCTCTCCTATTTTAAATCTCTTTATCTTTTTTGCTCTGATTTCTAAGATGTTTCTTCAACTTCATCTTCCAATCCTTTTATTTATTTTTTAATTTCAACTATCATATCTTTAATTTCTAAAGCTCTTTCTAAATCTTTTTTGCTCTGATTTCTAAGATGTTTCCTC
>NW_012153510.1:7069-7415 GCF_000956105.1 Propithecus coquereli | reverse complement strand
ATAGTATTTTCTATTTGTTATTTGTTTGCTCAACAAACAACTTCTGGTTGAGATTGGTTATGTGAAAAGCAAGGTTTAGAAATAGGATCTCAAGTTTTCTAAGGTTTTTAGAACTTCAAAAAGGAAGAACACTTGGGGAAGCATTTCTTTGTGAAACAAAATCAATATTTACTAGTTATCATTCAGGGAGCCTATGAACAGCTTTAAAATATACTCTTTTATTCACCTCTCCCTCAGTTAGAGATAAAATCGGAAGTCACTAAAGATGGCATAGTAACACTCTTACTAGTAAATAATTGTCGGGGTCCAAAGGAAGACATAGTTTTCATATAATTACAACTCTCTA
>NW_012153510.1:695-1647 GCF_000956105.1 Propithecus coquereli | reverse complement strand
TCATTAATTATTTCCAATAAAGTTTGTACAGATTAATTAAAACTGCCCTTATATTTTCCTTTTCCCACAACTGCATTAATATTCTTTCTAATCTTTCCATTTTATCTGTTCCCTCTTTACTTTGTCTTTATCACTCTTTACTTTATCACAATCACTTGTTTTCTCTTTTTATACAAGTTTAAACATTGGCTCTCTCTCATGCATTTTTATCACTTATACTTAAATAAAAATATATATTTTATTTATTGTAGATTTCACTTTAAAATTCTGATGGCATAGAATATATATTAGTAAATGCAATTATCGTGTACTTTGATCAGAATCGGTTTCCCAGGAGTTGAAGATATGCTTAGAAACTACTAATATCATATAGGTGGCCACTTATGTATTTCAAAATTGCAAAGATTATGAGAAGTGTTCTGTTGGAATATTATATGTTGAATTCCACAAAGAGTATATAAGATGATACAAGCCTTTGCAAATATTTTTTATTTTATTCTTTAGTATTTCAAGTACTGCATTCTCTTCACTTTTTGAAGAACAGTTACTCTGCTGGCTTCTTGAGTGCTAATGATTTTTATCCTGATTTTCATAAACCCGCTGTTTGGGTGGAGAACTATCTAGTTTTTGATGAACTGACTCAACCTAACTATATATTTGACTAACTTCAGTAACTAGTTACATTATTCTTGGTACTATTACTATTTTGCGGTTTTCATATTCCTAATGGTTTTTTCACTGTTAATTGCATAATCAGTATCTTTCTCTAGTCTTTCATGTTGAATTACTCTATATAAACTGACTTGTTAATATTTAAAATTGCTGATATTTCATAGAAAAACTATTTCTTAGAATGTTATAGAAAATTAAGTTTAATGATATAACTTTGTGTTTATGTTTGTCATAAGGGATGAATTGCTCCCCAAAGTTGTGACACATGAATGTGACATCA
>NW_012153510.1:0-645 GCF_000956105.1 Propithecus coquereli | reverse complement strand
TACATATCTAAGTCTTCTTGAATCTAAGGGATATAAAGCTCAGGAAAAAAAAAAAATGTAACTGTGAAGATTTGGCTCTGAGGTTATATAGATTTTTATTATAGGAGCTTTGTAACCACCTCTCTGAGTCAGTTTTGACAAGTCACATTATCTCACTGGATCTTTTCTACCCATGTTATCAAATCTATACTTTTCAGTCTGAAAAAGATTGTTTTCATTCACGATAGTATTGTTTGTTTTATTCTTATTTTTGATAGTTTTTGTATCTAGATGAAAGATTTGGTTTTCAAAACTAAGTACATCACACTGTTGCTACATTTTTGATGACATAAATTTAGGAAAAAATGAATAATGGAGAATGTAATTTATTAGAAGGTATCAAAGAATAATTTGTATTTCTTTATCATTTTAATTTTTTGCTGAATGTGATATCATAAAATACTAGAAAATGGTACTTTATTTATAGGAAGAATAATATTTTCCTTAATAGAAATTGTTTACTATGTGTTAAATAAATATGAGTGCCAACTATAAAACTGAAAAATTTAATGTGAAGAAATATCTAAAATACCAAGTTCAGTAATTTCATATTTTTAAATTTTAGAATATATTTCATATTTGTCAAAAAGTGGTGTTGTGAACATA
>NW_012153509.1:8772-9141 GCF_000956105.1 Propithecus coquereli | reverse complement strand
TCCTTCTATAATAATTTCCTTACTAGAATCATCTTAGTTATTAATATTAAAATTAACCAGGGTTTTGCCCTCAGGGCCAATGGCAGTCCTTTATAATTGAATTGTAATAACCCTATTTTGGGGTGTGTCTGTTTCTTTCATTAAAAAAAAATGGTAGAGGCAAATGTGATATTAATTTTTCTAATTTTCTGCAGGAAATTTCTTACTTCCAGACCTAAACAATGAACTTTTTGTGCATCAGGTACTTTTATATTCATCCTCACAGAAAAATTTTATTATTTATCTCTCTTTTAAATGTGCAAAGTCCCATAAGTAATACAAAAAATATCTTTAAAGTGAATGATTAGTTTATAGCAAATGTAGTGTTGT
>NW_012153509.1:4596-4901 GCF_000956105.1 Propithecus coquereli | reverse complement strand
AAAACACGCAAAAAACAAAGCATCTGTGTGCTCTTATTTGGGTAAATATAGACATGGATATTAGTTATAACAAAAGTAAAACATTATTTTATTGTATTGCACAATTGAAAACACAATTTTATCTTTGACAATATTTGGTGAATTCTACTCCTGTTTTTTAACATTTAGTTTCAAGTCATCAAATTTTATATCAGGAGTTAAACTGTTTAATTGGCATGAGAGCTCAAATTGTTCAATTTGGCATCGCTACTATTTCATTTCAGAAACTGCCACATAGCCTTTCTTCCTCCAAGATTACCAATATT
>NW_012153509.1:0-1464 GCF_000956105.1 Propithecus coquereli | reverse complement strand
TATTTCTAACATTATATTATTTTTTTATCTTTTATCATCTGTTCTCAATGGCACCATTTTAACCTAGGAAAGAATATATATGTTTATCTATTCACTTATTTATGTGGGGGATAATATGAAAAGAAGCCATATATTTTTAGTTCTTAAAAAGAATCTTTTATTGAAAAGGTGTCTGGAATTATGGAGCTGTCTTTGCAATTTGGCTTCTGTCTAAAACTAGGAATGCAATTGGTTATGGTAAAAAATTGGAGCAGCAAAATTTAGTTTCTCAATGTTCCTACTACTTCATGTCCGTTTGTTGATCTGTTTGCTTTATTGGATGAATATAAATGAATAAATGGCATTTGCGAGCCATTATTTTTCCTTTGGAAGTGTATGAAGACATTTGTTTAGCATTAACATAGTCAGAGTATCACGGCTTCTGTATTAATCTTTACATTGAGCTACCTGTTTCTGATGGGTATTCTTATAGTTGACAGCAGCATATGGGTAAAATGTCTTCTTGAATCATTTTTAAAAGGTTTATTCCATTCTCTCTCATTTCATCCTAAAAGTTCCACTTTGAGTAGTTAAGGAAGTTGGAAAACACACAACTCTAGAATTTGCATCCTAAAGAAATTAAAGACTCCTACACTAGCATTGACAGGATCAAAATGATGGCAGAGCCCAAACAGGTGCCTATTTATTGGAGTCTGTTCAGGAACAACTGACTGAACCTCCAATTCTACTCCTGGTAGATGAAGTCATTCGTCACCACACACTCTCTGCACGGTGCACAAATACCGAGAATTGGATTGAGATATTTCTCGGAATCATTTTTCTTCTGGCTGTGATTCTTTGGGTGGATCTAAGACAGCTCTACTTGGCCCAGGATTGTCCCAAATGTCCTTTTAGCTACTTTATTACAGGCAATGGGAGAGTGAGAGCGACCAACTTCAGGCAAAATGTTGACTCCTCGTGACGTGCCTTTGATCCCAGTGCAAAGGTGCTCTCAGCGTTCTGTTGCGCCCTTGATTCATCTCCTAATGCTTGGTGTGTTAGCAAAGGCTTGGCCCTGAAGTGCTTTTTTTTTTTCCCCCTGAAGTACAGCCTTTCAGACACTTCTGGCAATTTGGTTTTAAAATGTGAAATAAAGAGACTAGGTCCGTGGTGCCAGGGGAAAAGCTGTACTACACAATTACTAAAATAATTCAAAAAAGGAAAAAAAAAAGGAGAAATTTGCCTGAATACTGTGGTCATTATGTATTCTGGTTTGAAAAGAGCTTGCTGGGCAAATATGTTGCAAGAGGGAATAAATATTTCTGAGCAGTCCGTAGGATAGTTTTGAGTGCTTGCTTATTTTTTCCTCTAACCCCTTGAAAAGGCCTCCATGAATAAAACAAAGCAGACATCTACTAATATCTTAACACAATCAAAAACAAGCAAGTAAGACTATTGCTTACCATGGTCACAAACATAATCAAT
>NW_012153508.1:367615-368006 GCF_000956105.1 Propithecus coquereli | reverse complement strand
TTTACTTGAAATCCACTGATTTACATGTTAATCATATCTAAAAAAATACTTTTTTATCTACATCTAGACAGGTGTTTGTTGAAACAACTGGGCACTGTAGCCTGATTGAGTTGATACATAAAATTAATCCTCATAGTCTGTTTGTTGCCAGGTTGGCACCCATACACATCCCCTTAAACCATACTTAATCTTCAGATAAAAGAAATACAGCCATACTTCTGCCTAACATAATATAACTGTCCTGAGTACAACTGAAAACACACTAACCTTTCCCTAGAAAAGGATACAAAGCCCTTGGGTGATGCTCATTCTTCTCCTGAATATCTTGTAACTTAAGTTAATACATATGCTATGTGATAAGGGGATAAAAGAGGGAAAAAGCAAAGATAAT
>NW_012153508.1:354284-355810 GCF_000956105.1 Propithecus coquereli | reverse complement strand
TGGATGTTTCATGGAATCCAGAAACAGTGCTCCAGGTCCCTCCATGTTATAAAGGGTTACATTGCCTTGAAGCAGGATTTATTAATAACTTGCCTTAGCAGATTCACGGAAGCCCGCCTCAGTTTTCTGTTCCCCCAAATCATGGTGAAAGGGTGAATCGAAGGATAAAGCAATGCTACCATTTCAATAATAATCACAATTATCGGGCTTTCTAGTGTATAGTAGGAAAAAATTATCAAAAGAGTGTCCAAATAGTGAACAACCAGGAGAAGGATGAAAGAAATCACAGTATTTCTGGCTTTCACATGAACATCTTTGTTGAGGCCTCCAGATTCTTTGCAATGATGTTTCATCTGCCTGACATTTCTCCATAAGGAAAAGACTAATAGGAAAAATGAAATGAGTGACATAGCCAGAGGGATAAGGGACCCCAAGTTCAAGAGAATTTGATCACTAAAGTACCGGGTTTTACTCACATATTTTTGCCAAGTCAAGTTTCTTTCAATTTTTAAATAGTCACGGATCCAAAAAGTATCCAATTTTATGCTCAGAAGATTAACAAACAAAGAGATAAAGAAACCCAGCAGAATGGTGAGAACAATTCTTTCTCTTCTTCTCTTCAGCCAGAGAAAGAAGGGATGGGAGAAAGTGGATAGTTTGAGGAAATAGAAGACACTGAAGCTGAAAGTACACCAAATACTTAAGGAGTTGTTCAGATTCCAGAAGAAACCAATAATTATGTAGATTAGATGATTTGCAAATATTTCTGGATAGAAGAGTCTTCTAATGCTATCTTCAAGAAGTGTGCAGATCACACCAATTCTGGAGATGGATAAGCACATAAAGATGAAGTCAAGCAAGAAAATGTTCTTGTTTTTAACCCATTCAGCACAGATTACCAATACAATGAATCCATTCCCACAAAGTCCGATTACGAATTCTAAAATTTCGACGACTATACAAACTTTTTCAAACGCAGTTGACATATTTGCAGAAGTAAAACTCCAATTACTTCTGTCACTGCTGACAGGTTGGTTTCCAAATGACCTCTGGAAAAAGACACAATGTCGAGAGTACTCTTTTTCAGGATTTTATTTCAGAGTCTGTTTCAAACCAAAAAATATCTT
This sequence comes from Propithecus coquereli, assembly GCF_000956105.1. Lineage (NCBI taxonomy): Eukaryota > Metazoa > Chordata > Mammalia > Primates > Indriidae > Propithecus > Propithecus coquereli. The sequence goes on along the minus strand of NW_012153508.1, from coordinate 354,683 downwards.
ACCCTGATGTGAGAAAACACTACTGGTAGCTGCATCAAGCCACTTCCGAACACAAAAACCCTTCCAACAGCAATTCTGGCATCGGCTTGATTACTAAATGTATCTTTTTGCCATTGTCACAGGCTGAATTTTTCGCTTATGAGGCTGAATTTGTTATTTGCTGACATGCAAATAAGAAGATTCTATGACATTGCTTTGTGCTTCCTTTTTTTTCAATCAGGAAATTTTGAATCTATTCATCTAGGAAGTCAAAGTAACAAGTTACAACTACAATTTTTGTATGTCCTCTTAAATTCTGACTCCTGAGATTAAATGTGTCCATGATCCCCCATTGGCCACAGCTGTAACTTCAGGATCCTTAAGGTTTATCAACGCTCTGCTCAGCATTTGTAAATTCTT